>NC_143547.1:30213322-30538322 GCF_031878675.1 Megascapheus bottae
TCCCAACTCTGCTTATCTCAAATGCATCTGAATATATTTAGCTGTTGATTTTAGATAGCCATAGTTCAGACAAGGTTATCTGAGTGGGGGAAAAAAAACCAACTTTTCCAAATTTATCAGGTGAGACTTAGATACACCTGCTCTGTATAAAAAAAGTATCCAAGCCAGGTGAGATGGCTTACACCTGTAATCCTAGCTACTCTGGAGGCTGAGATCTGAGGATCATGGTTCAAATCCAGCCCAGACACTAAAGTCTGTGAGACTCTTATCTCCAATTAATCACCAGGAAACTAGAAGTAGTGCTGTGGCTCAAGGGGTAGGGTGGTAGCCTTGAGCTGAAGAGCTCAGGGACAGCACTCAGGCCCAGAGTTCAAGTCCCAAGAGTGACCAAAAAAAAAAAGTATCCTACTATATCTACTTGATTCTGTGGGGAGGAGTACTTCTAATAGCTGACACATACTCCCATTTATAGCCAGCCAATCACCATCCAAAACAAACTGTAAACAGATTGACTCCATTACTGGTTGCAACAACCCTGTAAGCTATATTAGTGCCATTTAAAAGATGAGGACATTGAGGCTGAGAAATTAAGTGACTTGTTCAAGAAGTCATATAGTCAGTAAATGACAGTTGGGCTAAACCCTATACACACCATTTACTAGCATTGGATGGGCTAAAGCTCAGTAGCAGCTGAGTTGAGGTTCAGAGGTTGGTCATCATCTACTGTTAAAAATCACAGACCATCTTGGTGCTGGTGGCTCACACCTGTAATCTATCTACTTAGAATACTGGTGCCTCGCACCTGTAATCTTAACTACTAAGATCTAAGGATCGTGGTTTGGAGGCAGCTCCGGCAGAAAACTCGATGACTTCTCATCAAAAAGCTGGAGAGGGCCAGGAGTTTGGCCTAGTGGTTAAAGTGCTTGCCTAGCATGCATGAAGACCCGGGTTCGATTCCTTGGTACCACATACATAGAAAAAAGCTGGAAGTGGTGCTGAGGCTCAAGTGGTAGAGCTCTAGCCTTGAGAAAGTCCAAGGACAGTGCTCAGGCCCTGAGCTCAAGCCCAGGACTTGCAAAAAAAAAAGCTGGGGAGTAGAGGTATGGCTCAAGTGGTAGAGGGCCAGTCTTGACCCAAAAAGAAGTTCAGGGACATTACCCAAGTCTTGAGTTCAAGTTCTAAAACTGGCACAAAATAAACAAATTATAGAGCAAGACAATGATATATGTGAGTAACTCTGGCTTGGTTGTCTGCCTGGCCCAAGAGGTCCAGAACCTCCTTCCTCCCGCACCAACCCACGTCTGTGTTTACTGTTGTCATTATCCATCACTGGTAATGTGCATTTCCTTCCACTCTGAAACTTTTTCCCTAATTCTTTTGGCCTCTGAAAACTATCTTTTGCCCATCTATAGACAAGGGAATCTAGGCTTTGAAACTCAAGCTGCAGGATCAGGACTTTGGCCTGGTGGTAGAGTACTTGCCTAGTATACACGAAGCCCTGGGTTCTTTTCTTTGGTACCGCATACATAGAAAAAGCCGGAAGTAGTGCTGTGGCTCAAGTGGTAGAGTGCTAGCCTTGAGAAAGTTTAAGGACAATGCCCAGGCCCTGAGTTCAAGCCCCAGGACTGGCAAAAAGGGGGGGGGGGAAGAAAAGAAAAGAAAGAAAGGAAGCAAGAAAGAGAAAGAAAGAAAGAAAGAAAGAAAGAAAGAAAGAAAGAAAGAAAGAAAGAAAGAAAAGAAACGAAACTTAAGCTGCGTTGCTGGCCAGACTTGTCCCTCTTGGCCCTGGTTTTAACTCCTCCCTTCCCGCCATCTTTCATGGCCAAGAAGACATACCCCACCCACATCCAGCTAGACCTCTACCTGCACAATACCACCAGTGCTGAGGGAAGGGAGGGGGTGGGAGATGCAATGAAAGGGTCCTTTGTGTCCCACACCGGAAATCTCACCCCCAGGAAGATAGGTGGGCAGGGATGGCCAGAGGCCTTAATAGCTTGTGACAGAGGGAGTTCTTCTATAGAGGCTTGGCTCACCTGCCAAGTTGGGAGGGAACATTCCTCACACTCTGCCTGTCCCTGGCATGGCAGGGGCTGCTGCTGAGGCTTGGGTTAGGCTTGGCCCTGAGGTCACAGAGCAGATGGTCTCCTGTGGGGCACAGGCTGTGTGGTGTGTGCAGGGGAGAGGCCCAGAGCGCAAATGTAGCTGTGAGGGACCTGTACCTCGTAGATCTTAGAGCCCTCAAGTCTTAGTGTAGCATGAAGCCTAACTTTTTTTTTTTTGCCAGTCCGGGGGCTTGAATTTAAGGTCTGGGCAGTGTCCTTGAGCTTTCTCACTCTACCACTTGAGCCACAGCACCACTTCCAGCTTTTTCTGTGTATATGGTGCCAAGGAATTGAACCCAGGGCTTTGTGCAGGCTAGGCAAGCACTCTACCACTAGGCCATGCTCCTGGCCTGAAACATGACTCTTGACCTGAAATGGTAAGGACAAGGAATGGGTGAGACTAAGAAAGGACATGAAGAAGCATGAATTCCCCTTTCTCTACCAACCTTCAGAAATAGTTTCTGTCTGTCTGCAGCACAGGATCCAATCCTTGACTTATGCTTTTACTCACTCTTAGTGTGCCATGATTTCAATCAGGCCTCTTCACCTATAAAGTGGCTCTGAGGAGGCTGGCTCTTTGCCATTCCTCAAGTTTGTAAGGCTTAAGTTGTGTTCTGTTTACTAGGATTATTTCTTCTGGAGCTGTGGAATGTGGTAGAGTCCTGAGACCTGACCTCTCCTTAGAAAGATCCACTTCCTCTGTGCTTAACTAGGAAAACTATTACTCTAGTGATTGGAAGAAATGCTCCTCAAGACCTCCTCCCACTTCTCTAGGGGGTACAAGGTTTGAACTCAGGGTCTCACATTTGCTGGGCTCACTTAATTTTTGCTCTGTCCCTTGAGCCATACCTCTAGCCTAGTTTGTGTGTGTGTGTGTGTGTGTGTGTGTGTGTGTGTGTGTGTGTGTGTGTGCATGCGCGCCTGTTCTGAGGTTTAAACTTGGATCCTGATCTCTGTCCCTGAGCTTTTTCTTCTCTTTCTCAAGGCTACTGCTCTTCCACTTGAACCACAACTCCACTTCTGTTTTTGTTTTTGTTTTTTTTGCTGGAAATAAGAGTCTTATGAGCCAGCACCTGGTAGTTCATGCCTGTAATCCTAGCTACTCAGGAGTCTGAGATCTGAGGATCATGGTTCAAAGCCAGCCTGGGCACAAAGGTCCATCAGATTCTTATCTCCAATTAACTACCAGAAAACCGAAGTGGAGCTGTGGCTCAAAGTGGCTCAAAGTGATAGAGAGCCAGCCTTGAGCTAAAGAGCTCAGGGACAGCACTGATGCCCAGAGTTGAAGCCCCAAGACAGACTGACTGGCAAGAAAAAAAGTCATGGACTTTCCTGCCTGACTTAGCTTCACATTGTGATTTTCTGGATCTCAGCTTCTGGAGTACCTAGAGTTATGAGTGTGTTACTGGGGCCTGATCCCCAAACCTTCTCTTAAACCTACCCGTAGGAGAGGTGGGGAAGGTAGCATAGGTGCCTTGGGAATGTGATGTTCTCTGCTGAAAAGCACAAACGCAATCCATATTTGAGGCCTCTGTGTACTTTATGGCTTTCTAGCCTCCATTCCCAAGGTATTTGCTTGGGTGGGCAGACTCTGGTCCACTGTGAATCCGAATAGCCAGAGAGGCAGCAGCTGGATTCACCCATGACTCCAGTTCTTTACTAGCTATCTGGCTTGAAGTAACTTCTTGGTCATGCTGGAATGCCCTGAAGGGGTTTGGCCCCGAGGCTGCTGTCCCCCAGGGGTGTCTCTAGTCTTGGTGGCAGACAGGCAAGGGTTAAAAGGTGTGAGCCAGCCCAGTTCCTGGCCAGGTAGGCTGGGCCATTACCTAGTGGGAGGAGGCCAAGGCATCCGGCACTGCTGCTCTCTGCCACTGCCCTGAAAGCCAGGGCCTGGTTGAGACAACTATTTTATTTTTGAGGTACCTGAGGCTACCCTAAAGCACTCTCTGGCACCGGTAAGTACCTGGGGACAGTGAGCCCAAGGGTGTGAGGCAGGGAGGCTGGGGGTTGCAGTAGGGATTAATGAAGTTCTGTTTGAGAGCCAGGGCTGTGGCTATCTCACTCACATGGAGTGGGGGTGGGGTTCAGCATGGAAGGAGGTCCTGACTAAAAGAATGAAACCCAAAATGTCCAATTTCCTTTCTTGTGGTAAATCATTTCTTTGCCAGAAATGGGGGAGAAAGAATGGGGGAGAAAAGACGCATATGCCCCCCCTTTTCCCTCCTACCGCAGACTTCTTTTCCTTTCCTCACTTGCCAGGGTGGACGTGCCCTCCCTTCAACAGACCCTTTGACAAAGATCAGATTGAGCCATTGAGCAACACTTTCCAGGCATCTGCCTGCCCTCTACTCCATTTGTTCACTTACAATGATGGAACCTGAGGCTCCTGGGGTGGCTAGGGGGACACTCCAGATTTTGGGAGTGTTTATTTGCTTCAATGGTGGCAGGATGCGGAAATGGGGTCCCATTGACAGTGTTGGGGTGCCACCCAGGTGAGGTGTCTTGGTTGTAAACAGTCATTACAGCCAAGGAATTTCTTTCTCGGCTATGGTGTCAGAAAGGCAGACCTGAAAAACCTGCTGGGCTCGCCTGGGGGTGGGGGCTCTTCAGCCTCCTGCTGCCACTCATCCCAGCAACTGCACTGGGTGACAGGACAGAGCCCCGAGGTCACTGGGTGTGTATATGTGGGTACCCCAGGGGTCCCTAGGGACTGGTGCAGGGCTATATTAGGAGGAGATTTGGGGGATTCTCATTATCTCTAGCTGGGATTGGGACAGCCCTAAGCCCTAGGGCAGCTATGCGGAGGCAAAGGTTTAGGAGCCAGGTGTGGGGGTGTGGGGCGTTGACCCTGTGTCTAGCCTGCACAGTGACCCTATGACTCATGCTCTAGCTATGTCTCTGAGGTCAGGATGACAGGGTGGAGTTTGGGTTCCTGTGTGGACCCCAGGTTGAATTCTAATGAGGCTCTGAGCTTTCAAGGAGAAAGGATTGAAGTAGCTCCTGGTGGTGGAAGCTGGATGGGGCTTGGTGGAAGGAGTGAAGTACCGGCAGCGCTGCTTGGGCCTTTGATGTGTGGACTTATGAGGGGCCTTTGCAAAGCAAATACGGTGCCTGGATTGTAATAGGGCTCTAGAGACCTCTTCCCATGTTGAGAGGAGGGGATGTTGAGGAGGGATAGAGATTTTTTTGCTAGTGCTGGGGCTTGAACTCAGAGCCTGGGCACTGTTCCTGAGCTTCTTTGCCTTCAGGCTAGCACCCTACCACAGCACCACTTGTGGATTTTTCTGTTTATGTGGTACTGAGGTATCGAACCCAAAGCTTCATTCATGCTAGGTAAGCACTCTACCACTAAGCCACTTTCTCACCCCAAGGATACAGATCTACAGGGGCAGGTAAGAGAGCTCTAGAGAAACAGGGTACCTTATAGGCTTCTGGGCCATACCATGTGATATTGGGGAAGGGGCTTTAATTGAAGCCTTGTTGGTTACCTGGGACTTCCCCACACCTGGCTGCCATGTCAGGCCAAACTGTGGGTCTCCAGGAAGATAAAAATGGGAACTCTCTGGGCCTGTGAGATTCTTCCAGTCACCTGCTATGAAGATTAGGCCAGGTGGCAGGAGGTGATGTCACCAGGCTGCCCAGCTGGGGACCCAGCAGGATGTGGGAGGGAGGGAGCAAACTCCAGAGGAGAGGACGAAGGAGGGCTGGCAGCTAGCCAAGGCAGACTCTGTGGTCAGTCAGGGCTGCTGGGGCAAAGAAGGAGGCAGGTGGCATGTTATCTGGGACTGTGGACTTTGCCTGTCACAAATCCCAGCAGTGACTTCCTCAGGCTACTCTGAGGATCAGGAGGTGGGGGAGAAAGGACTGGAGGGACCCTGGTGTCAAATGAATTTTCCAGGATGGGTTCGGGTAAGTAGAGACATGTAGATTTGGGTTGGAACCCTTGGCTTTCCTCGAGTTAGTTCATTGGATCATTTGTTCAGTCAGCAAGTAAACAATCTCAGGGCACTTGGTGTGGGCACCAGTATTCAAGGTGCAGGGGATACTGATACAACAGGGCAGGCATATTTCCTGTGAAACAGGAGGAGGTACAATCTCTTTTCCAAGAGCAGTTGTTAGAAGGTATACAGGGGCCACCTCTGGAAGAAGGCTGAAAAGCAGGACTGGGGTAGTGAGTAGCTGAAAATAGCACTCCAAATGAGAGCCACAGCCTCAGCAAAGATCTTGAGGCCTAATGGATTGGGAAGCTCATGATGAAGCTGGTGGGGTTTGAGAAGCTCTAGTGAGGAAGAACATAAAACTTGGCCACGGAGGCCGGGAGTTTGGCCTAGTGGTAGAGTGATTGCCTAGCATGCACCAAGACCCTGGTTCGATTCCTCAGTACCATATATGTAGAAAAAAAAAAGCCGGAAGTAGTGCTGAGGCTCAAATGGTAGAGCTCTAGCCTTGAGAAAGTCCATGGACAGTGCTCAGGCCCTGAGCTCAAGCCCAAGACTGGCAAAACAACAAAACAAAACAAAACACACACAAAAAAACTTGGCCATGGGCTAGGATTGTGGCATAGTGGTAAAGTGCTTGCCTACCATGCATGAAGCCTTGGGTTTAATTCCTCTGTACTACATACACAGAAAAAGCCAGAAATGGTGCTGTGGCTAGCCTTGAAAAAGTTCAAGGACAGTGCCAGGCCCTGAGTTCAAGTCCCAGGACTGGCCAAAAAAAAAAAAAAGATTTAGCCATGTCCCTGACTCTAAGTCAAGTTGTTTGACCTTTATGTGCTTTCTTCTAATCATCTGTAAAAGGGGGTGGGGGGGGGTGAGGGGAGTTCTGGTAATAATAATCACAGAACTTCTATCCCCACAGGCTTGTGAAGATTCCTTATGGCATAGCAGGTAACTGTTCCAGGCACCCAGGTGATTAATAAGTGCCTGCAGTTGTTATACTTGGTTGAATCTGTACCACTAATTCTGTCTCCCCAGGCAAGACTTCTGGCTGTGGCCCATGGGCCTCTGAAGAGGCGTTGAAAGTCCGCCTAGCTTCTCCCTTGCTGTGTTCCCACTCAATGGGAAGGGAACCAAGGTACCAGGGCCAAGTGTGCCCAGGCATTGACATAAAATTTGAGAAGACAGGCCAGACAGGAGGGTCGAGCCCAGTGTGGGGGTGGGCTGTAAGAGCTTGAGAAGCTGGACTGGGATGGGGACGAGGGTGGCATGGGACACGTTGCCTAAATGCCTCCTGTGCATTACTGCTAGGCCCTGTCCAGCCATCAGCCTCGTCATCCTGACAGCACCAGGATGGAAGTCAAAGGTCAGCTGATCAACTCTCCTACCTTCAATACCTCAGGTCTGTGGCTGGTTTTCTGAGATTCTATCTCCCTATTTGGGAAGAATTGGTCTCTGGCCCCACAGCTACTCCAGATCATCCTGATCTCGTCACTGATCTTTGTACCTTCTGTGTGCAGCGTCCCTGTTTGGAGAGGCTGCCCCTCAGGTGAAATCAGAGCGTCTACGGGGGCTGCTTGATCGTCAGCGGGCCCTGCAAGAGGCACTGAGTCTGAAACTTCAAGAGCTCCGCAAAGTGTGCCTCCAGGAAGCGGTGAGGACCTGGCTCTAGGGGTGTCTGGTGGTGGGGGGTGAGCTAAAGACTGTCCTAATGGTTGCTGACTCATTCATCTGGGCTGTGGGTTTCCTGGTCCCTCTGTTTCCTCCAAGTTTGATTTGAGGTCTTGGATTCAATGCTAATAGGGTGAAGCAGGCCCCACAATCCCTTCTTGACTATTTAAAATCCCCTAGAGGGCTGGGAAGCTGGCTTAGTGGTAGAGTTGTTGCTTAGCATGCATGAAGCCCTGGGATTGATTCCTCAGTACCACATAAACAGAGAAAGCCGGAAGTAGACGGGTGCCTGAGGCTCATACCTGTAGCTGAGGATTGTGGTTCAGAGCCAGCCTGGGCAGGAAAGTCTGTAAGACTCTTCTTTTTTTTTGACATTCCTGGGCTTGAGCTCAGGGCCGGAACACTGTCCTTGGACTTTCTCAAGGCTAGAGCTCTACCACTTGAGCCTCAGCACCAATTCTGGCTTTTTTTCTATGTATGTGGTACCGAGGAATCAAACCCGGGTCTTCCTGCATGCGAGGCAAGCACTCTACCACTAGGCCAAACTCCTGGCCTTTTTTTTTTGTGTGTGTGGGGGGGTCATGGGGCTTGAACTCAGCCTGAGCGCTGTCCCTGAGCTCTTCAGCTTAAGGCTACTGCCCTGCCCTTGAGCCATGCCCCACTTCCTGTTTTCTAGATGTTAATTAGAGATAGGAGTCCAGGTACTTTTGTGCCAGGCCGGCTTTGAACCTTGATCCTCAGATCTCAGCTTCCTGAGTAGCTAGAATTACAGGCATGAACCACTGCACCCGGCTTGTAAGACTCTTATCTCCAGTAAACCACCAGAAAACAAGAATTGATGCTGTGGCTCAGTGGCTCAGGCCCAGAGCTCAAGCCCCACAACCAACTAAAAAAAAGAAAATAAATAAAAAGGACAAAAAAAAGAAAAAGCCAGAAGTGACACTGTAGCTCAAGTGCTAGAGGAATGGTATCCTTGAGGTAAAAAAGCTCAGAGTCAGTGCCCAGGCTCAGAGTTCAAGCCCGAAGATGGGCAAAAAAAGGGTGGGGGTTGGGTCATTGAGAGGCTATATGGAGATTTTTTATTTATTTATTTATTTTGCTAATCCTGGGGCTTGAGCTCAGCACCTGGGCACTGTCCTTGGGATTTCTCAAGGCTAGCACTCTGCCACTTGAGCCACAGCACCACTTCTGGCTTTATATATATATGTGATATCGAGGACTGGAACCTGGGTCTTCCTGCATGCTAGGCAAGCACCTATCACTAGGTCACACTCCCGGCTATATGGAGATCTTGACAGGCAAAAGAGAAATAACGTGTGTGGTTCTGAGCAGAGGCAGGCATCTTGGGAAGCTTCTATAGCTCTCCTGGGATATTCATTGCTTATTCCATTCCCACTGCCTTCTCCAGGAGCTCACTGGCCAGCTGCCCCCTGAGTGCCCACTAGAACCTGGTGAACGACCTCAGTTGGTACGTCGGCGGCCCCCTGCAGCACGTGCTTACCCTCCACCACATCCCAACGTGGCTCACCATTCCTTGTGCCCTGCTGAGGTGAGCAGATGAGTCTGGGGAATGGTAGATGGTGCTTGAAGGGGACGGGGACAGGCACAGGCATAGTGAGAATAGTAGCCATGGGAGGGAAAGGTTAAGATGACAAAGGGGGAGATCTTGAGGAGGTGGGGTCCCAGTATGATTTTGGTCCCTAAGTGTCAGGATGAGATTTTTACCTTTAGGTAGCTGAGCAGGCCCAGCCCTCATTAAGAAAGGACCTGATGGCAGGTGCTGATAACTCTTCTCTGTAATCCTAGTTACCCAGGAGGCTGAAATCTGAGGAGCTCTTCAGCTCAAGGCTACCACCCTACCCTTGAGCCAAAACCCACTTGCATTTTCTAGAGGTTAATTGGAGATAAGAGTCTCAGGTTCTTTTGTGCCCGGGCTGGCTTTGAACCTTGATCCTCAGATCACAGCCTCCTGGGTAGCTAGGATTACAGGCATGAGCCACCGTACCTCACTGACTTTTTTTTTTGCCAGTCCTGGGTTTGAGCTCAGGGTTTGAGCTTAGTGTCTGAGCACTGTCCTTGGACTTTCTCCAGGCTAGAGCTCTACCAGTTGAGCCTCAGCACCACTTCTGGCTTTTTTTTTCTATATATGTGGTACCTTGGAATTGAACCCCGGTCTTCGTGCATGCTAGGCAAGCACTCTACCACTAGGCCAAACTCCCAGCCCCCACCTCGCTGACTTTTATTAAGCTGGTCCTGGGACTTGAACTCAGGGCCGGGCACTATCCCAAAGCTTTTGTGCTCAGGGGCAATGCTGTACCACTTGAGCCACTTCAAGCATTTTGGAGCTTAACAGGAGATAAGAGTCTTATGTACTTTCCTGCCCAGAGTGGACTTTGAATCTCAAAATACAGATCTCTGCCTCCTGAGTGGTTAGGATTACAGGCATGAGCCACAGGCACTCAGCAGTGAGACTCTTGTCTCCAATTAACCACCAGAAAACTGGAAGTGAGCTGGGCATGATGGCTCACGCCTGTAATCCTAGCTGCCCTGGAGGCTGAGATCTGAGGATCTGGTTCAAAGCCAGTCCAGGCACTAAAAGTCTGTGAGACTTTTATCTTCAATTAATCACCAGAAAACCAGAAGTGGCACTGTGGCTCAAGGGGGTAGGGTGGTAGTCTTGAGATGAAGAGCTCAAGGACAACGTCCAGTCCCAAAGTACAAGTCCCACGGCCGACAAAAAAGAAAGAAGAGAGAAAGAAAGAAAGAAAGAAAGAAAGAAAGAAAGAAAGAAAGAAAGAAAGAAAGAAAGAAAGAAAAAGAAAAGAAAGAAGCTGGGCTGGGAGTTTGGCCTAGTCGTAGAGTGCTTGCCTAGCATGCAGGAAGACGTGGATTCAAGACTTTTTTTATTTTTTTTTTTGTTTGAGGATAGAAACAGCTTATTCTTTGATGATAATAATCATAATAATAATTGTGCATTTCAGGACAGTGATTTACATAATTATTGATTCTAATTTGTTGATGGAAAAATAGGAGTGAAACTAATAGAAAAATGTGGTATCATTTAGCTACATGATGATTCTTACTTTTATTTTTTTAAGAATTTATTAACGTTGATTTTTACATCATATTTTAAATGACAAGTTTAACATACAAGTGTTCAAGGAGGGAATCTCTATTTACAATCACTGGGACTTAGTATTTAGAACTCAATCACAATTAGGCTAAGGGTTTGTATGTCATAGAAACATATTAATTTATGAAATAAAACATTATGTCTATAGAGTCATAGATTTTTTCCGCCCTTTTTTCATATATTTTATTGTAATTAATAGAAGGGTTACATTATATTCACCAGATAGAAGGTGCATTACTTCACATACATTGACACCCTTTCTCTTGTCTTGGTCCCCATTTCCCTCCCCCACCCCTGCCCAGAGTCATAGTTTTTTTTTTTGTTTTCTTTTTTCTTTTTTTTTTTGCCATTCCAGGGCTTAGACTCAAGGCCAGAGCACTGTCCTTGGGTTTTTCTTCCTCAAGGCTAGTGCTCTACCACTTCGGCCACAGAACCACTTTTGGCTTTTTTCTATGTATGTGGTACCAAGGAATCGAACCTGTGTCTTAGTGCATGCTAGGCAAGCACTCTACCACTAGGCCAAACCCCCGGCCCCGGGTCATAGATTTTTATGTCAATGTAGTTGTGTTTATATTTCCAATACCATGTCCATAGCACTGGGTATGCAAATACTGAGTCCTCGCTCTTGTACTGTGTGGATCTAATAGCCACATACTAAGGATACCATGCGCCTTTTGTTCTTTTGGTCTTGACTTATCTCACTCAACATGATTCGCTCTAGATTCATCCACTTCCCTGCAAATGCCATTATTTTATCTTGTCTGTTGGCTATGTAGAATTTCATTGTGTATATATACCACATTTTCTGTATCCATTCATCTGCAGTAGGACATCTGGATTGTTGCCATTGCCTGGCTATTGTGAATAGTGCAGAGATACCACATACACAGAAAAAAGCTGAACATGGTGCTGTGGCTCAAGTGGTACAGTGCTAGCCTTGAGGAAAATGCCCAAGACAGGACTGAGGCCCTGGGTCATGCGCAAGGACTGACAAATCAAACAGACAGAAAACTGGAAGTGGAGCTGTGGCTTCAAATAGAGTGCTAGCCTTGAACAAAGAATCTCAGGGACAGCACTCAGACCCTTAGTTCAAACCCCATGACTGACAGACAAGAAAAGAAAATAGCGGCCCTGCTGCTGTCAGGAGCTGGTAGTTCCCACCTGTAATCCCAGCTGCTTTAGGAGGTTGAGATATGAGGATCCTGTGGTTCTAAGCCTGTGTGGGCAGGGAAGTTCAAGACACTTATCTACAATTAAACCACTAAAAAAACTGGAGGTGGAGCTGTGGCAAGTGATAAAGGGCTAGCACTGAGCAAACCCCAGGGACAGTGCCTAAGTCCTGAGTTCAAGTTCCAGAACCAGCACAGAAAAATAAAACTTAAATCCCTGTCCCAGATGATGAATAAGCTCTACCCATTAGGCAAATAGGCTTGTCCCCTAGGAAAGGCATGCCCCTCCATTGTCTAACTTCTCTATATTTGGTCCTTTCTATCTCTCTTGGGCTGTGCAGGAGCTGGCTCTTGAGGCTCTAGAGCGTGAGGTATCCGTACAACAGCAGATTGCTGCTGCCGCTCGACGCCTGGCTCTGGCCCCTGAACTGAGTGCTGAGCAGCGGCGGCGGCGACGTCAGGTACAGGCAGATGCGCTACGGAGGCTGCATGAACTGGAGGAACAGCTTGGGGACCTCCGGGCTCGCCTTGGCCTCCCAGTGCTTCCTCCCCAGCCACTGCCACTGTCCACTGGACCACTCATCACTGCTCAGGGAGTCTGCCTGGGTACACGCCTTGCTCAGCTCAGCCAAGGTGAGCCAATCCGCTGTGCAGCAGCAGCGAGTAGGAAAATGGGCCAGGGAATGGACTCTGGCTGATAGAGGTTGAAGGGGTGGGATGGTTGAGCAGCCATCCCAGAAGCAGGCAGACTTTAGGGGACCCACCTAGTAAAGGGAGTTGTGACAAAGCAGCTCTTGGACCAGGGTGTCCTGATCGGTATCAGGAGAAACCTGGAAGGTGAAGACTCAAGCCTGTGATAATCTTGCATTCAGGTAAAGTTGACTCTGTGTGTGTGTGCGTGTGTGTGTGTGTGTGTGTGTGTTTGTGTGTTTGTCCTGGAGCTTGAATTCAAGGCCTGGGTGCTGTCCCTAAGCTTTTTTTCCCCCTCAAGGCTAGCATGCTATCCTTTGAATCATAGCTCTACTTCAGGCTTTTTTTTTTTTTTGGCCAGTCTAGGGCTTGAACTCGGGCCTGGGCATTGTCTCTGAGATTTTTTTGCTCAAGGCTAGCACTCTACCACTTGAGCCACAGAACCACTTCCCCAGCTTTTCCTGGTTATGTGGTACTGAGAAATCGAACCCGAGGCTTCATGCATGCTAGCACTAAGCCACATTCCCAGTCCTAAAGGTAGATTTTCTTTTTGCCAGTCTCAGGGCTTGAACTCAGGGTCTGAGCCCTGTCCTTGGGCTTTCTCAAGGCTAGAGGTCTACCACTTGAGACACAGCACCACTGTTGGCTTTTTTCTACGTATGTGGTACTGAGGAATTGAACCTAGGTCTTCATGCATGCTAGGCAAGTACTCTACCACTAAGCCACATTCCCAATCCTAAAGGTAAATTGTTGAGAGTTGCAGAGGGTGAGGAGACAGAGGACAGGCTGTGTAGAAGAGCCTATCCATTGATACAAGGGTGGATCGTCCTGGGTTTTGGAATGACAGATGGATTCTCCCTTCTTACCTGTAGAAGATGTAGTTCTGCACTCAGAGAGCAGCTCCCTTTCAGAATCTGGGGCCAGCCATGATAACGGTGAGGACCCTGTCTCCCAAATTGCCACCAACCCTTTTCTGTGTCCCCTCAGAATATCTGTGGTGTTCAGCTTCTCCTCTACTTCTTGGCCATACCTCATCTTTCTATGGATGTCTCTCAGTTTTTAAAATTTCACCCCACTCTTGTCCCCTTAGCTCTAGAACATACTTATAAGCCCCTCCTCTTCCTTTTTGCCATTTTTCATTCCTTTAGCCCACTAAATCCTGTCCCAGCACTCACCCATTCTCTGCTCTCCTAGCTCCATCCATTTATTTTGCCACTCCCTGGGCCCCATCATTGAATTCTACCCCCACTCTTTCTCATCCACCCAGAGGAGCCCCGTGGTTGCTTCTCTCTGTCTGAGCGCCCCTCACCACCGAAGGCCTGGGACCAGCTTCGGGCAGTGTCTGGGGGGAGTCCTGAGAGACGAGCTCCATGGAAACCACCCCCATCAGATATTTATGGAGATCTGAAGAGTCGTCGCAACTCTGTGGCCAGCCCCACCAGGTAAAGGGGAGTCCCCTTTCCCCCTTCCCCAGGAGCAGGAATGGGATCCTGAGCCTGGGCTGGCAGGTGGGCCTGCTGGTGGGTGTAATCTCTAACCTGGGCCCCGACCTGGGCCTGCCCATCTCTGTCTAGCCCCACGCGCTCGCTGCCCAGGAGTGCTTCCAGTTTTGAGGGGCGAAGTGTGCCTGCCACCCCTGTCCTCACCCGGGGCACTGGCCCCCAGCTCTGCAAGTAAGGGGACAATGAGGGTGGGTCTGAGAATCAGGAGGGAACCATTAGTTCTGACTGGAAGTGTTGAGGAAAACTTTCTGAAAGGTGTGGGACATGAGCATCTGGGCTTTGAAAGGTGAATAGAAGTTGCCTTGGTGGAGAAGAGGGTGGAAATTGGGATAGAAGCATGAAAGCTTGAGTGTGGGCTTTCTGTGTCTTTTAGACAAGCATGTCCCTTCTCTGAATCTTTGACCCTTCATTTGTGAAACAACATAATGTCTGCCCTTGAAAGATAGAGACAGAAATTTTGGGTAAAGTGTACTGTTCCTATAGTTTTCTAGTAATCAGTACTTTTCATGATATTCACTAATGGAACCATCACAAGAGTCTGCTTAGGGGGTATTGTCATTTTCATTTTATAGATGAGGAAGCTGAGGCATAGAAAGATTAACTTATAAGTAGATTAGAATCCTAGTATTAAAACCAAGACAATTTTGACTCAAGATGAGGAGTGGGGAATCTCTGGCTAATGGGCTATATAAGGCCCACAAAATCATCTAGTACTGACAGGAGTGACACGTCTGCATTTTGCTGCCTGCTCATCATCTTCCTGTATTGATCATCTTGTATGGCCAGTGAATGAGGCTATAAATACCCAAAGGGCCCTTGGCAAAAAAAAAAGTTTCCTACTCCTGCTCTAGAGTCTATACTTTTAACTACTATATACTGTTTCTTAAATACTTTTCAATTGCCTAGTTGTCCTAGAGTGTAAATAAAACAAAATTCCTGACCTTTTGGGGCCTGCATTTGTGTATAATGACTGATAGAAATGGCTCATATTCAAAGTGGAACAGTATGGAGGCAGGTGTTGAATTCCAAGCCTGATGACTTAGGGACAGCACTGAGAAGGGTCTTAGCAGGAGCTGAGGGGCCAGGTGCATTTCTTCTTTCCTCATGAGCCCGCATATATCCACGTGTCCCTCTGTGTCAGCAGTCCTGTTTTGCCATATATTTTCAACATCCAGGACTTTCCAGTCTAGAATCAAATGTCAGCTGCCTATTACATACCACCATCCAACACCTGCATTCATGAACACATCTAACCTGAGCCCAGTTTAGAGATGTTGTAAGCAGAGGCTCAGAAAGAGATGGAGTGAGGAGGGTAATCAAACCATCTGCCTGATATTCTGACCCTATACCTGTTACCCACCTCCCTTCTGTGCCTCAGACCCGAAGGTCTCCATTCTCGTCAGTGGTCCGGCAGTCAAGACTCCCAGATGGGCTTTCCCCGGGCGGACCCTGCCTCTGATCGAGCCTCCATCTTCGCAGCACGCACCCGTCGCAGTAACAGCTCGGAGGCCTTGCTGGTGGACCGAGCAACAGCCGGAGGAGCTGGCTCCCCGCCTGCCCCTCTGGCTCCCCCTACTGCCGGCCCACCGGTCTGCAAGAGCAGTGAGGTGCTGTATGAGCGCCCCCAACCAACTCCTGCCTTTTCCTCC
The DNA here is from genome assembly GCF_031878675.1 of Megascapheus bottae. NCBI lineage: Eukaryota > Metazoa > Chordata > Mammalia > Rodentia > Geomyidae > Megascapheus > Megascapheus bottae. The sequence goes on from NC_143547.1 coordinate 30,229,177, forward strand.
CGCACAGCTGGACCCCCAGACCCTCCCCGGGCTGCCAGGCCTAGCTCAGCTGCCCCTGCCTCCCGCGGGGTCCCCCGGCTCCCACCTGTATGTGGGGACTTTCTCTTGGACTATTCCTTGGACCGGGGCTTGCCCCGCGGTGGCAGCGGGGCAGGTTGGGGGGAGCTGCTAACAGCTGAGGTCCCAGGACCCCACCCCCGCCGAGACGGGCTCCTTGCTATGCTCCCCGGCCCACCACCCATGTATGCACCTGAGGGCAGCAGCCCCCTCCTCCGCAGCAAGGACCCCCACACCCGTGTCACCCGTACCAAGCCCTGTGGCCTGCCCCCGGAAGCTGCCGAGGGCCCAGAGGTGCATCCAAACCCTCTGCTGTGGATGCCTCCACCCACCCGGATCCCCCCGGCTGGTGAGCGCAGCGGCCACAAGAACCTGGCTCTGGAGGGGCTACGGGACTGGTACATCCGGAACTCGGGACTGGCTGTGGGGCCTCAGCGCCGGCCTGTGCTTCCACACGTGGGCCTGCCACACCCACCTTTCCTCCATGCTCGCTGCTATGAGGTGGGCCAGGCGCTGTATGGGGCCCCCAGCCAGGCGCAGCTCCCCCACTCGAGGAGTTTCACGGCGCCCCCTGTCTCCGGCAGGTATGGGGGTGCTTTTTATTGATGGGTAGGGGTTTCTTGAGGCCCGTGGCAGTGATGATCTAGGTTAGGGTGTAGCTAGCCGTGCTGATGATTGGGCCACAAGGAAACTAGCTGCAGCCTTGGTTGGTGCAGGGGCACTGTACCAGGCATGACCTGAATTAGTCCTTGGGATCTCATTAGAGGGGGATCTTGGGTGCTGGTAGCAGTTCTTTCTTAAGCTATAGAAGGAGTTTGAATTATTAACCATTGCACAATAATGAGCCTTGCTGCCAGGGTGCTGGGAGGAGGGGGCATAGGTGCCCTTTGCTTTTTCTCTTCTTTTCTCCATGCCCCGCGCTTGAGAGCCTGAAGGTGCTATGCTGTGCCTTGCCTACCTCCACCTCTTTTAACGAGCCTCTTCCTTTTTCTTTCTGTGTCTTGTCTGTCTTTTCTACTTTCTTTTCCATCTTCCTCACCTGTCCTCCGGATTCCTGCTGTCCCTTCTAAAGATACTACACGGACTTCCTGTACCCCTCGGAGCTGAGCGCTCGTTTAAGTAACCTGACGCTAGAGGGGGAGCAGTCTTCCACTTCTGACCCCCAGACCCCAGGGACATTGGTCTGACCCCTCCTGATATGCCTCCTTGTTGGCCTGGGCAGAACTTCAGGCTGGGGAGCACATAGCCGACCTCGCTGAACCCTAGGATGTGGTGGTTTCCAGTCCTGGAGATCATCCATCTGATCTTCCAAGGCCCCTGGCTCCCTATGGGACCAGGAACGTGTCTGATAAACCTATTTCTCCCTTCACACCGTTCTGGGAGCTGGAGGGCCCTCAGCTAGCTTCGAAGAGGAGAGGTGATATGGGGACTCTAAGCCCCTTCTTCCATTTCTGTTTACAGTTATAATTTAGTATTCACTGTCTTCACCCAACACTAGGCATTTTATTAAAAAAAAAGGGGGAAACTGTGAGTTTGTCATGGTTGGGTTCATTTCTGTCCCCATGCTCAGTGTGTTCCTTTCAGGAATCCCCATTCAACAAAAGGGACCATGGAGGGTCTCAGGGCCCTGTTTAGGGTGGCCAAAAGATGCTGATGTGAATAGAACTCCCTGCTTTTCTCTACCAGGGCAGTTCTTGGGCAGGTAGGCTCTCTGCCCATTTGTAGAATGATAGAATCTGGATGAGGAATGCCTGAAGGAGCCTCCGTTCCTGTCTGTAGCCATAGCTTCTGTGCTGATCATCTGCAATCAGGAGGTTGGAATAGGGATAGAGCCATTGAATGTGTTGCAACCTGGGATGCTGTGCTGGTTGAACCTGGCAACTGGCAGAGGCCAGTGAAATCCTCAGATGACATGTGGCCATGGATCACAGGACCTGTCACATCTTCCTTGGCTTTCCTTCCACTTATTGCTTTTTAAACAAGTCCACACAAGCTGTGTTTTCTATGATACCTGTCTGTGAGTTTCTGGAGCTGGGGGGGGTTCCCCTACCCCCTTTACCTGGTGTTAACTTTTCTTTTTGTACCAATGGATCTGGGCCCAAGATACTTCCCACACTGGAAGGGGATTTCTATAATAAATGTGTAAACTGAACTCTTGTGTTGCTTCCTTGTCTGTTTTGCTTTGGGGGCCCACGCCTCTAGTTATATCTACATAATACAATAACTCTGAGGCAAGTGTGGTGGCTCACACCTGGAATCCTAACTACTCAGAAGGCTGAAATCTGAGGATCAGGGTTCAAAGCCAGCCTGGGCATTAAAGACCATGAGACTTATATCCAATTAACCACTGGAAAAACGGAAGTGGCACTGTGGCTCGAGGGGTAGGGCTGTTGCCTTGAGCTGAAGAGCTCAGGGACAGCACCCAGGTCCAAAGTTCAAGCCCTACAACTGACCAAAAAAAAGAAAAAAGAAAAGAACCCTGGAAATAGCTTGTGATCTTGTCATGTTTTTTTTTCTTTGTTAAGATAGGGTCTGCCTATATAGCTCAGGCTGCCTCAAATTGGAGATCCTCATGATAAAGGCATGTGCCCAAGGTCTAGATGCATCATCTGTTTTGACTCTTTTATGATGTGAGATAACTTCTTTGTCTGCATGCACTCAGCTTCCTATCTAACTTCAAACAGGAACTCTCAATAATTTAGGGATGGAGGTGTGGCTCAAGTAGTGGAATGTCTGCCTAGCAAGCATGAAGCCTGGGTTTAAACTCCAATGCTGCCTTTTTTGGTCAGGCTCTTGTGGCCTGTAGCCCTAGCTATTTGAAAAAGCTAAGATCTTAGGATCAAAGATTGAAGTCAGCCTGATCAGGAAAGTATAAGACTCTTACCTCCAATTAACCACAAAAAGCCATAAACAGAGATGTTTCTCAAGTGACTGGAGGGGAAAAAGGCTAAGGGACAGTGCTCAGGCCCTGAACCGTGTCCTACTTCAGGCACAATTTTTTTCTTTTTCCAAAAATCAACTAATGATTATACATAATCTGCCCTCTTTATTCTCCTTATGTTAAAAAAAATATGTATTCAGCCAGGTGTGGGGGCTCACACCTGTAATCCCATCTAATCAGGAGGCTGAGATCTGAGGATTGAGGTTCAAAGCCAGCCTGGACACTGAAGTCTGTGAGATTCTTATCTCCACTTAACCACCAGAAAACCAAAAGTGGCACTCAAGGGGTAGGGTGGTATCCTTGAGCTGAAGAGCTCAGGCATAGCACTCAGGCCCAGAGTTCAAGTCCCACAACCACCACCACCAACAAAAAAATCACATATTCATTAGTGCCAGAGATTGAAGTCAGAACCTCTAGCATGCTAGGAAAGTGATTTACCACTGAACTCTAGTCCACTCCCTATGCTTAAATGCTGACCCAGAGGTAACAGGTTTGATTAACAGCCTATATAATTGGCAGAAACCCCATGATGTAGAATCTAGCAGAACAGAAAAGGGCAATGACTTCACTGTAGAGGCCAAACTGGCTGAAGAAATGCAACGCTTTATTGTTGCGGCAACACTGATAAATGTGCCCCATTCCCAGCTGGGGCTATCCTGGCCCTTGGTCCTGGACATTGCGGAACACAGGAAGAAGGAGCAAAATCTCTAAGCAGGGCTACAGGAGGGCTTCTAGGACTGATGAGGATTAGGGCTAACCTGGGACCAACAGTGCAACAAGGTCAGGATAACTCACTCCACCCAGCTGAGGACTCTTGGAACTTGGGCTTAAGATTAAGTTATGTCCACCTGGGTTCTAAACTGGGGTAAGGTCTAGAGAAGCTTTAGTCCAGGTTTAAGATTTGAGAATGCCCTGCCTGGGCTTCAGCTTTGGGGTTAAGCATGGAAGACTAATGACTCCCAGATTTGGTGAAGGGAGTATGGCTGTTTTCACCATTTATTCTTTGCCATGAATACTCTGATCTCAAATTAATTTGGGAGCTGGATTTAGGTGGTTTTGGGTCACAAATTCAGGGTTGGGGAAGACTCTGGTCCCTAGGTAATAGAGGTTTGGGTATGAGGGACATTCTTGTTTTGGACTGGGATATCCTGTTTGCCAACTAACAAGCGGTTCTAGGCTTCTAGTTTAAAGAATGGGAAAGGGCTCTGCGTCTTGGGTATGGGGTAGGGTGGCAGATGCTCAGCTTCTGAATGAGACACCAGGCACCTAGGACCCAGCCTCCTGCTCTTGTCCCAATGCCTCAAGTAGCAATCCCATTGGTGTCCGCTTGAGACCAATGCTTTCGATCTTGTTCTCAATCTTGTTTTTAAGGTTGCGCAGGCGCAGAGAGGCATGTACCAGTATCACTGTGGGCAATATCAAGAGAAGTAGGATTAGTGGAGTGGGGTCTTACTTTGCTGCTAGTTGGGGCCCACCAAAGAGAAATAGTAATTGGTGTACAAACAAGTCAAACAAAAGGATCCTGCATATGGCCCCTTGAATTTGCTCTGCAAATGGGACCTGGCCAGGAAAGATGACAAATAATCAGGGCCAGCTTAAAAGCACATAATAATATCTGAAAAGCTGTAGTAATAGGCGTGCCCTCAGGAGGGAGTGAAGCCAAAGAAGGCACTCTTTTTAAAAAAGAAGGCTTGCTTATACTCCTGGGTTCCCAACCTCCTTCTCAACAAAGAACCAGCATGGGGTGGCCTAGCTTCTTAAACTTGCGGTAGCCATTTATCAAACTACTAAATAGTAGAAACTCACGAAATACTGGCCCGGCGATGCTGAGCAGGAAGGTGCAAGCGCCTCCTACGGCCCAGAGAACCAGGAAGCCTACGGCAAGCACTGCAGCCAGGCAGCCAGCAGGGTGGTTACGACGACAGCGGCGTACAGCAATGCGGGTCTCAGCAGCCCACACAAGCACCCCCAGAGACATAAAGACAATCAGCGCACCCAGGACGGTGTACAGCGGACGCAAGTACCTGTGGGAACAAAGGAAGTAAGCTAGCCTCACCATCCAGCAGATCCTGGGCCTAGAGTTTTGGATCCCTGTCTCTGGACCCTCCAGCCTGGCAAATTCCCACATACTATGCCAAAGACAGGCCTACCCTCCACTGACTTATGTGGACTCTCCTTCCCTCCACGCCAGTTCTATAATTCCATCTTCCTGAGTTCCCTATTCCAGGTACTCCCAATACCTCCCCACTTTTTCTTTTTCGCCAGTCCTGGGACTTTGACTCAGGGCCTAAGCACTGTCCTTGGGCTTCTCAAGGCTATACCAATTGAACCACAGCACCAGCTTTTTCTATGTATGCGGTACTGAGTAATAGAACCTGGGTCTTCATGCATGCTAGGCAAGCATTCTACGTTTTCTTTCCTTCCCCCCCACCCCCTCTCCTTTTTGTGCTAGTCCTGGGGCAAGAACTCAGCGCCTGGGTGCTGTCCCAGGACTTCTTTGGCTCAAGGCTAGCGCTTTCTTTTTTTTGGTCAGTCCTGGGGCTTAGACTCTGGGCCTGGGAACTGTCCCTGAGCTAATCAAACCAGCTCAAGGCTACCGCCCTAACCCCCAGGCCTGGGCATTGTTCCTGAACTCTCAAGGTTACTGTCCTACTCCGCTGAGCCACAGCACCACATCCAGGTTTCCGTGGTTAATTGAAGATAAGGGTCTCTGTATTCAGTGCCCAGGCTGGCTTTGAACTGTGATACTCAGATCTCAGCTTCCTAAGTAGTTAGGACTACAGATGTGAGCCACCATGCCCAGCTCCGAGCTCTATCTTTTTTATGTTTGCCAGTCCTGGGGCCTGAACTCAGGGCCTGAACACTATCTTTGAGCTTTCTCAAGGCTTTTGAGCCACAGCGTCTGGCTTTTGCTATGTATGTGGTACTGAGGAATTGAACCAGGGTCTTCCTGCATGCTAAGCAAGCACTGTACCACTAGGTCAAACTCCTGGCCCACTTTCAGCCTTTCCTGAGTAGTTTATCGAAGTGCCTGGCTTCTCCATTTTTTTTCTTCCTACTCTACATTAGCAAGGGTCCTCCAATATCCCCTTCTGACCCCTGTGCTCCTCACTTGGGTCTAGTTCCTGCAGATCCCTCATCCAGGCCTTCGGTTAGCACATACTTCCTATTCTCCAGGTCCAGGCATATCCTCCCTTTCTAAGCTCCCCATTTGGGCTTCCCATCCTTTTTGTTTTGCCACTGCTAGGCCTTGAATTCAGGGCCCGGGCACTATCCTTGGGCATTCTCAAGGCTAGTTCTGTACCATTTGAGCCACAGCACCACTTCGTTTTTTTTTTTTCTACATTATATGTTAGCAAGGAACTGAACCCGGGTCTTTGTGCATGCTAAGCAAGGGCTCTACCACTAGGCAAAACTCCCGGCTCCACCTTTTTTTTTCCCCCTTAGTGTATGTACCCTCATCCTGAGGCTTGAACTTAGGTCCTGGACACTGTTCATGAGCTTCTTTTACTCAAGACTAATGCTCTACCACTTGAGCGGCAGCTCTACTCCTGGTTTTTTGGTGGTTAACTGAGTCTCACACTTTCCTGCCCAGGCTTTCTTTGAATTGTGATGCTATCTCAGCCTCCTGAAGAGATAGAATGACAGGGGTATGCCACTGGCACGAGGCTTCCATATCAACTCTTTCAGCCCTGACCAGGGTTCCTTCTCCAGGTTTTTCATCTATCTGATCTTAGGCTTCTCAGGGTCCAAGTTTCTCAAAAGGAATCTACTCCAGGAGTGTTCAGTCATGGTTCAGGTTCTAACATGAGATTCTCCATAAGCCCACCTTTCATAACCCTTCAACTTTACATTTACATCCCTGTCACTGTCCTAAATTCTCCATAGTTGCCTTAATATAACCCTAACACTCACCTCCTAGGTAGTCTCAGGACCTCCTTACGTTGAGATCCACCTCCCAAGCTCACTTTCCCCTTCAGTCTCACACTTTTCTCCAACCCACCCAGGTTTTTCCCTCCCTAAATCCCCTCCTCTCCCTCCCTCTCCCCGCCACAACAACAGCCCTTGTGACAAAACACGATCTGCCCCGGACGTTCTATTCCTACCAAATTCGCCATTCTTGGCCTAGCATTTTTCTGATTCCCACTCCTGGACTCGTGACTACCCTCCATGCCCTGCTGGCGTACCCAGCTACCCAGCATAACCGCTACCTCCCTCCCTCACCCAGCCAGAGCGAGGCCGATGCCAAAGCAGAGAAGGTAGTTGGTTTGATAGTAGAGGAGATTGTTGATGACTCGGTGGCACCATCGCTGAGGGTCTCGTAGATCCGGAGCTGCCAGGCGTGCTGACCCCAAAACAAAGTCGTCTAAGGCTCGCAAGGGTGGCAGCCGCACCTCCGACATCCTGCGAGTTGCTGGACCAGCCCGAAGGGCAGTCCCGACTACACTACCCATCACACCTTGCGGCACCACAAAGCATACAGGGAAATGGAAGCTGGGCGTGACAAAGAAAACGTGCGCACTGCGCAGGCGTGCCAGCTGACGTAACCAGAAAAGCCAATAGCATGCCGTCAAATTTACCACAAACAAGGTCTGCCGGGAAATCAAGCCTCCACCACGCGCTGAGAGACTCTGAGCTCAAACTTTTCGCCACCTCTGAGCGAATGAACCGTAGGGGGATGGTACAAGGACGTTGCCGTTGGCTCAAATACTTTGTAGCCAACAAGCAGAGATTAAGGTAGCCGCTGTTGTCAGGAAGACCTGAGCTCCTGACTGCCACACCTCCCCGGGAAACCCCGTGCCCTACCCTTGATGTCCAGCCGTAAATGCCATTAAAGGCCTTTTATTCATTTCATCACATCAGCAATGTCTTCCTGGTAAGCTTTAAAATCCCCAGGTTGGATTAGAGACATTTTCTTTAGGTCCCTGGCAATCTTCTCCAAGTTGGGATCCCCAGGGAATCTTATCTTTCGGGTTCCTAGTCCGGCCCTTTGAGAGCATAATTCTAAAAATAAAGGGTTCTGGGGAAGCGAGCTGTTTATTTAGACACAGCTCTGCTTGAGTGGAGAGTGGGCCTAGGCCTCAGTGCTTGCTGGTCGATGGCTTCCACAGGACTTCCCCACCAAAGCTCAGAGCTGAAGTGTGCTATTGCACAGCCCCCGCCCCCACTCCCGGTTCTTAAAAGTCATCATCATCACAGATGTCAAGATACACGTCAAAAGCTTCTCTGTTGCAGTTTCCATCAGGCGTGAAGACATACTTGTGGAAGGTCCCATCTACGCAGATTGCTGGGGGAGGGGAACGGAATGAACGGTAGAAGGTTAAGGGATGCCAAAGCCATAGTCACAAACTGCAATTCTCACGTGACCCCATGGTCCTAGGCCTTTACCCAAGTGTTAAACCCTTTATTGATGGAGTTGAGCCACATATTTTAGCTTCTGATAGCCCTCAAATTCGTTTGTGTGTCTGCACCAGTACTTAGGACTTGAACTCAGGGCTTAGGCACTGATCTTTAGCTTTTCCACTCAAGTTAGTGCTCTATTACTTGAGTCACAGCTCCACTTCTAGCTTTTTCCTGTTTTGTTGGAGATTAGAGTCAAGAGGCTTTTCTTCCTGGGCTGACTTCAAACTGTGATTCTCATATCTCAGCCTCTTGAATATAGGAGTGAGTCTCACCTGGCAGTCCCCCACCATTTTTGTCAGTAGTGGGGATTACATTCTGGTCCTGGGTGCTATCCCTGAGCAATTCAACTTAAGACTAGTGCTCTACCACTGAGCCACAGCACCACTTCCAGTTTATTTTTTTTGTCGGTCCTGGGGCTCGAACCCAGGGCCGGAGCACTGTCCTTGGGCTTTCTCAAGACCAGTGCTCTATCACTTGATCCACAGTACCACTTCCAGCTTTTCCTATGTATTGGTACTGAGGAATCAAACCCAGGTTTTCATGCATGCTAGGTAAGCACTCTACAACTAGGCCAAACTCCCATGCCGCTTGCAGTTTTCTGGTGATTAACTGGACATAAGAATCTCAGCTGGGTGCAGTGGCTCACACCTGTAATCCTAGCTACTCAGGAGGCTGTTATGAGGATCGTGGTTCAAAGCCAGCCCCGGGCACTAAAAACAGAGACTCTTATCTCCAATTAACCACTAGAAAAAGGAAGTGGGGCTGTGCTCAAGGGTTAGGGCGGTAGCTGGTAGCTTTGAGCTCAGGGACAGTGCCCAGGCCCAGGGGTAGGGTGGAAAAAACGCCAACCCAGGCACAATAATGAGAGAGATTTCCCCCCAGCTACCCCTCCCCAATGTCGACTGTGAGACTTGAACTCTGGGTGGGCCTGGACATTGTCCCAGCTCAAAGCTACAGACCTACCACTTGAGCCACAACACCACTTGTACTGTGATCCTCAAATCTCAGCCTCGTGAGTAGCTAGGATTACAGGGAAGAGCCACCAGTACCCGACTTCCTCAAATACCTATAGGTCTAACCTTCAGACTTTTAACCCATCCATTTCTCCCTAACCAAGAGGCTATTCCTACTCACCAATTACAGAGTTGACATTCTTGGAAGTATTGCGACCAAAGGCGCAGATGCAAGCTGATTCAGCAGGCACTGTAAAGCTCGCCAGGCTCCACTGAGAGTCCACGTACTGTCCAATCATAGGGCCCACCTTGCCCACACGAGCCAGCCTGCAGGCAGTACTGAGTAAGCCAAGGTATGGTACATGAGCAGAGGGTTGGGGGTACCACAGAATTGGGTAAGGGGTACTCACGCAGAGCGGCGGTTGAGGCGAGTATCCTTGAGAGCAAAGATATGGACAGTGCCCTTATCACTGGAAGCACAGAGGAAGGAGGAGTCGTGGCTGAAGTTAATGCTGGAAGACAGATCAACATCAATGCCCATGTGCCATGTGCTATATGAGGCCACCATCCCACTACATAGATACTGTGCTCACCAGTATAAGGTGGCAGGGTCAGTGCCTCGGCGCAGTTCCACCAGTTTCTCCTTGGACTGGGTGTCGAAAAGGCGAATGAGGGTGCCTTTCTGTGAGGCTGAGGCTACAACTGTGCCTGGCTGATTCAGAGACACACAGGCCACCTCACTCTGATGGGCATTGATGGTAAATGGAGCAGATGAAGTACCAGGTTTTGTACTTGCCAGGTCCTGGAGTAGGAAAGAACACTGGGCTTGAGGTAGTTGGCAAAAGAGGGACTAAGAGTCCTCAGAGAGCCAGCCTTGTTCTACCTTCCTCTCCACCCTTGCCCACTGGAGGGCGTACCACAAGTTGTAGACTTCCACACTTGTGTCCTGGGAACACTAGCAGTTGCTTCTCCAGGCTGGGGCAGAGTTCGCAAATTCCTAGAGTGTGAGGAGGAAGAGGAGGTGAGCAAGTAAAGGGGTTGGAGAGCCAGTCAGAGTCTCAGAATAGAGGTAGATATAAGGGCCAGACTTCAACACCCCCCTCCCCCCGCAATCCAAACAGCTGAAGCTTCTAATAAGCTGTTCTAACAACTCCTTGACACACCCAGTTATATCCTCACCAGATGTTTTATACACACCTATCATCTGTCATTTGGGGTACTGGGCAGGCCTTGGGTGAGGAGCAGGAACTCAGGGATGGCATGGATTGAATCTGTCAGGATATCTGAGCATCTCGGTGTTAGGGTTATCTTTCTTCCTGCCTCTTTCCCAGCATGTGCCAGTTCTATGCTATATCTAGTCTCCCACTATTACAGGTACATATCAAGGGTCCTCTCACCTTTGGGGTTGTCTCGGGTGTCAAACTCAAATAGCTTTCTGGGATTGTTAGGGAAGGAGTACACATAGATGCGGTTCCTCAGCACAATCACGATCCTGCAGGTGTCACATGACACAGGATGGTCATGAAGAGAGCAGGTAGATACCCAGGTAGGGCTCTTATTCTGATGTTGGGGATCTCCATGCCCTCCCCCCAGTCTTCCGTAAGCTCACTTGTCATGGCGCATGCGTACAGCCAGTACTGGCTTGGTGAAGGTGAAATCCAGCACCAGCTTGTCCTTGGAGTCCTTGCCCTCCCGTGCATCGTCCCAAATCAGCACTGCCAGGCAGGTGGGGAGGTTGGCCAGGGCCATGGTTTAAGGTGAGGGGTAGCCCTGGTGACTCAGGAACCAATTCTCACTCCCCACAAGGGTTCAACACAGGGCATTTCTCCAAACACTTAGTGTGATCCTTATCCGGATGAATACTTAAAAGACTATGTCTGACAGAACAAGTTTCTGCTATCATTTGGAGATGAAGTCAGGGATTGAAGGGGCTGAATGTCTGGATGAGGAATTAGTCCATGAAAAAAACAGATTCATTCCCAGGCCTAGAATCTTCCCCTTTTATAACTTTTTTTTTGCCAGTCATGGGGCTTGAACTCAGGGTCTGAGCACTGTTCTGAGCTTTCCAAAGGCTAGCACTCTTACCACTTGAGCACAGCACCACTTCCAGCTTTTTCTGTGTATATGGTACTGAGAAATCAAAGCTGGGGCTTTGTGCATGCTAGGCAAGTACTTCATCATCCTCCTGGCCCACTTTTTTTTCATGAAAACATAACACTAAGGTGCCAGGGTTATGTGTGACTGCCCAACTGTGGGCCTCACTGTGGGACTCTGAGGTGCTGATACCTTCATCTGTCAATGCCTATGGGTATTTGTGGGAAGCCAGGACTTCAGGGCATCTGGGCCAAGGACAGGCTGAGGTCACTTACCTGAGATTTCTGAGAACTTGGGGCTGCTACCACCGCCTACCAGGGCCAGCAGGTTGGAGCGGTGCAGCATCTCTACCAGGCCAATGCTGCCCACCTGGTCATGGTCTGGACAGGGACCAGGGTGTCAGTAAAAGTGCTTACCCCATGCCCAGCCCTGCTGCCAACACTTCTTCTCTCTCCCAGCTCACCCAGATGTCCCTTCTCCATCAGTGGCTCCACATTGTAGATGCGCACACCTGTCTCCATGGCAGAGCAAAAACAGCCTGGAGATAAAAGGAATGTGACTGCTTTAGACAATGCTGAAGGGAGAAGCTGGGCCCATAGGGTCACCTCTGACCCCTCTTTCCTTCCCCCTTCCCTCCCAAAGAATAACAGTGCAGCCTGTAATCCTAGCTACTCAGGAGGTTGAGATCTAAGGATCTCAGTTCAAAGCCATCCTGGGCATGAAAGTCTGGGCAGGAACATTTATGAGATTCTTATCTCCAATCAACCACCAGAAAACCAGAAGTAGTGCTACAGCTGAAAGTATTGGTAGAGCTGTAGCCTTGAGCTAAGAGCTCAGGGACAGTGCCCAGGCCCAGAATTCAAGCCCCACGACCCGACTTAAAAAAAAAAAGTAATAGTACAGGCCACTCTTACTTTGGTCTTGGTTAAAACGTAGGCTGGTTACTCCTCTAAGTGGCTGAGACATGGTACAAAATTTCCTTAGCATCCAAAAATAGGATTCAGTTGAGAAGAGATTCCACGCACTAGAAATGCTTGTCCACACGTCGTCTTCTTCCTGCTTAGCTGACTTCTTAGCTTTACTGCAAAGAAAACAAAAACAATCAGGGAGGTGTCCTAGGGTCTCAGCTCTAAGTTACCAATACTACCAACCGAGTGGGTAGACAAGATGCCCAACCCCAGATCCAGACCAAAAGTGATCTGGAACTCCCCCTTCCCTGCATCAACCCCTTCTTAGACACCAGCCCTTATTGACTGATAAGGATGTAATGGGGAGTCACTTTACTCTCAACCAGTCTTAGTAGAAATACCTGACATAGCCTGGGACCACTTCCTACCTGCTTCTCATTTTTCAAACCTACAACCAGTCCTCAACTTCACTTGTCAGTAAATATGAAGGAGGTCAAGACCCCTCTCCCACCTTCTTTCTTAAGACTACAGTCTTAGATTCCTTCCCAGAAATCCCATTTTCACACATATCCCCTTCTCTTGCCCTTACTATTCTAGTGTGACCAAGCCATGTATCTGCCTGAGATTCCTTCCATCCTTACCCTGCCATGTTTCGTCCCTTCTCCAGCCTTACGAGAGTCTTCTAAGTGATGCTCCCTCACGAACTAAGGACCGACTTACCAGCAACTCTTTTATTCTAAGGCTCTGGAATGCATCCCTTCCCTCAGGTCAAACCCACCCTCAAGTATGCCACTCCCCAATATTATCTCTAGATTTCCACCCTGCCCCAAGGTATACCTACTCTGGAAGACCTTTTTTCCAGACTACTCCACCCTACTTGTTTGCTAGGAAAAGTCTCTATCTCTCTAACCTGCTATTTTGCTAGTTCCCATCCCCTAGGGATTCCCATCCTGCCTTCTAACATCACCCCTAGGCAGATCCAATGCCCATCCTCCAAGAGCCCAATCCTTCCCCCCTCCCTCCCAACACCTGTCAAGCTCATTCCAAGACAGCACCACCTTCCAAGATTCTGGTCCAAATACCCTTGCCACCCCAAAACCCTACCTGGGACACCTCTGTCTCCAATCTAAGTTTGTGTTCCTTCAAGACAGCTGCCTCAGATCCTTCAGATACCAACGCTTCTCCAACACACACTACCCCCCATCCCCCACGACGCCGACCAACCCCTGGGATCGTCCTCTATTTGCTTCTCGCCTTCCTCCTTTTGCTCCAAGAATACCCCCATACACCAGATCTTTGCTGTCGGTGCCGCCTGCGGCCCGGTTTTCTGACCTCCCGGGCCTTCAAACCCGGCTCCGTTGTTTACATCAGCCCCTGCTTCCGGAGGAGGGAATCTGTGAACAGGAAGTGACTCATCCTGTCCAAAAAAAAAATGCTGTCAAGCTGCTTCTTGCCCGGTTGGGGATCTTAGGAGCATCCCGGGTAGTAAACAGGGTTTTCTAGGGAGGGATCGGGAGTTTTAGAAGCTCTTGGTACTGCAGTAAGTTACTCTGTAAACCCAGATTGTGCGGGAAGGGGAGGGTGACCGGAGACTGCTTTCTTTTCACTAGCGGAAATGAGCCCAGCACTCAATTCTTTAACCCCTAGAGAGCTGGAGGCTAAAGCATAGATCTCTGAAGTTGCCCTGTTGGGGTCTCAGTGATTTATTGACTTAAGGAGTCTGATTTTTGGTCTAGGGCTGAGGACGCCTGGGGCAGAGGCAGACTTAAAATACCTTGAAAGTTCAGTACTGTCTCCTGATTTTGTAGAAGGTAGATGGCTGTGACTTTCACTTTCTTTTACCACAACTCTACCCTAGCTCTTTTACTTATAAAATAAAAACTAACTTTTTTTCTTTTTTCTTATTGGTGAAAGATTGAAAGCCTTACTGGGGAAACAGGGTCTTGAATTATGGATTTTACTGGAAATAATTCTTACTTTAACTTTTAACTCTAGGCTTGGGTACTGTCCTGCTCTACCACTTTGAGCCACAGCTCCACTTCAGGTTTTCTGGTTGCTAATTGGATTTAAGAGATTCTCAGGGGGGTCCTGAGTGTGGCCTAGTGGTAGACTGCTTACCTGGCACACATACACAGAAGAAGCCAAAAGTGGTGTTGTGGCTTAAGTGGTAGGGCTCTAGTCTTGAGAAAGCCCAAGTACAGTCTCCAGGCCTTGCGTTCAAGCCCCAGGACTGGCAAAAAAAAATCTCACCGTGGCTTTGAACCATGATCCTCAGATATTAACCTCCTCAGTAGCCAGGACTACAGGCATGAGGCACCATTACCTGTCTTAAACTTAAAATTTTTGCATTAGGCATAGATTCACTCTTTTCACTCTTTTGATGCTGTATTAACTGATGTGCTTAGCAAGCTCCAGTGGCTCATGCCTATAATCCTTGCTAGTTACTTGGGAGTATGAGCAGAAAAGTTCATGGGACTCTTATCTCTAATCACCAAAAAGTGGCAAGTAGAGATGTGGCTCAAGTAGTAGAGCTTTAGCCTTGAGGAAACCAGTTCAGAAACAATACCCCCAGGCCCTGTTCATGCCCAAGATTGGCATATACACCATACCATATACACAACCTCATAAAGACATATGTTTAAGATTATCCTTTTCGCCAGGTTCTGATGGCTCACGCCTGTAATCCTAACCACTCAGGATGCTGAGATCTGAGGATCAAGGTTCAAAGCCAGCCCGGGCACAAAAGGACCTGAGACTCTTATCTCCAATTAACCTGTAGAAAACACAGGAAGTGGGGCTTGGCTTGAGGTTAGGGCTGTAGTCTTTTTTTTTTTTTTTGCCAGTCCTGGGCTTAAGCTCAGGGCCTGAGGACTGTCCTTGGATTTTTCTCAAGGATAGAACTCTACCACTTGAGGCTCAGCACCACTTCTGGCTTTTTCTAAGTATGTAGTACCAAGAGTGCTTGCTAGGCAAGCACTCTACCACTAGGCCAAACCCCAAGCTTAGGGCAGTAGTCTTAAGCTGAAGAGCTCATGGACAGCGCCTAGGCCAAGTTCAAGCCCCATGTCCCACAAAAAAAGAACACTATAGGTAGTAGCTTCCAAAGATCTTGCCTTTGGATCCTCAGACCCTGTAGAATTCTACCGCCCTGCCTGTGGGCTGAGCCTAGTGTCCAGTTTCTAATGAGCAAAATTCAGCACATGATGGGATGTTGCTTCCATAATTCAGTACCTAGACTGAATTCTGACTTGCTCTCTACCCCTCTCCTTCTCCACTGCCTCTTCCTTTTGCCCTCATATTGCCTTTGCTGATGAAGCTGGTGGTCATGTCATTCACTGCTTAGTGGAGAGAACCCCGGGTCCAGTAATCAATCCCTCAAAGAACTGAAACTGCCAGCGATTACAAATCAGCTCAGGACCCGAACCTCCCCCGGTAAGTGTCAGAGAGGATTCCAGTTCCAGCAGGAACCTTGATGACCATCTTGTGTGAGACCTAGAGTCAGATTGCTTAGCCACAGAAACAGTGAGATAACATACATTGCTTAAAGCTGCTTCTTTCTGGGATGATGAGCTAAAGGAGCTCAGGGACAAGTGCCCAAACTCTGATTACAAGCCCCAGGACTAGCAAAAAAAAATCTGCTTATACTGTGCATTTATTTTCAACCCTGGATATGGGAGTCACAAATAGGGAGGGTCACTGGTACACAATAGACTTAGTGAAATCTTCATGATCAAACTTCAGTGCTGATGAACTTTATATCCCAGGAGATGGAGTACTATAAAACTAAAAGAAACATCAGAACGAAAGTCCTAAGGGCTGGGAATGTGGCTTAGTGATAGAGTGCTTGCCTAGCATGCATGAAGCCCTGGGTTCAATTCCTCACTATCACATAAATGAAAACATGGAAATGGTGCTGTGGCTCAAGTGGTAGAGTGCTAGCCTTGAGCAAAAGAAGCTCAAGGATAGTGCCCGGGCTCTGAGTACAAGCCCCACGACTGGCAAAACAGAGAGTAGGGGAGGGAGGGAGGGAGAGACAGAGAGACAGAGACAGAGAGAGAGAAAGAGAGAGAGAGAGAGAGAGAGAGAGAGAGAGAGAGAGAGAGAGAGAGAGAGAGAGAGAGAGGAAGTCATGATGCCAGTTGCCAGTGGCTCAAAGTTCAAAGTCAACCCAGGCAGGGAAGTCGAATTAACTACCAAAAAGCCTTAAATGGAGCTATGGCTCAGCTGGTAGAATACTAGACTTGAACACAAAAGCTAAGGAATATGGCCTAGCCCTGAGTTCAAGCCCTACCCAGTGTATATATATGGACTGGGATTTTGGCCTGGTGGTAGAGTGGGAGTCTAACATGCATAAAAACCCTGGTTCGATTCCTCAGTACTACATATATAGAGAAGTCAGAAGTGGTGCTGTGGCTCAAGTGGTAGAGCACTAGCCTTGAGGAAAGCCCAAGGACAGTGCTCAGGCCCTGAGTTCAAGCCCCAGTACTGGAAAAAAAACAAAATGAAACAAAACAAAAATACACAGCAATTATGGAATAAAGTGCAGCGCAAGTGGTAAATTGCTTATTTAGCAAGCTCCATTACTGAAAAAATAAAAATTGCCTTTATGAGATGGGTATGGAAATAGACACTTAGAATCCTAAGCTAAGGCATGAGGATCCTGAGTTTGAGGCCAGCCTAGGATAGAGTGAGTTTAGTGACTCCGTCTCAAAAAATATCATGTGTATGTTGAATATGTACAGACATTTTTCTATGTTGTCATTCCCTAAACATTACTGTATAACACTTTTTTTTGCCAGTCCTGGGGTTGAACTCAAGGCCTGGATGCTGTCCTTGGGTTTTCTCAAGGCTAGCACTCCACCACTTTGAGCCATAGCACAACTTCTGGCTTTTTCTGTGTATGTGGTACCAAGGAATTGAACATGGAGCTTTTTGTAAGCTAGGCAAGCACTCTACAACTAGGCCACGCTAGCCCTATAACAATTATTTATGTAATATTTGTATTTCCTTACTAATTTTTTGTTGTTGGTGGTTGTGGGGCTTGAATCCTGGGCCTGGGTATTGTTCGTGAGTTCTTCAGCTCAAGGTTAGCCCTTTTCCACTGGAGCCACAGCTCCACTTCCACGTTCTTTTAAAAGTAGTTTTATTGAAGATAAGATTGTGGTAAGTGGAGCACAGGTACATGCCTGTAATCCTAGCTACTCAGGAGGCTGAGATCTGAGGATCAAGGTTCAAAGTCAGTCCAGGCACCAAAAAAAAAAAACCCTAAGACTCCTTCATCTCCAATTAACCTGTAGAAAACATAAAAAAATGGGAAATGGGTCTTGGCAAGGGTAGGGTGGTAGCCTTGAGCTGAAGAGCTCAGGGACAGCACCCAGGCTGAGTTCAAGCCCCATGACCCACCAAAAAAAAAAGATGGTTTGTGGTGGACTTTTCTGTCCAGGCTGTCTTCAATCCTCAAAGCTCAGCCTCAGGAGAAGCTAGGACTACATAATATTAGGATTGAATAGTGTTGAAAATATATGGGAATCTGGGCGCTGGTGGCATACACATACCTGTAATCCTAGCTACTCAGGAGGCTGTGATCTGAGAATTGTGGTTCAAAGCCAGCCCAGGCACAAAAGTCCATGAGAGTCTTATCTTCAATTAACCACCAGAAAACTGGAAGTTGCACTATAGTTCAAAGTGATAGAGCACTAGCCTTGAGCTAAACAGCTCAGGGATAGCACCCAGGCCCAGAGTTCAAGCCTGACAACTGACTAAAAATAGAAAGAATACAAGAAGGTATCCATAAGGTTCTGGGCAAATTTTATGTAAGGTCTTGATCAGCCACAGTTATGTTAGGGGACAAGATTCTTAGAACTACTCTTCCAGGGATATTGATGGACAACTATATAATTCATTTGATTTTTTTTCTTTTTACTAATACTGGGGTTTGAACTCAGGGCCAGAGTATTGTCCCTTAGCTTTTTTTATGCCAGTCCTATCCTTGAACTTAGGGCATGGGCACTGTCTTTGTGCTTTCTCAAGGCTAGAGCTCTACCACTGATTTTTTTTTCTATTTATGTGGTACCAAGGAATCAACCCATGTCTTCGTGCATGCAAGGCAAGCTCCCAGCCAAACTTTTTTTTTGCCAGTCCTGGGGCTTGAACTCAGGGCCTGTGCACTGTCCTTGGGCTTTTTCCTCAAGGCTAGCACTCTGCCACTTGAGCCACAGCATCATTTCTGGCTTTTTCTATGAATGTGGTATGCAGGAATCAAACCCAGGTCTTCGTGCATGCTAAGCAAACATTCTACCACTAGGCCAAATGCCCAGCCCCTGTCCCTTAGCTTTTTCAGTCAAGGCTGTCACTCTGCCACTTGAGCCATAGCTCCACCTCTGGCTTTTTGTTGGTTAATTGAAGAGAAGAGCTCATGGACTTTCTTACCCTGGCTGATTTTGAACCGCTATCTTCACATCTCAGCCTCCTGAGTAAGTAACTAGGATTAGAGGCTTGATCCACAGCAGCTGGCTTTATCTATCTATCTATCTATCTATCTGTCTATCTATCTATCTATCTATCTACCTACCTGTTTGTCAGTCCTGAGGCACTGTCCCCGAGCTTTTCATTTTATGGCTACTGCCTACCCCTAGAGCCACAGTGCCACTTCCTGTTCTCTAGTTGTTAATCGGAGATAAGAGTCTCGAGATCTTTAGTTCCTAGGCTAGTTTTGAACCATCTTCAGGAGTCAAGACCTAGGTGCTAGCACTTTAACACTTGGACCACAACTCCACTTCCAGCTTCCTGGTGATTGAAGTCCAGGGACTCCTGCCCTGGGGTAGTAACCAATGGGGCCTGGTGCCCAAGAAAGGAGGCTAGGTTATTCTAAAGACTGCCCAACTATTGGAAGATAACAAAGACAACAATTCATTCATCTATCAATGAGAGCCCATGAAGAACAGCTCCTGAGCCAGTTGCATGCCCCAGAGCTTTGAGAGCTGGTTTATACTTGAGGATAAATCCCATGAACTTGGTGTTTCATGCCTGTGATCCTAGTAAATCAAGAGACTGAGGTCTGAGGATCATGGTTTGAAGAAGCCAGCCCAGGTAGTAATGTTTATGTTATCTCTAATAAAACAAAAGAGAAAAGCCTGTGGTGGCTCACGCCTGTAATCCTAGCTACTCTGGAGGCTGAGATCTGAGGATCAAGGTTCAAAGCCAGCCTGGGCACAAAAGGACCTGAGACTCTTATCTCCAATTAACCACTAGAAAATGGGAAGTGGGGCTTGGCTCAAGGGTAGGGCAGTAGCCTTGAGATGAAGAGCTCTGGGACATTGTGGTCCAGGCCAAGTACAAGCCCCAGGACACATACACATACACACACACACACACACACACACACACACACACACACACACACACACACACAGAGAGAGAGAGAGAGAGAGAGAGAGAGAGAGAGAGAGAGAGAGGAAGAAGAAGAAGGAGGAGGAGGAGGAGGAGGGAGGAGGAGGAGGAGGAGGAAAGAAAGAGTTAGCCATCAAGAGGGAAGGAAGGAAGGAAGGAAGGAAGGAAGGAGGAAAGGAAAGAAAGCAAGCAAGCTAACTAGGTGATGTGGCTCATGCCTGTAATGTAACCCTAGCTACTCAGGAGGCTGAGTTCTGAGAATTGCACTTCAAAGCCAGCCTGGGCACTAATGAATGTGAGACTTATGTCCAATTAGTCACTAAAAAACTGGAAGTAGGGGGGCCGGGAGTTTGACATAGTGGTAGAGTGCTTGCCTAGCATGCATGAAGACCAAGATTTGATTGCTCACTACTACATACATAGAAAAAAGCCAGAAGTGGTGCTGAGGCTCAAGTGGTAGAGCTCTAGCCTTGAGAAAAATCCAAGGACAGTGTTCAGGCCCTGAGTTCAAGACCAGGACTGGTAAAAGAAAAAAAAATGAAGTAGGGCTGTGCTCAGGGACAGTGCCCAGGCCCAGATTCAAGCCCCATATCCAAAGAAAGAAAGAAAGAGGGGCCGGGAGTTTGGTCTAGTGGTTAAAGTGCTTGCCTAGCATGCACGAAGACCCTGGTTCGATTCCTTGGTACCACATATATATAAAAAAAAAAGCCGGAAGTGGTGCTGAGGCTCAAGTGGTAGAGCTCTAGCCTTGAGAAAGTCCAAGGACAGTGCTCAGGCCCTGAGCTCAAGCCCACGACTGGCAAAAAACAAATAAACAAACAAACAAAAACCCAAGGACAATGCTCAAGCCCTGAGGCCAAGCCCAAGTCCAAAAAAAAAAAGAAAGAAAGAAAGAAAGAAAGAAAGAAAGAAAGAAAGAAAGAGGAAAGGGAAGGAAGGAGAAAGAAAAAGAAAGGGAGGGGGGAGGGAGGGAGAGAGGAGAGAGAGAGAGAGAGAGAGAGAGAGAGAGAGAGAGAGAGAGAGAGAGAGAGAGAGAGAGAGAGCGCGCGCCAGCCAAGCCAAGCGAAGCCAGGTGTTGGTGGCTCACACCTGTAATCTTAGCTACTCAGGAGGCTGAGATCTGAGGATTACCCTTCGAAGTTAGCCCAGGAAGAAAGGTCACTGTGAGACTCCTATTTCCAATTAAACACTAAAAAAAAAACAGGCGCTGTGGCTCAAGTAGTTGAGCACTAGCCTTGAGCACAGAGTCAGGTACAACACCCAGGCCCTGAGTTAAGCCCCACGACTAAAAATTAAAAAAGAACTATAAAAAAGTGGGAACCAAGGCACGTGTTTTAGGCCTATAATCCTAGCTACTCAGGAGGCTAAGAGCTAAGGATCATGGTTCAAAGCCAGCCTGGGCACAAAAGTCTGTTAGACTCTTTTTTTTTTTTTTGCCAGTCCTGGGCTTGAGCTCAGGGCCTGAGCACTGTCCTTGGACTTTCTCAAGGCTAGAGCTCTACCACTTGAGCCTGAGCACCACTTCCGGCTTTTTTCTATGTATGTGGTACCGAGGAATCGAACCCCGGTCTTCATGCATGCTAGGCAAGCACTTTAACCACTAGGCCAAACTCCCGGCCCCTCTGTTAGACTCTTATCTCCAATTGGCCACCAGAAAACCCGAAGTAGCACTGAGGTGCTAAGTCATAGAGTACTAGTCTTGCCAGAGTTCACGCTTCACAAGTGACCAAAAAAAAAAAAAAGTGGGAAGTGCACCTCCGGTTCAAGTGGTAGAGTGCCATCATTGAGCACACAAGCTCAGGGACAGTGCCCAGGCCCTGAGTTCAAGCTTCAGGACAAGCACCAAAAAATAGAGGATCAGAGGGTTGGGGGTGAGCTAGGTTAGTATGCCGGGTAGGAGAGAGATGAAGGGCTGACCTGAATGTGAGATCCACCTGAGGCAGATGGGAGCCCAGAGGACAGGTCTGTGTCTGTGGATGAGCAGGCTGGTCACACTTCAGCAACCAGAAATTTCTTCACTGTTTGCTGCACTCACCCCCCCCCACCCAACAAAGAACTATGGCCACCCTACCTTAGTGATTCAATCTGAATTGATCCACTGTGCGTCCCTCCCCAGAACCATCGTGGTTCATCCCAGCATCTCCCTTTCCATCCCCACTCCAGTTCTCCTGTTTCTCTTTCTCCTCCCTCCCCCGCCATCTCACACACACTAACACATGCATTTGTACAATACTAGCACCCTACACTTGGAACTGCCATTTGAGTGAGCACACATACTAAGGTTTGGCAGCTTCTAAGATTGGTGGGTGATAGAACTGGAAAGTCTGTGAGAACCTGAATGTTGAGCCATGAGGTCTACCAAAGAAAATTGGAACGCCATTCTCTTGACTCCCAGAAAGTTTCCTAAGTCAGTCATTCAGTCCCAACTTGAAAGAGCTCAGATTCCTATCCTAGATGTAGGCTAATTCCACACTCTACCTACCGGGAACTTAGGTAGAGATATCCGTGGTAATTGTACCAGCCTTTTGAGATAAGTTTGTCTCTTGAGTAGATCACACATGATTGTTGCTGTAACTTCAAGGTTATTGTGACCTCACTTCCTACCTGAGTATCCCTCTCAATAAATACTTGGCATTAGGGTCCCTGGACACCTGAACCTGGAGGAAGGCTTCAGGCCCCTGGTGCCCCCCAAACCATCTCCAGAGTCCAGTCTCCTTTTCTGTGCTTCTTGAAGCCACAGTGGTTTGTGATAAAAGTCTGATAGAATGGGTTGGGAAGGGGCTTGAGGAGTAGAGGGAATGTTGGGCCAAAGGGATGAGAATTCTTTTATTCACAATACTCAGCTGATTCAGATAAAGCAATAATTAATACCTTGTCAGACCTTGTCCTAATCACTCTACAGGAATGATCTCATTTAGCCTCACAACAATTTTAACTATTATTATCTTCGCTTTGTGGATGAGGGAAATGAGGCCCTCTGGGCTTCCTAAAAGGTACACAACTGAGAAGACTGGAGGGGCCTTCTCCTAGTCCTCAGCCGTCAGGACTGGAGGCTTCTAACGCGCTCATTGGTCCTTAGTGAGATAAACATCCGGGTATGATTCCTTGTGATAGAGGCATGGCCCCAGAACCCTCTGATTGGCTTCCCTGTTTCTTGATGAAGACAGTAGTTCACACCAAAGCTAATGTACAATCTACAATTATCTCCTGAACGCATGCTAGATCTTGCACTGGATTTTCTGCTGGTTGAGGGGATAAGGAAGTAAAAACCACAGAGATGATTCTGTTCCTACCTGTCCTGAGGGTGTGTTCAGGGATTCCTGGCAGGCAGATTTGGGTAGTCAAGATGATGAAGGGGCTTTATCTCAAATGGACTAGGGCTTATTACTGGGAGAGCTAGCCCCATACCAACAAGAGTTATGACATATGTTCCTGATTGTCACTTCTAAATGGTAAACGGAGGTCTCTCAATGTTTCCTTTTTTTTTTTTGATGCCAGTCCTGGAGCTTGAACTCAGGGCCTGGGCACTGTCCCTGAGCTTCTTTTCCTTAAGACTAGCTTTCTACCACATGAAACATAGCTCTACTTCTGGCTTTTTGGTAGTTAATTGTAAATAAGAATCTCAAGGACTTTCTTGGTCCTGCTGGCTTTGAACTATGATCCTCAATTCTCTGCCTCCTGAGTAGCTAGGATGACAGGCATGAAGTGCCATTGTCTGGCTTATGATGCTATTTTTTTTGTGGGTCATGGGGTTTGAACTGGGCCTGGGCACTGTCCCTGAGCTCTTCAGCTCAAGGCTACCACCATGCCCTGGAGCCAAGCCCCACTTCCCATTTTCTAGAGGTTAATTGGAGATAAGAGTCTCAGGTCCTTTTGTACTCAGGCCGGTTTGAGCCTTGACCCTCAGATCTCAGCCTCTTGAATAACTAGGATTATAGGCGTGAGCCACCACACTGCCTGCTCCGCCCACTCTGCCTGGTCTTTATTTCTTTTATTTTTTATTTTTGTTGGTCATGGGACTTGAAATCTGAGCCTGAGTATTGTCCCTTAGCTCTTCAGCTCAAGGCTACCACACCTTACTCCTGGAGCCACAGCGCCACTTCCCATTTTCTGGTGGTAAATTGGGGATAATAGTTTCATGGACTTTAGTGCCTGGGCTGGTTTTGATCTGCAATCCTCAGATCTCAGCATCCAGAGTAGCTAGGATTATAGGTATGAGCCACCACGTCCAGCTTATGGTGCTATTTTTTTTTGCCAGTTGTGGGCTTGATCTCAGGGCCTGAGCACAGTTCTTGGATTTTCCCAAGGTTAGAGCTCTACCACTTGAGCCTCAGCATCATTTCTGGCTTTTTTCTATGTATGTGGTACCGAGGAATCGAACCTGGGTCTTCGTGCATGCTAGGCAAGCACTCTACCACTAGGCCAAACTCCCAGCCCCTTATGGTGCTGTTTTTAAGTGTATCTGAAGACCCAGAAGAACAAGTAGTCCCCAGAATCATCTTAAGAAGGAGGAACCCAAGCACTGACAGCAATCCAGATAGTAAAACAGGCTAGTTCTTAATGCTGCAGGTCTATGGCCAAACCACCCTGGGCGTGCCCTATCTTGTCTAAGTTATAGTTGCAGGTCTATAGAAGGATCCAGTGAAACAGTGTAACATGATGTTACAACAGTTTGAAAGGCAGAGTGCCTGTGGCTCATGCCTGTGTTCTTAGATACTCAGGAGGTTGAGATCTGAGGATCACGTTGCAAGGCCAGCCCAGGCACGAAAGTTGTGAGACTCTTGTCTTCAATTAACCACGAGAAAACCAGTAGTAGCATTGTGGCTCAAAGTGGTAGAGTGCTAGCCTTGAGCTGAAGAGCTTAGAGACAGTGACCAGGCCGATAGTTCAAGCCCCATGGCCAACAACAAAAATAATGGTAACTCTATGAGACTCTGAGCTCAGGGCCTGAGCAGTGTCCTTGGACTTTCTCAAGGCTAGAGCTCTACCACTTGAGCCTCAGCGCCACTTCCGGCTTTTTTCTATGTATGTGGTACCGAGGAATCGAACCCGGGTCTTCATGCATGCTAGGCAAGCACTTTAACCACTAGGCCAAACTCCCGGCCTCTATGAGACTCTTATATCAAGTTAAGTACCAACAAGCCAGAGTGGGGCAATGGCTCAAGTGGCAGAGTACTAGTCTTACAAAAGCTCAGGGAAGGGGCCCAGACCCTGAGTTTCATGTCCCAGGACTGGCACTAAAAGAACCCAGTTTGTGGCCATGAGTTTGGCCTAGTGGTAGAGTGCCTGCCTAGCAAGCACAAAGACCTGGGTTCGATTCCTGGTACCACATACATAGAAAAAGCCAGAAATGGTACTATGGCTCAAGTGGTAGACCTCTAGCCTTGAGAAAGCTCAAGGACAGACAGTGCTCAAGCCCTGAGCTCAAGCCCCAGAACTGCCCAAAAACCCAGTTTGTGCTGATTGGAGGCATGGCTCAGGTGGTAGAGGGCCAGTCAATGAGTGAAATCAAGCCTCAGACAACAAATTTGAGTCCTGGTCTGGGAAGGGGGTTGGAGGAAACAACAACAAAAAATGGTTTATAAATCTTGGTTCCAGGACAGGAAAACTAAGCAGCCAAACCTTTTCAGCGTTTGTGTGTGTGAATGCTGGGATCAAAGTCAGGGCCTAGCTAGGTGTGACAAGACAAACATTCCACAGAACTGTACCCTAGGGGCTGGGAGCATAGCCTAATGGTAGAGCGCTCGCATGCACAAAGCCCTGGGTTCGATTGCTCAGTACCACATACATAGAAAAAGCTAGAAGTGGTGCTGCAGCTCAAGTGGCAGAGCGCTAGCCTTGAGGAAAATGTGTCCAAGAACAGTGCCCAGGCCCTGAGTTCAATCTCCACGACTGGCAAAAAACAACAACAACAACAAAACTATACCTCAAACCTAAACAGCAGTTTTCAAAACTACCAAGGGCTGGTTTTAGCTATGATGTATTGCACAACCTTGCATGCACAAGGTTCTGGGTTTCATTGCCAATACCACAAAACCTAAAACAAACCAAACAGCAAAGAGGTTTAGCATACCTGAATGTATGCTCTCTTCTGCTCTTTTGAAGGTAAGAGAGAGGAACCAGTCATTTATACCTGTAACCCTAGCTAATCGGGAGGCTGGGCTCTGAGGATCAAGGTTTGAAGCCTGCCTCAGCAAAAAAGTCCCTAAGACTCTTATCTCCAATGAACCACCAAAAAGCCTGAAGGGGTGCTGTGGTTTAAGTAGTAGAGCACTAACCTTGAGTACAAAAGCTCAAGGACAAGGGCTGGAAATGTGGCCTAGTGGTAGAATGTTTGCCTAGCATGTGTGAAACCCTGGGTTCGATTCCATGGTACCAGCAATGGTGCTGTGGCTCAGTTGTAGAGTGGTAGAGTGCCAGCCTTGAGAAAGCTCAAAGAGAGTGCCCAGGCCCTAAGTTCAAGTGCCAGGACAGGCAAAAAAAAATGTATGTAAGAAATGATGCTCAAGGACAATGCCAAGGCTCTGAGTTCAAGCCCCAGGCCTGGCGTGCATGTGCACGTGCACGTGCGTATGTGCGCGTACACACACACAAAAGAAAATGCCTTGAATGGGCTGAATGTTAAGTGAGTTAGTAGGTCTAAGCACTTGGAAAATTCTTAGAAAACACTAAATCAGATTAGATGTTATGGTTTTATTTTGAGTGTTAGAAGTCTCAGTTTGATTTCTAGGCTGTCCCTGAACTCATGGTCTGAAATGAGAAGTAGCTGAGACTATATGCAGACAGCACAGATTCTAGGTATTACATAATTATTAATCTCTCACTCACTCCTCCAGCTCATGTTTATCCAGCTCACTTGTGCCAGGTACTTGACATATACTTAGCATAGAGGGCACACTTAGGGAACAAATGAGGCAGGTTTAGCTAGCACAGTTTTCTAGTCACATCTATCAGAGTTTTCTCTTTTTTGTGGATCATGGGGCTTGAACTCCACCAGGGTGTTGTCCTTGAGCTCCTCAACTCAAGGCTACCGACGTACCCCTGGGCCTGGGCGTTGTGCTTGGGCTCTTCAGCTCAAGACTACTGCCCTGCCCTGGAGCCAAGCCCCACTGCCCATTTTCTAGAGGTTAATTGGAGATAATAGTCTCAGATCCTTTTGTGCTCTGGCTGGCTTTGAACTTTGATCCTCAGATCTCAGCCTCCTGAGTAGCTAGGATTACAGGTGTGAGCCACTGTGCCCTGCCCGGCTGGCAATAACTTTTTCTGAGTGTGCTGGTCCTGGGGCTTGAATACATGGGTGCCAGTGTGCTGACCCTGAGGACTTTGCACAGGCTACTGCTCTACCACCTGAGACACATATCCATTTCTAGCTTTTTGCTGGTAAACTGGAGATAAAATTCTTATGGATTTTCTTGCCGAAGGTAGCTTCAAAACATGATCTTCACATCTCAGCCTCCTAGAATTATAGAGATAAGCACTGACCCTGAGTGAAAGATTTTTTTAATCCCAGTCCTGGGGGCTTGCACTCAGGGCCTGGGTACTGGCCTTGGACACTTTATGCTCAAAGCTAGCGCTCTGCCACTTGAGCCACAGCAGCTCTCTGGCTTTTTCTGTGTATGTGGTACTGGGAAATTGAACCCAGGACTTTATGCATAAGCACTCTACCACTAGGCTACGCTTCCTGCCTCCCTCCCATTTTTTTCAGGGCTTGAATTCAGGGCCTGAGCACTTTCCTTGGGCATTCCTCAAGGCTAGAGCTTTACCACTTGAGCCACAGCACCACTTCCAGCCTTTTTTTTTCTATGTATGTGGTAGTACTGAGGAATTGAACCCTGGTTTTTTTTTTTTGCCCACTGACAGATTTTTTTTTCCAGTCCTGAGGATTGAAGTCAGGGCCTGGGCACTGTCTTTGAGCTAGTACTCTACCACTTGAGCCATAGCACCATTTCAAGCTTTTAATGTATATGTCGTAACAAGGACTCCAACTCAGGGCTTCATGCACGCTAGGCAAGCACTGTACCACAAGGTCATGCTTCTGGCTCCCCAGAGCTTCTTTTGCCCAAGGCTAGCACTTTACTACTTGAGCTACTTGGTGATTGAGGAATCAAACCCAAGGCTTCATGTATGCAAGGCAAGCACTCTACCACTAAGCCATATTCCCAGCCCAAAGTATTTTTCCTGTGTGTGTGTGTGTTTCAAGGCATCTACTCTACCACTGGAGCCATGCCTCCAATTCCTGTTTTTTTTTTGCCAGTCCTGGGGCTTGAACTCAGCCTGAACACTGCCCTTGGGCTTTCTCATGGCTAGAGCTCTACCACTTGAGCCACAGCACCACTTCCAGCTTTTTCTATGTATGTGATACTGAGGTATAGAATATGAGTCTTTGTGCATGCTATACAAGCACTCTATCACTAGGCCAAACTCCTGACCACTTCCTGCTTTTATTATTGGTTGTGAAGCTTGAACTTAGGGCCTGGGTGCTGTTCCTAAGCCTCTTTTTGCTCAAGGCTAGTGCTCCGCCACTTGAGTAACAGCTCCATTTCCAGTTTTTGAAGATGAGTCTTATGGGATCTTTTCTGCCCAAGCTGGCTTCAAACTGCAATCCTAAGATCACAGCTACTTAGCCTCCTTTGTAGCTACGTTTACAGGCATTAGCCACTTGCACCCAGACAATTCCTGCTTTTCCTAGTTCTTTGTGTAGATATAGTGTGTGTGTTGTGAGCCTTGTACTCTGGGCCTGGGTGCTGTTCCTGATCTCTTCAGCTCAAGAATAGCACTCTACTATATGAACCACAGTGCCACTTCAAGTTTTCTGGTGGTTAACTGGAGATAAGAATCTCAGGAGCCTGACATGGTAGCTCATGCCTGTAATCTTAGCTACTCAGGAGCCTGAGATTTGAGGATCACAGTTTAAAGCCAGCCCTGGCACTAAAGACAAATGGGACACTTATTTCCAATTAAGCACTAGAAAACAGGAAGTGGGGCTGTGGCTCAAGGGCAGTAGCCTTGAGCTGAAGAGCTCAGGGACAGAGCCCAGTCCATGCTCCATATCCCGCCCCCCCCCACCACAAAAGTCTCACGAACTTTCCTGCTGACTGACTTTGAACTGAGATCCTTAGATGTCAGCCTCCTGAGAAGCTAGGATTACAGGTGTGAGCTACTGGCCCCCAGGCTTACATAATGTTTTTGAGGAGTTGATTTACTGGGTTGGTTTTAAGCCTTGGCCCTGAGATCCCAGCTTCCTGAGTAGTTATAGGCATGAGCCATTAGCACATGGCTTTGCTGGTAGAATTTTGAGACAATATATCTGGATAGTTTGTGTATGTCTGGGTGCATTATTCCTGGGGCTTGAACTCAGGGACCAGGACTGTCCTTGATCTTTTCCTTTTTTTCATCAGTCCTGGAGCGTGAACTCTGGGCCTGGGCACTATCCCTGAGCTCTTCAGCTCAATGCAAGCACTCTACCACTTTAGCCACAGCACCACTTCCGGTTTTCTGGTGGTTAATTGGACATAAGCACCTCGTGGTCTTTTTACTTTTGTGGTAGTGGGGCTTGAACTCAGCCTGGACACTGTCCCTGAGCTGTTTAGCTCAAGGCTCCTGCCCTACCCCTGGGCCTGGATGTTATCCCTGAACAGTTCAGCTCAAGGCTACCACCCTACCCTTGAGCCAAGCCCTACTTCCCATTTTCTAGAGGTTAACTGGAGATAACAGTCTCAGGTCCTTTTGTGCCCAGACTGGCTTTGAATCTTGATCCTCAGATCTCAGCCTCCTGAGTAGCTAGGATTACAGCCTGGCTGTCCCTAAGCTTTTGTGCTTAAAGCTAGTGTTCTACCATTGAGCCACAGCTCCATTTCTAGCTTTTTGGGGTTAGAGATGAGAGCTAGGATTGTGGTTTACTGGTAGAGTGTTTGCCTAGTATGCAGGAAGCCCTGGGTTCAACTCCACATAAACAATAAATAAAAGCCAGAAGTGGCTAGCCTTAAGGAAATGAAGCTCAGGGAGAGGGCCTAGCTTTGAGTTCAAGCCCATGGACTAGCAACAAAAGTAGAGCTAAGAGTTTCACAGGCTTTCCTGCCCAGGCTGGCTTCAAACTGTGATTCTCAGGTCTCAGACTCTTGCTAGGATTACAGGTGTGAGCCACTGGTGACTGGGAACATCTGGATAGGTTTTTTTTTATACCAGTTCTGGGGCTTGAAATCAGGTCCTGGACACTGTCACTGAGCTTCTTTTGCTCAAGGCTAGAGCTCTACCACTTGAGCTACCACTTCTGACATTTTCTGTGCTAATGAGGAATCAAACCCTGGGCTTCATGCATGCTACACAAGCACTATACCACTAAACCACATTGCCAGTCAGCGTGTTTTTAAACAGGCAGCACTCTAGGTTTTTCTGGAGACTTGGCAGAAGAGGGAATTTTTTTTTACACACATGGCTATGAGTTGGAAAAAGCTGACTGGACAGAATGGACTAGTTGCCAACTTATGCATGCCCTATCGTGGAATTTACTGGCTCCCAGTGACCACTGTGGTAGAAGTGACCCTGGGCTTGGGCAGCTTAGTGGGCCGCACACCAAGAACAATCTGGACCAGCAGAGGATCTTTAGAAACATGGCTCTGTTTAAGTACAGACAAAGCAGACCAATCTGAAGTCGGTACTGAAGCTGATTTTGGTGTTGTATAGAAATGAAGGGAATGGCTAGACGAGGTCATGCTGCAGTACAAGATTGACAGGAAGAACCAGTGCTGTTCCTTGGGGGAGCTCTGAGGCCCTCTTGGCAGGGGGACAGTTACCAAGATTGACTTGTTATGATTTCAAGAAAGGATGAGGCCAGACACAGGTCTTTGGACATTCCAGAGGTGTCAATCCAGAATCCTTCATGTCTGTGGAGGGCACAGATGTAGCAGCTTCAATGTTCCAAGACTGAGTTCACAATTGGCTTGATTAAAAACAATTGGCTGGTCCACATGGAGGGAGGTGAGTCTGACAAGGAAATCCTTCCATCCCAGTAAGCTCAGTTCTCACTTAACTTACAGCTCAATATACTACTTGTGATTTCATCCTTCTTCTCCTAAGCATTTTAAATTGTTTTATTATGTCTCTAATCATGATAAAGACAATAGTTTTGTCTCTTTTGGTTCATCCAATCCCTATCCTTGCAGGGCAGCGAAGATGGAACAATTATTTCCCCCCATTCAACAAGGTGAAGGTTCAAGGAGTGGAAGAAGCCTGGGTCATGGGATTGGCCTATGGATCAGTCTTCATCCAAGTTACTGGGGCCCATGTATTGGCAGATAGCATCATAGTGAAGTTCTACCGCCTCATTCTCGTTTTGCAGTTGCACCAAAGCCCGGTTCTTTGCTCTGTCTCGGCTCAGCAGATGTCCTAACTGGAGGAGGAAGGAGTCAGGTAGAGTTAGCAAGGTTACCCTGGCCCTTGGGAGAGTCCCCCTCCATCTTTTATTTTGCACTGATACTTGGGCTCGAACACATGGCCTGGATATTGTCCCTTAGCATTTTCCCTCAAAGTTGGGTGCGCTACCACTTGAGTCACAGCTTCACTTCTGGCTTGTTACTGGAGATAAAGCCATGATGCTCAGATCTCAGCATCCTGAGTAGCAAGGATTACAGGTGTGAGCCGCCACCATCACCCAGCAGGGACATCCCCTGAATACCCTCCAGGTCCCTATGTCCAGATCTAGAACTTACCCTTCCAGCTTGTGTTCCTAACACCACCATCACACTATCTCCCTCTTCTTTGGGAACCAAGGTCTCTAGCATGTTTTCCTTCAAGCCTGAAAATGAGAAAAAAGGATGATGCCTGTAGCAGGGACTAGCCCTGCCAGGTCCTGCGAGTAAGGCTTCTGCCACATTCACTAGAGCCATACTCTCCACCCTGCTGACAGATGGAATCGCTCTATAGGTATCTCATGGCTGAGGAAACCTAGGGAAGTCAAAGAAATGCTTGTAATACAGGGAATATTTACATAGGGAGGTGATGACAGACAACATGTACTCTAGGCATGTTCTGGGCCTTGCACTGCACTGGGAGCTCACTACAGCCTTGTCAAGGCACCAATCTCAAGGGACAGTCATTTCCACATGACAGATGATGAAGGAAGACAGGACTCAATAATCTCTCTCAAGAAGTATGGGGTGTTCATCAAGAGGATTTTGGGCCTTGCAATGAGTGTGGGCTCTGCCAAACTTCCTAGCTGTACCTGAACCTGGCTCTTGGCCGCCTTTTATTTTTGCCAGTCCTAGGGCTTGAACTCAGGCCCCGGGCACTGTCCTTGAGCTTTCTCAAGGCTAGAGCTCTGCCATTTGAGTCACAGCACTACTTCTAGCCTTTTCTGTGTATGTGGTATGGAGGAATTGAATCCAGGGCTTTGTGCATGGTAGGCAAGCCACTAAGCCACACTCCCGGCCACCTCACTTTTGGCCTTGTTAGCCAGTCCCTAGCGCCATGGCACTCACCTTCCAGGATTTGACCGCTATCTGTCCGACACACACAGGTATCTGGGCTTAAGACATCTTCAATAATCATCTAGGGAGACCAGTAAGGAAGATGTGAGATTAAGGTAGAGTTAAGAGGACAAGTGAGGAGGGGAGACTTAGGTTCTGGGGTGTGTACCTTGGTATTGTAATATTGGCCATCCTTGTACAGCTTATCCACAAACCGCACCCTTAGATCTCTGTGCAACCAGTGGTGACTTCTGGAGGACAGTTTCTTATTCTTGGTCGCAGGTCCATCCTGTCTGTGGAGATGGGCCAGCCCCATGTTTAGCTCTTGTGTGTGTGTGTGCACGCGTGCGTGTGTGTAGTTCCTGGGACTTTAAGGGCCTAGAAACTGTTCCTGAGCCTCTTTATGCTCAAGACTAATATTCTACCACTTGAGCCACAGTGCCAAGTTGGGCTTTTCTGAGTTTATTGGAGATAAGAGTCTCACAGACTTTTCTGCCTAGGCTGGGTTCAAACCATGATCTTCAGATCCCAGCCTCCTAAGTAGTTAGGATTATAGGTGTGCCACCAGCACCTGACTTGTTTAGCTCTTTTCTATATGCATGTTCCAGCAACCTTACCTGTGCCTAGGCTGTGAAACTCTCATGGGTTACCATTTCTAGTTCTTTCTATGCCCCTGCTTTGCAATTACTTGAGTCTTCCCCCTCACACCCTGCCTTTCGCCTCTAGCCCAAGGTTACCGGTCTGCAGGGTGTTTCTGCTTCTTCTCTGAGCCCTCTTGGTGGATGCCGGGGTTGTCTTGGTTCTGGGTAGACTTCACAAATGGAGTTTCATTATGTTGCTGTGAGGTTTTTATCCCTTTGCCTGTTGAAGTAGGTGGAAGAAAAGCCAAAGAAGCATCTTAGCTTTCCAATGTCATTTCCCTAAGGTCATACCGTAGCCTAGGGCCATCTCCCTCCTGCCAAAGAACCTCTGTTCTCCATGGCGCGTTTACCAAGCACACCTCTTTTTTTGTTTTCCTTTTTGCCTTTCCAGCCTGGGTCCTAATCCTGAGCTTATACCCTCAAGGCTAGGACTGTAGAACTCTACCACTTTGTGCCACAGCTCTACTTCTGGTTTTCTGGTGGCTAAATGGAGATAAGAGTTCCCCCTGCCTCTCTTTTTAGTTGGTTGTGGGATTTGTACTCTGGGCTTAGTCACTATCCCTGAACTCTTCAGCTCAAGGCTAGCAGTCTATCACTTGAGCCACAGTACCACTTCTGGTTTTCTGGTGGTTAATTGGAGATAAGCGTCTCAGGGACTTTTGTGCCTGGGCTGACTTTGAACCATGATCCTCAGATCTCAGCCTTCTGAGTAGCTAGGATTACAGGCGTGAGCCACCAGCATTAGCTTCCTTTCTGCCTCTTTCAAGAAATTTTCTCATCCACTTAGACTGCATTGAGCACTTGCCAGAGGCAGCCACACAACAGAGCCTGAGACAGCAGAGCTGTCTGAAATCATCTGCCAAGCTGGCTCTCCCATCATATTGTGCTTGCTTTATCAGACCGCTCTGGTTGCCTCTTCCTTAGCCCTAGTCCTATAGGACCTCCCTCTTTAGCAACATAGAAGACTACCACCCCAAATAGAAAATGATCTCCTGAACTGTAAGTAGGAAGGGGTTTCTAGATATGTTTCTTTCGTGTTAGAAAAAGGTTAAAGACTCAGAATACTAGGTCAACCTTTTATTTATTTATTTATTTATTTCGGTGCCAGCATTGGGGCTTGAACTTAGGATCTTGAGTTTTTTTTTCTTTTTGCCAGTCTTGGGGCTTGAGCTCAGGGCCTGAGCACTGTCCTTGGATTTTCTCAAGGCTAGAGCTCTACCACATGGGCCACAGCACCACTTCTGGCTTCTTCTATGTATGTGATATTGAGTAATCGATCCCGGGTCTTCATGCATGCTAGGCTGCATGCTAGGCAAGCACTCTACTACTAGACCAAACTCCCTGCACTCTGCTCAGGACCTTGGACTCTCTCTTAGCTCTTTCACTCACAGCTGGTGCTTTACCACTTGAGAAACACACCCCCTGCCCAAGGTGACATTGAACTTTGACTCCTAGTTCTTAGCTACTCAGCTACGATTATAGACACGGTCACCCATATCCAGCTATATCCAACTTTTTTCAAACCAACTGGGGGCCAAGGAGATGGCTCAAGTGGTAGAGTCCCTGCCTAGCAAGCTTTAGACACTGCCTTTAAACACCAGATTAAAAACCAAATAAATCTGGAGCTGTGAATGTGACTTAGTGGTAGAGTAGAGTGCTTGCCTAGCATGCATGAAGCCCCGGGTTCAATTCCTCAGTACCTGCAATATAAACAGAAAAAGCTGGAGATGGCACTGTGGCTCAAGTAGTAGAGTGATAGCCTTGAGCAAAAGAGGCTCAGGGACAGAGCCCAGTCCCTGAATTCAAGCCCTAGAGCCAGCAAAAAAAAAAATTAAAAAAACATTTGGGCCAGGATTGTGGCCTAGTAGTATAGTGCTTGCCTAGAATGCACGAAGCCCTGGGTTCGATTCTTTGGCACTACATACACAGAAAAAGCCAGAAGTGGTGCTGTGGCTCAGGTGGTAGAGTGCTAGCCTTGAGAAAGCTCAAGGACAATGCCCAGGCCCTGAGTTTAAGCCCCAGGATTGGCAAAAATACTAAGTGAATAAATAAATATAAAAAGATCTGGGTAAACTGATCTGAGTAAACTGATCTGAGTAAACAGGTACAGCTGAGTGGCACATCACCCACTTAGCATTCATGAGACCTTAGGTTCCATCTTAGTACAGTCAAACAAAAATGAATAAATGGAAAAATGAAATAAATCCCTTCTTGCCTACTGACTTCTTGCCCTTGCCTACCCCCTTGCAGATTACAAACACAACTTAGGAGATCGTGCCCATCCCACAACTTCTTTACCTCCCCACATATGTAAGGACTCACTCACTATTCTGTAAAGTCCTGCTCTCAAACTCCTTCTGGGAGACAGGCTTCAGACAGTACTCACTGACAGTTATTACATGGTTGTTCTCTGCCAGACGGACCATGGCTCTCACATTGTCAGGATCAATGCCTTCTACCTAAAGTGGGGCAGGGTAGGAAGTCAGGCAAGGGCTACAACAAGATGACCACCCCTTC
Source organism: Megascapheus bottae (assembly GCF_031878675.1). NCBI lineage: Eukaryota > Metazoa > Chordata > Mammalia > Rodentia > Geomyidae > Megascapheus > Megascapheus bottae. The sequence goes on from NC_143547.1 coordinate 30,264,544, forward strand.
CCTTCAACAAGTTGGACCCTGTGTTTCTTCTTACCAGGCTATGACCCTACAAGGGCTAGGGACAGGCCTGCTTTATGTGTCTCCTATATTAAAGGGTGAGTCTGGGAGTAGGTGTTGTGACTCCTACCTAACTCCCTCAAGCAGACCATGGACTTAGGCATCTGTTTTTCTTTGTTTATTAGTCTAGGGGTTTGAACTCTGGGCCTGGGCACTGTCCCTGAGTTCTTCAGCTCAAGGCTAGTGCTCTATCACTTTGAGCCACAGTACCATTTCCAGTTTTCTGGTGGTTAATTGGAGGATGAGACTCATGGACTTTGTGCCCCAGCTGGCTTTGAACAGTGATCCTCACATCTTAGCCTCCAGAGTAGCTAGGATTATGGGCGTGAACCACTAGCAACCAGCTTCTTTTTCTTTTTGTTTTTATTGGAGTTGGTAAGATATAAGTCTCATGGAATTTCCTTCCAGGACTTCTAACCACGTCCTTTATCTCAGCTTCTGGAGTAGTAAGGGTGAAAGGTATGGGCCATTGGCACCAGGCCAAATTAACTTCTTTAATGATAACGGCTATTATAGTTGAAAAAAAAAAAAAGAAAGCTGCTTTCACTTTGAAAATAGGAAATGAATTCTACTGGGGATGTTTTTTGTTTGTTTTGCCAGTCCTGGGGCTTGAACTCAGGGCCAGCCCATAATCCTTCACAGGGACTGCCTGGCAGTCTGCCCCCTTTGACACCTATGAGTTCAAGCAGAAGAAGGAGGTCAGGCTTTGCTTAGGTTGGGCTCTCTGTTTGCAGGGCACTTGCTGTTCTTTCCCACTTTTTGCTCAACGCTAGTAGCATTCTGCCACTTGACCCACAGGGCCACTTCTGGCTTTTTCTGTGTATGAGGTACCGAGGAATGGAACCCAGGGCTTCCTGCATGCTAGGTAATCACTCTACCACTAGGCCACACTTTGACTCACAAATCAATCCTCCCTGTCCCCTGCCTTAGTGCTCCAAGGATATCTTGGTTTCTTACCTTCCCGTAGAAGCCCCGATGAGGGCCAGAAAGGACCAGTGCAGCTCCCCCAATCACCAGTCCTTCAGGCTCACTATTCTTATCCTTCTGTTGCTCCCCAGCTGGTCTTGATGAATGGCGGGAGCCAACAGATGCCAGGGCCTGGGCCTTAGAAAGGTCTGCGCCTAGCCCTAAGCCCTTAGGCCTCACTGAGTTGCTTTTGGGTTCCACCACTCTGTAGAGAGAATACAGGCATGTGAGGATGCAAGCTTTTAGTACCCTGGCACTGAAGCTGCCCTATCCCAGGTAAATGTACCCCATCCATATTTTCTTTTCTTTTTTTTTTGTGCCAGTCCTAAGGCTATATAGTACTGAGGAATGGAACCCAAGGCTTCATCCATAGTAGGCAAATACTTTACCACTAAGCCAGATTCCCAGCTCCCCATTGATATTCTCAACCATACTCTTTCGTGTGTGTGTGTGTGTGTGTGTGTGTGTGTGAGCACATGTGTGTGTACCATTCTTGAGGCTTGAACTCTGGGCATGGTCACTGTCCTAGAGCTTTCTTGCTCAAGGCTAGTGCTCTACCACTTGAGCCAGTTACAGTTACATTTCTGACTTTTCTGGTGGTAAATGGAGATAAGGATCTCATGGAGTTTCCAGACTGGGTTGGATTTAAACCATGATTATGAGATCTCAGTCTCCTGAATAGCTAGGATTACGAGTGTGAGCCACTAGTGCCTGGCTCTTTCCAGTCTATTAGGATCATTTTTATCCATAAAATTGACATTTCCTTTTTTCTTTTCAGGGTGTTAAAGATCACAATGTTAACATACTCTCTACCCCTAAGCAACACTCCCAAAACCCCAAATACCAATTTCATTTGCTTTAACCTAGTTAACATGCTGTCTATTATGTAGCATATACACTGGGGTCTTAAGTTAGGCTCTTATAACCAAATATATTAATTTTTTGAGAGAAAACTCACATGCACAATCATGCCAAACAAGAGAAACAGACAGTAGAATACTCAACACTAAGGTTATATTTGGCTGCCAAATGACTTATAGGTTGGTGGGAACCATGAGGATCTTGTCCCTGTCCATGAATCCATCATCTGACCCTGCCCCAGAACTCACAGACTAAATTTCTGGCCGATGCCCTTGCCAGGTTTCCAGCCCATGCCTTGCAACATGGCCAGCCCATAATCCTTCACAGGGACTGCCTCGTAGTCAGCCTCCGTTGGCACCTATGGGTTCAAGCAGGAGAAGGAGGTCAGGCTTTGCTTAGGTTGAACTCTGTGTTTGCAGGGCACTTGCTGTTCTTACCCACTGTGTATGCTTTTGGTCCTCAGCCAATCAGCTCATAGACATGTTTTTTACTGTCCCTCACTTTACTCCCCATGTTTAATTTTTTTGTGTGGGTCATGGGGTTGAACTTGGGCCTGAGCATTATCCCTGAGCTCTTCAGCTCAAGGCTACCACCCCACCCTGAGCCAAGCCCCACTTCTTGTTTTCTAGAGATTTTTCTAGAGATTAATTGGAGATAAGAGTCTCAGGTCCTTTTGTGCCCGGGCTGACTTTGAACCTTGATCCTCAAATCTCAGTAGCTAGGAATACAGGAGTGAGCCACCGAACCTGGCCACATTTAATTTTTTTTTGTCAGTCCTGGGCTTGGGCTCAGGGTCTGAGCACTGTCCCTGGGCTTTCTTAAGGCTGGAACTCTACCACTTGAGCTTCAGCACCACTTCCAGCTTTTTTCTATGTATGTGGTACCAAGGAATTGAACCCAGGTCTTCATGCATGCTAGGCAAGCACTCTACCACTAGGCCAAACACCGGCCCATAATTTTTTTGATAAATATTTACAAAGTTTCTTTGCTGTGGCAAGTACTGTTCTAGGTGCTGAGGATAAAGTAGTGAACAACACAATCTCTGCTTTCTAGTTATTAAATTATTAAAAGAACAAATTTAGGGGGGCCTGAAGTGTGGCTATGGCTGAAAGGAGGGCTGGGAATATGGCTTAGCAGTAGGTAGAGTGCTTGCTTAGCATGCATGAAGCCCTGGGTCGATTCCTCAGTACCACATACATAGAAAAAGTCAGAAGTGGTGCTGTGGCTGAAGTGGTGGAATGTTAATTTTGAGAAAGCCCAAGGACAGTGCCCAGGCCCTGAGTTCAGGCCCCAGGATTGGCAAAAAAAGAACAAATTCAGGGATAGGATTATGGCCTATTGGTAGAGTGCTTGACTAGCATGTGTGAAGCCCTGGGTTCGATTCTGCAGAACCACATACACAGAAAAAGCTGGAAGCTGTACTGTGGCTCAAGTGGTAAAATGCTAGCCTTGAGTAAAAGAAGCTGAGGGACAGTACCCAGGCTCTGAGTTCAAGCCCCAGGACTGGGGAAAAAAGTAAAAAAGCAAAGAACAAATTCAGAAAACATGATACATCAGGTAGTGATAGTTATCAGTTAGTGATAGTTATGTGAGGAAAAAAGACAGCTGGGTTTAGTGGCTCAAGCCTGTAATCCTAGTTACATAGGAGGTGGAGATCAGGGGACTGAGGTTCAAAGTCAGTCCACAGTCAAAAGTTCAGGAGTGTGACCTCGTGGTAGAATGCTTGCCTAGCATGCTCGAAGCCCTGGGTTCAATTCCTCAGTACCACATACACAGAAAAAAGCTGGAAGTGGTGCTGTAATACAAGTGGTAGAACAATAGCCTTGAGAAAGCTCAAAGGACAGTGCCCAGGCCTTGAGTTCAAGCCCCAGGACTGGCAAAAAAAATAGTTCATGATACTCCATCCCAACCAATGGTTGGGTATACTGGTGTGACTGTTAGCCCAGCTATAGGGGAAGCACAATGGCTGGGAGCAGTGATGTGCTTCTGTTATCCTCAGTGATTCAGAGAAGCATAAGTAGGTAGACTGAAGTTTGGGCTAATCCTTGCATAAAGCAAGACCATACCTCAAAAATAATCAATGCAAGCCAGGCACACACCAGTGGCTCACACCTATAAATCACAGCTACTCAGAAGGCTGAGGTCTGTGGATCACAGTTTAAAGCCAGCCTGGGCGGGAAAGCCCTGGAGACTCTTATCTCCAGTTGACTATCAAAAAGCCAGAAGTGGAGCTATGGTTCAAGTGGCAGAATGCTAGCCATGAGCAAAAAAGCTTAGAGACAGCATCCAGGCCCTAATTTCAAGCCCTAGAACTGACACTCTCTTCCTCATGCATCAATGCAAAAAGGGAATGCAGCCATGGCTCAAGTGCCTGCCTAGCAAGAGTAAGGCCCCGAGTTCAATCCCCAATGCTGTCAAAGAAAAAGGGAAGAAAGAAAGGAGGAGAAAAAGATAGTTTGGGGCTATAGTGGTATTGCCTATATCCACATTTGCTTGGAAAGCTGAGGCAGAAGGATGGCTTAAGCCAAGGAATTTATTGCATGTGTGTTACCACTGGGGTCTCAAGACTGGTACTCTATGATGGACCCACAGCTCTACTTCGAGCTTCTTGGTGATTAACTAGAAGTAAAGAGTCTCACAATTTTTCTGCCTACAGTGGCTTCAACTCAGGATTCAGTAGCAAGGATTATAGATGTGAGCCACCAGTACCTGGCTAGAGCCAAGGAATTTGAGATCAAGGAATATAGGGAGATGAAGACCCTACCTCAAAATGAAAAAGGTTAAGAGACAGTATGACACTAAGATAGCTTTTAAGAAGAAACAAGAGATGACAGAGAGAAACTTGTGGACATGGGAAGGAAGAGTATTCCAAGCTCAGTGTGTTGTAAGAGCAAAGGCCCTGAAGAAGAGCAAGACTTATTGTGCGATGAATATAATGTAAGTCAACATGACTGACAAGGAGATATGGAGACAGAGCAAGAGATAAATGAGGAGCACCAGGCAGGAGCCCTAGGCCCTTGAGTCAGGTGAAAGGCACAAGAAGAACCACAGGAAAGTTATTTCAACAGTACAGATGAGAGACACTGGTGCCTCAACTAGGGGTGCTGATTAGTTCTGATGAAGGAGAGAAGCCAGCAGATTCTGGATGTACTTTGAAAAGAAAGGATTGGCTGACAGATTATATATGGGGTATGAGATAAAGAAGAGAGTCAAGCATGGCAAGAAGGTGTTATAGCTGAGAGGAGGGCTGGGAATATGGCTTAGAGGTAGGTAGAGTGCTTGCTTAGCATGCATGAAGCCCTGGGTTCGATTCCCCAGTACCACATACACAGAATAAGCTGGAAGTGATGCTGTGACTCAAGTGATAGAGTGCTAGCCTTGAACAAAAGAAGCACGGACAGTGCCCAGGCCTTGTGTTCAAGCCCCAGTACTGGCCAAGATAAATAAATCAATAATAAATAAAAATAAAGCTGAGAGGAAAAATGGATGCAATTGCATCCATCAACTGAAACAAGAAAGGTTGTGATAGGGGGCTTGTAGGAAAGAAAATTAGTGAAATGAAGCCAAAGCTGGTTCTGGATAAAGCGTAAGGGTTGGAGGCCGGGAGTGTGGCCTAGTGGTAGAGTGCTAGCATGCACAAAGACCTGGGTTCAATTCCTCAGTACCACATTATAGAAAAAAAGCCAGAAGTGGTGCTGTGGCTCAAATGGTAGAGTGACAGCCTTGAGATAGTCAAAGGACAGTACTCAGCCCCTGAGGTCAAGACCCAGAACTGGCAAAAAAAATTAAGGGCTGGTAGGTAATGGCTCAAAGATAGAGGGCTTGACTAGCATGTTGGAAGCTCTGGGTTCCATCCCTGATATTGAAAATAAAAAGGCAACCCTCATCCCCAAACCAGACAGAGATTCATCAAAGAAAGAGAACTATAGACCTATTTCTTTGATGAACATCGATGCAAAACTTCTCAACAAAATACTGGCCAACCGTCTACAACAACTCATCAAAAAAATTATACACTATGATCAAACTGGATTCATCACAGGGAGGCAAAGCTGGTTCAACATACACAAATCAACATAATTCAACACATCAAGAGGAGCAGGGACAAAAATCACATGATTGTCTCAATAGATGCAGAAAATGCATTTGACAAGATCCAAAACCCCTTTAAGTTAAAAAGCTCTGGAGAAACTAGGAATCCATGGAACATTCCTCAGTATAATAAAGGCTGTGTATGACAAACCCACAGCTCGTATTATACTTAATGGCGAAAAGCTAAATCCATTCCCTCTAAAATCAGGAACGAGACAAGGATGCCCACTCTCTCCACTCCTCTTTAACATAGTATTAGAATTCCTAGCCAGTGCAATAAGGCAAGAAGCAAGCATAAAGGGGATCCAAATAGGGAAAGAAGAAGTAAAACTTTCCCTCTTTGCAGATGACATGATCCTGTATTTAAAGAATCCTATAGACTCTACTCCCAAGCTCCTTGAGCTGATTCAAAACTTTGGGAGGGTAGCAGGCTATAAAATTAACCCTCAAAGATCAACTGCCTTCCTCTACGCCAACAGTGAGAGGAATGACGCAACAATCAGGAAAGCAACTCCTTTTGCAATAGCCACAAAGAAAATAAAGTGCCTAGGAATTACCTTAACTAAGAATGTAAAAGACCTTTTTGATGAAAACTTTAAAACCTTGAAAAAGGAAATTAAAGCAGAACTAGGGAAATGGAAAAACCTCCCATGCTCCTGGATTGGAAGAATCAATATCCTGAAAATGACAATCTTGCCAAGGGCTATCTACAAATTCAACGCAATACCCATCAATATCCCAATGGCATTCTTTAAAGAAATAGAAGAGGCAATCCAAAATTTCATATGGAATAATAAAAGACCCCGTATAGCAAAAACACTTCTTAGCAGAAAGAATAGTGCAGGAGGAATTTCAATACCAAACTTTAGACTCTATTACAGAGCTATAATTATCAAAACAGCTTGGTACTGGCACAAGAACAGGCCTGAAGACCAATAGAATAGAACTGAGGACCCAGATATTAAACCACAGACCTATGGCCACCTAAACTTTGACAAGGGAGCCAAAAAAGTAGAATGGAAGAAAAGACAGCCTCTTCAACAAGTGGTGCTGGCAGAACTGGTTAAGCACATGCAAAAAACTAAAGTTGGATCCTTCTTTGTCACCCTGTAGAAGAATTAACTCCAAATGGATCAAAGACCTGGAGGTTAAAGCTGACACTCTGAAAACTTAACAAGAAGGAATAGGACACACACTAGACCTCCTTGGTACAGGTCGAAACTTTCTTAATAAGGACCAAGAATCACAACAAATCAGAGAAAGGCTGGATAAGTGGGACTGCATTAAACTGCAGAGCTTTTATATGGCAAAGGACATAGCTCGTAAACTAATTAGGAAGCCTACAGAGTGGGAGAAGATCTTCACCAACCATACAACAGACAAAGGCCTCATATCTAAAATATATCAACAGCTCAAAAAATTGAATCACTCCAAAACTAATCTCCAAAATAACAACCATCCCATTAAAAGATGTGCCAAAGACTTAAAGTCTTCTCTGAAGAAGAAACAAAAATGGCCTATAGACACATGAAGAAATGTTCAACATCTCTGGTCATAAAAGAAATGCAAATCAAAACAACTCTAAGATTCCACCTCACTCCAGTTAGAATGGCCAGGATCAAGAAAACTTATAACAACAGATGCTGGAGGGCATGTGGCCAGGAGGTATCACTACTACACTGTTGGTGGTAGTGCAAACTCATTCAACCACTATGGAAAGCAGTATGGAAGTTCCTCAAAAGACTAAACATAGAGCTGCCTATGACCCAGCAATTCCACTACTTGGCATTTACCCAATCATCCAGAAACAAAGACATACTAAATCCACCAGCACAACAATGTTCATTGAGCACTATTTACCATAGCAAAGATATGGAACCAACCTAGACGTCCCTCAGTTGATGAGTGGATCAACAAGATGTGGTATTTGTACACAATGGAATTCTATGCTGCTGTTAGAAAGAATGACATTGCCCCATTTGTTAGGAAATGGAAAGACTTAGAAAATATCATATTAAGTGAAGTAAGCCAGACTCAAAGGAACTTAGGCTCAATGGTTTCCCTCATTTGTCATAATCAGTAGAAGCCTTGGGCTCTCCTAGCAGAGATTTGCAATAGAGCAAAACCTTGATACAAAAGGCCATATAGTAGGACGCTAAATGAAAGGATCTCTAGGATATAGAAACATAAGCCATATAATGAATGATTGTTGTTCTTAAGGCACTATGTTATCTCTCATCTCTTTTGCTGTCCCTTGGTTATCTCATATTGATACAGTATCTCACTTTGTTACCTGATATATCGGATATATTTGTATTTGGTTATTTGAAATTGGATAGGGAAGGGGGGAAAACAAGATGAGGGATGGGGGTGGGGGGAGGGAAATGGGGACCAAGACAGGTGAAAGGGTATCAATGTATGGGAATTAATGTACCATCTATCTGGCAAATATCATGTAACCCTTCTATTAATTACAATAAAAATATATGAAAAAAAGGCAATGACAGACACTGGTGACTGACACCTGCAATCCTAGGTACTCAGGAGGCGGAGATCTGAAGATCACAGTTCAAAGCCAGTCTAGGCAGAAAGTCTGTAAAACTCTTATCTCCACTATACTATCAAAAAGCCAGAAATGGAGCTGTGGCTTAAGTGGTAGGTGCTAGCCTTGAGCAAAATAAGCTCAAGGACAGCATCTAGGTCCTGAGTTCAAGTCTTAGGACTGGCACGAAAAGGGGGAGGGGCAGGAAATAAGGAAGAAACTAGAGCATATCTGAAAGTTAATGATAGTTCAGTAGAAAGAAAGGATGGTCTAAGGCTTATAGAATGAACAGAATCTGAAGAAGTACATTACAGAGTCAGGAGTGCAGAACTAAGGGCAGAATGTTTGCCTAGTATGCATGAAGCCCTGGATTCAACTTCTTGGTACCACATACACAGAAAAAGCTGGAAGTGGTGCTGTGGTTCAAGCGGTAGAGTGCTAGCCTTGAGAAAGCTCAAGGATAGTGGCCAGGGCCTGAGTTCAAGCGCCAGGACTGGCAAAAAAAAGAAGTACATTGTACCAAATTAATGAAGAGGTGAGAAGTTGGTTTGGTCATTTCTATGGACACATGGAAATGTGTGGTTACCTCCTACAATCATTTTGTCCATCCTTTACAATTGTACCAGATATATCACAGGTTGTTTTACTGACAGAAAATGGCTCTTTCTGCCATTGGGTCAAACCTGACCTTTCCTTCTAGGTCTTAATTTATCAATTTGATCTGAGTCTTCATCTCTAGCCTAGACTACTAGTCACTTTGTATGCTCACGTCAACCAGAAGAATCCTGTTTAAAGTCAGAAATTGCAATCCTTCCTATAGGTCCCATTTCACTCAGAATAAAAGCCAAAGTCTTCTGTGTGGCCCACAAAGTGCTGCTTGGTCCAGCCCTCTCTGCTTCATTAAATGCCCCACTCCTCACTCATTCCATTTTAACCACAATGGTCTCTTTGGTGCTCAAAAGCCACTCCAGGGAGGGTGTTTCCTTATGGCCTGTACATTTCCCTTTCTTTTGCAATCATGTACCACTTTCACATGCTTTTGGCAAAGGATAGGAGGAAAGAATAGGCAGCAAGCTTCTGGGTTACGCACAAAGAATTTTCCTACTGTGTGAAAGAAAAAAAAAGTGGGAAGACAGGATAGAAAGGCTGGGGCAGGCCGGGGGGTTGGCCTAATGGTTAAAGTGCTTGCCAAGCATGCATGAAGACCCGGGTTCGATTCCTCGGTACCACATACATAGAAGAAAGCCAGAAGTGGTGCTGAGGCTCAAGTGGTAGAGCTCTAGCCTTGAGAAAGTCCAAGGACATTGCTCAGGCCCTGAACTCAAGCCCAGGACTGGCAAAAAAATCAGAAAGGCTGGGGCAGAAGAAAGAGAAACAAAGAACTTACGGTCTCAGCTTGGGGTTCATTGTCTGTCTCTTCCCCTCTGGTGGCACATCTTTTCTGGATCATAGGGATGATAAGTGTGGGATCAACACCTGCATTCTCTCTCTCCTCCAGAGACTTCTTGGATTCTTAGGAAGAAAAAGAAGAAGTAATGAGATGAGAGTGTATTCTTCCACCCTCCTCCCCTTCTTTCTTTACTGGGGCACGGTCAAGGGGGTAGTCACTCACCTTCAATCAGCTCCTTCACAGCCTGGGACAGCTCACCATCCATCAAGGCCTTAGAATCAGTGGATGGTTGAGGGGTCTGGGACAATGGTTGTCTTCGCAGGACATTCTGGATCCCTGGAATGACTAAATTTTTGGAGGCATCTGGGGGCTTCACACTGATATGGACACAGAGGGGCAAGATTGGGAGAGTAAATGAGTCAGTGGGTTAGAGCTGCATTCCTTCACTCACAGAAAACAGAAGAACTAACAGAAAAGAACAGCCCCATTCCTACTTGCTATGGTCTGGCTCTCCTGTTAATTAATATGTCTGATGATTCATTCCTTTGACTATTTCCCATAGCCTTCCTAATTTTTTCTTTCTCTCTCTGTCCTGCCACCCCCCACCTTCCAGGCATCCATCCCAGAGGACCATGAGGCCACAGTCACATATAGAAGGAGTTTTATAAGGAGGTTTATTAGAGGAGTCATCTCCCCCATGGGACAGGGAGCAATATAGTGTCTGTCCCTATCCAGGTGAACCCTTGTAACTCTGGGGATGGAGATGGTAGGTACTCTGGATGCATGTGCAGTGAGGTCTGAGTGGGAATGCCAACTAATCACAACTTGAGCCATAGTGCCATTTTGGTTTTCTGGTGTTTAACTAGAGATAAGAATCTCACTGACGGGGCGGGAGTTTGGCCTAGTGGTTAAAGTGCTTGCCTAGCATGCATGAAGACCCGGGTTCGATTCCTCAGTACCACATACATAGAAAAAAGCCGGAAGTGATGCTGAGGCTCAAGTGGTAGAGCTCTAGCCTTGAGAAAGTCCAAGGAGAGTGCTCAAGCCCTGAGCTCAAGCCCAGGACTGGCAAAAAAAAAAAAAAAAAAAAAGAATCTCACTGACTTTCATGCCCAGGCTGGCTTTTGAACCATGATCCTCAGATCTCAGCCTCCTCAGTAGCTAGAATTACTGGCCTGACATACCAGTACCAGTGTGCTCTAACTCTTAAACGTCAAAATCTCCCAGGAATTGAAGAGCTGTAGCTAAAAATGAAGAGCCGAAGCTGAGAAGCTATAGCTAGTCCAAATCCATCTTGTTAGAAGTACCTCCATCTTGCAGACAGCTGGGAGATGATTTCCCCTAAACCCTTCTCAGAAGGATTCCAAAGTGCCATCAGCTATTCGCTCAGACTTAGTGGAGACACCTGGAATTTGTCCCTGAGTCAGCAGCTGTGCTTCACAACTGTTTACAGTTAATAAAGCAGATAAGGGGTTAAGGAGTCCATCAATGTAAGGATTAATTAACTATAACATTGTGAAAATGGAAATACCCTAGATTTGTTTGTTCTGTACTATAAAAACTGTGCTGATGGCCGGGAGTTTGACCTAGTGGTAGAGTGCTTGCCTAGCATGCACGAAGACCGGGTTTGATTCTTCTGTACCACATACTTAGCAAAAATCCGGAAGTGGTGCTGAGGCTCAAGTGGTAGAGCTCTAGCCTTGAGAAAGTCCAAGGACAGTGATCAGGCCCTGAGCCCAAGCACAGGACTGGCAAAAAACAAACAAACAAACAAACAAACAAACAAAAAACTGTGCTGACTCTGTCCTCGGGGCCTCCAAGCGTCTCTGACTTTCATGGGAGAGAAGAACCAAACTCGAGCTTGCTAATAAAGGGCTCTCCTCGGCTTGCATTGATCGTGGTCTCTGGTGGTCTTTCGGGGGGAATCTCGAACTTAAGGTACAACAGAATCATTCCTAGGCCCTCATCCACAATAACCAGAATTATCAGCCCAGACTCTCCAGCTCAAGGCTCAACCTCTTCCTAGATGGCTGGTTCTCTTCTGGAAGGATCTCCTTAGGGCCCATCTGATTATTCTCCTTTCCTAATTAAACTGACAACAGCCTCCATCATCCTGAATTTGCTTCTCCATCCCGGTTTCCGCATCAGAGACGCTCCATTTCAGTTGAGACAGCAGGAGTCCTGTAATTCTACCCACGTTCCTCCTCAAAACACGCACAGTCTCAGCGTTCCTAAGTTCTAAGGGTTCTCCCTTTCAGGAAGATACCATAGCCTCTTAAGCCACCAGACCTAATTTTTCCACTTCTTACATACACCCCCTCCTTATCGCCTCCATAAATTTTCCCGTGCTGTGCTTCATGCTTTCCACATCACTGCCATCAGGACAAAATTACTCAGATTCCACCCTCCGGCTAGTGCCCACCGTCCCGATTTCCAAGGGGTGGAAGACCCAATGCTTCACCTCTGAAACTCTCTCCCTTCTGCTGTGTTCAGGAACTCCTTCTCCTCTGAAGCTGTCTCCACATTAGCTCCTAAATCCGCGAGCTGTCTCCGGGAAGACGTACGAGTGAAACTAAATGAAACTGTAGCAGTTGAATTTCCAGCCCGCCGCAAGGCCCCCTCCTCTGAGTCCGCCATCTTGCCCTGGTTCCCAGGTTGGTGCGCTGCTTGCTGGGAAATGTAGTTTAAGCTCATTTCGCTAGGGGGGGTGTGCAGCTGACAAAAAGAACTACATTTCCCATAAAGCATTGTAGTGTAGTCAGACGCAGGCCGACGCTGGGCCGTGGGAAACATTGATAGTTCTTTAAAATTGCATAAAATGAAATGTGCCTCATATACTGGGAAATATAGATCTTCTAGAACATAGGTAGAAAGTCAACTCATATTTTTCAGATACACATTTCTTCTTGTGTTTGACAAGTGTTTATTAAGTGCCGGTGTGTACTTTACTGTTCCCTACAATGTAAGAAGTGTAACTAAATTAAAAATGTAGCCTGGGAAGGTGACTTAGTGGCAGAGTGCATGCCTAGCATGCATGTAGTCCTGCATAGAGTCTTCAGTATCACATAAACAGGAAAAGCCAGAACTGGTGCTGTGGCTCAAGTGATAGAGCAGGAGCCTTTGAGGAAAAGAAGTTCCAGGACAGTGCCCCAGCCCTGAGTTCAAGCTCCAGGACTGGTAAATAAAAAATGAAAAAAGAAATGTAAACTAGTAAGACTAAACATGTAACGTGTGTGTGTGTGTGTATTCTGCTCACTGATCCTGAAGTTTGAAATCAGGGCCTCTGTGTGTATATGTGTGTGCTAATTCTGACGCTTGAACTCAAGCCCTGGGTGCTATCCTGAGATTAATTTTTTTCCTCTCTCAAGTCTAGAGCTAGCACAGAAGCCACAGCTCCACTTTTGGCTATTTGGTGGTTAATTGCAGATGAGTGTTTCATAGACTTTCTTGTTCAAGTTTGCTTCAAATTACAGTCCTCAAATGTCAGCGTCATGGGTATCTAGGACTTTAGGCAAGAACCACTATCACCTGGCAAAACTGCAACTACATTAAGGAAATATTAAAGGCCATGTACAAGTGGCTCTGAGCATCTAGTACTACAGATGTGATCCACCAGCACCCACCAGTCTTCTTTTCTTTTTTTTTCATATATTTTTTATTGTAATTAATAGAAGGGTTACATGATATTTGCCAGATAGAAGGTGCATTAATTCACATACATTGATACCCTTTCACATGTTTTGGTCCCCATTTCCTTCCCCCCACCCCCACCCTGGTCTTCTTTTCTTTATGTCAGAACATGATGCAACAAATTTGTTGATTTGAGCTCTGTGCCTTTTTTTTTTCTGTCAGTCGTGTGGCTCGAACTCTGGGCCTGGGCATTGTCCTTGACCTCTTTACCTCAAGGTTACTGCCACAGCACCACTTCCAGTTTTCTAGTGGTTAAGTGGAGATAATCACTAGAAAACTCATGGACTTTAGTGCCCAGGCTGGCTTTGAACCACGATCCTCAGATCTCAGCTCCTGAATTGCTAGGATTACAGGTGTGAGCCACCATGCCTGGCGAGCTCTGTGTCTTTATCAGGATGAAGAGGAAAGTCTTTACTCTGATAATGTTATTATTATTTTTAAAATGTATTCTTTTTTTAGTCTGTTTATTTTTATTATTTTTACCAGCCCGAGCACTGTCCTTGGACATTTTTGCTGAAGATTAGCTCTCTGCAACCTGAGTCACAGTACCACTTCTGGCTTTTTCTGTGTATATGGTATCAAGGAATCGAACCCAGGGCTTTGTGCATGCTAGAGGAGCATCTTTCAAAACCCACCTCTTGGATAGCTCAGCCCTCTCCATCCATTGGTGGCATCAACCCTTGCAATCAGCATGGGCTTGCTGTTAGTAACTTTGATCGCCAGATGGCGCCCCTCCAGGCGAAACCTGAGCTGTGGGGGAACCTGAGGCCCAAGGAGAAGGGAAAGCCTGGAATGAAAAGGGAGACAGCTCAGAACTGATTTTGAGCCTCAATGAACACCCAGAATGCCAATGTTCAGAGAGACTTTAAGATACTCTTTAAAATACCAGGATTATCTGAGTGTGTAACCCATTGTAGAATGCTTGTGGTAAATTTTTTGTCTATCCTGGATAAGGCTCTGAGTTCTATTCCAAGCCCACACAAAAGGGGATGGAGGTGGGGCCGGGAGTTTGGCCTAACATGCAGGAAGACCCGAGTTTGATTCCTCGGTACCACATACATAGAAAAAAAGCCAGAAGTGGTGCTGTGGCTCTAGTGGTGGAGCAGTAGCCTTGAGAAAGCCCAAGGACAGTGTTCAGGCTCTGACTTCAAGCCCCAGGACTGGCAAAGAAAACGGGGTGGGGAGGGATAGGGAGGGGACGGGAGTGTGGCCTAGTGATACAGTGCTTGCCTAACATGTACGAAGCCCTGGGTTCTACTCCTCAGTACCACATACACAGAAAAATTTAGAAGTGTTGCTGTAGCTCAAGTAGTAGAGTGCTAGCCTTGAGAAAGACCAAGATCAGTGCTCACGCCCTGAGTTCAAGCTTCAGAACTGGCAAAAAAAAGGGATAGAGATGGGCAGGCAGATTTTTTTCCACATTTGAGGAAAAAATTACATTTGAGGACTGTAATTCTACCAGATTTCCTGTTGCCCTAGGAGCCACTGATTCCCCCTCCAGATATCCTAGGCAAGTGCTTTATTTGTTTGTCTATTTTATTTTGGTAAGAGTGGTGTATAGAAAGGTTACAGTAACATTCATAAAGTAGTGAGTACATTACTTCGTAAACATTGTTACCCCTTTTCATGTTTTTCTCCCGCTTTCCCTGCCCCAGACAATTGCTTTAGGGGCCCTATTTCCTCACATGGTCTAAAGCTCCTCCAAATTCCCTCTTCACTGCTTTGGCTCAAGTGGTAGAGTACTGGCCTTGAGCAAAAGCTCAAGGACAGTGCCTATTCCCTGAGTTCAAGCCCCATGACTAGCAAGAAAATAAACAAACAAAACAAATTTCCCTCTTCACTGCTGTCTAGAGGATCCTTGTTCCCACACCCAGTTCACTATAAATCCTGTGTGCCAGGCATCCCAAGTAGACCAAGCCCTGATTATTTAGCAGGGGACTTCTCAGAGGTGCCTCCCCTACTTTGCTTCCCTCTCTGTGGAGGGGTGGGAAGGTGCTGTGAATAGTGTGAAGTGCTTGGGAATGGAAAGCCTAGGTATTGGCCCTTGTCGCTGCCTCTGCCACTTGGCTACAAGAGCTGCTCTGAGGATCATCTGCAAGATGGAAAAGGCGAATAGCAGATAGGTGATTCAAAGGGATCCTGGAATAGTTCCTTTTCTTCCCTTATCAGACCTGGGTGGGTCTACGCCTCCTGGAAACTGTGGTGTCCCCTGAATGCATACAGAGCTATCTGTGACATATTGGGAACACAGACACACTCCCTCGTGGCCTGACCAGCTCTGGGCACTGAGACTGGCCAGTACTGTGCCTGGCACCCTACCCAAACCGTGACCTACCTGGCAGCTGACTAGGAGGCCTGGTTTGTACAGGAGTGTTTTTTGGTCTCCCTTGGCCTCAGGTCCTGCCCCTGTTAACAGGATCCTAGCTGAACTAGGCTCCTCCTTCCACTCACAGAATGCTGTTTTTCCAGAAAAGTTAGATCCAGAAAAGTTAGGGCACTGTCTGAATGCTGACTGCTAAATCCAGGGACTTAGAATTGGAATGGCCGACAGATTTGGAATTCTACAACTTCCAACTAGACTTTGCCCAGAGTAGGCTCTCATTTAATTTGCTGTGAACACTTATTTACCTAACATGGTTTCCAGCCCGGATTTGGAAGGGGATGGGGAAGCTGGGAAATTGGGGTCACAGTTTAAAGGCAGCCCAGAGAGAAAAGTTCATGTCACTCTTTAACCACCAGGAAACCAAAAGTGGCACTGTGGCTCAAAGTGGTGAAGCACTAACCTTGAGTGAAAAAGCTGAGTTCCAGCCCCAGGACCAACAAAAATAAATAGGTCGGTAGGGCAGGGTTCCGGTCAGAGTGAAGTGGTAGTGGCCTAGAATTGAGGAGGTTCTGAGGTCACTGTATAGGAATACAGAATAGGACATTAATGAATATTACGGGAGGAATGACGGTCCTCTGAAGTTTTTTCCCAGGCTGGTCTCCAGGTTAACCATTCCCAATTAGTTGGGCTAATAGGCATGAGCTAATGCTCCTGCACAGAGGACTTTTCTGCATAGGCTTGCTACTGGCTCCAGGCAAATATTATACTTTTTAAATCTTGGCACCAGTCATTCATACCTATAATCTTTGCTACTCAGGAGGCTGAGATCTAAAGCCAGGAAGTGGCGCTGTGGCTCAAGTGGTAGAGCTTTAGCCTTGAGCTGAAGACCTCAGGAACAGCACCCAGGTCCAGAGTTCAAGCTCCACAGCCCATAAAAAAAATCAGGACTGGGAGTTTGGCCTAGTGGTAGAGTTCTTGTCTAGCTTGTCTAGAATTCCTCAGTAGAACATATATAGAAAAAAGCCAGAAGTGGTGTTGTGGCTCAAGTGAAAGAGCTCTAGCCTTGAGAAAACCCAAGAACAGTGTTTAGGCCCTGCGTTCAAGTCCCAGTACCAGCAAAAAATGTTCAAAGCCAGCCTACACAAAACTGTTCATGAGCCAATCATGATGGCTCATGCCTGTAATCCTAGCTACTCAGGAGGCTGAGATCAGAGGATCACAGTTCAAAGCCAGTCCAGGCAAGAAAATCCATGAGAATCTTATCTCCAAATAACCACCAGAAAACCAGAAGTGGTACTGTGACTCAAGGGGTAGGTTGGTATCCTTGAGCTGATAGAGCTCAGGGACAATACCCAGGCCCTGAGTTCAAGTCCCACAACTGACAAAAACAAAACAAAACAAAACAAACAAACTGTTTATGAATCTCCAGTTAGCCAGCAAAAAAAAAAACAAACCAAAAAACACAACAAAACAGATTGGAAGTGGTAGATTATAGCCATGAGGGGAAAAAGCCAAGTGCAAGGCTTTGAAGCCTCTGAGATCAAGCCCCAATACCAACAAAGCCCCAATACCAACACACACACACACACACACACACACACACACACACACACACACACACACACTTAGTGCCTGAATAATGTTACAAGTATGTGTTTACATTCTACTGAAGCCCTCTGTTTAGTCTTCACACCCAACAGTATGTATGTTGCTCCAAAGACCGTATCAGAAAAATAATGGCACAATTTTTTTTTCTTTTTTGGTCATGGGCTTACACTTAAGGCCTGGGCATTGTCCCTGAGTTCTTTTTGCTCAAGGCTATTTCTCTACAACTTTGGGCCACAGCTCCACTTCTAGTTTTCTGGTGGTTAATTTGAGGTAAGAGTCTCATGATCTTTCTTACCCAGGATGGCTTTGAACCACAATCCCTAGATCTCAGCATCCTGAATACCTAGGACTGTAAGCGTGAGCCACTACTGCCCAGCTTGACATAACATATTTTTTTGGCCAGTCCTGGGCTTGAGCTCAGGGCCTGAGCACTGTCCTTGGGCTTTCTCAAGGCTAGAGCTCTATCACTTGAGCCTCAGCACCACTTCCGGCTTTTTTTCTATGTATGTGGTATGAGGAATCAAACCAGGGTCTTCATGCATGCTAGGCAAGCACTCTACCACTAGGCCAAACTCCCGGTCCCTAATTAGCTCCTTTTAAGAATGTTATGTCAGGGCTAGGAGTTTAGCCTAGTGGTAGAGTGCTTGCCTAGCATGCACAAAGACCTGGGTTCCATTCCTGGGTACCACATACATAGAAAAAAGCCGAAGTGTTGCTGAGGCTCACGTGGTAGAGCTCTAGCCAGAGCTCAGTCCCTGAGCTCTTCAGCTTAAGGCTACCACCCTACCCTTGAAACAAGCCCCACTTCCCATTTTCTAGAAGTTAATTGGAGTTAAGAGTCTCAGGTCCTTTTGTGACTGGGCTGGGTTTGATCCTTGATCTTCTGATCTCAGCCTCCTGAGTAGCTAGGATTATAGGCATGAGCCACCGTGCCAGGCTCAAAATTCAATTTTCATAAATAAATATGATTCAAATATGTCCATCAATAGTTTTCCAAAAGAAACATGCTGTGATTAAGAAAAGTGTATCAGCTCCCTGACATGTGTGGTCTTCTTAGATGTTTCATGGGACTTGAACTCTGGGCCTGGGTGCTGTCTCTGAGCTCTTCAGCTCAAGGCTACTGCTCTACCTCTGGAGTCACAGCCTCACTTCCAATTTTCTAGTGATTAATTGGAGATAAAAGTCTCAGATTTTAGTGCCCGGGATGGCTTTGAACTGGGATCCTCAGGTCTGTTTCCTTAGTGACTAGGATTACTGGCATAAGCCACCATGCCTGGCTTTCTTCTCCTCCTTCTTCTTCCTCCTCTTCTTCTTCTACCTTCTCTCTCCTCCTCTCCCCATCCTCTTCTTCTCCTCCTCCTCCTTTCCCTCCTCCTTCTTTTCTTCTTCGGTTGTGGAGCTTTAACTCAGGGCCTGGGCGCTGTGCCTGAAACTTTCTGTGCTCAAAGGCTGGTTCTCTACACCTTGAGTCACAGTGCCACTTCTGATTTTTCAGTGGTTACTGGGAGATGAGAGTCTCATGGGGACTTGTCTGCACAGTCTGGCTTTGAACCATGATCATCAAATCTCAGCTTCCTGAGTAGCTAGGATTATAGGTATGAGCCGCCAGTCTCTTGCTATTTATCTTCGTGTGAAAGCGCGCATGTGTGTGTGTAGTAGTAGTAGGGCTTGAACTAAGGATGCCATGCTTTTAATTGTTTTTTGTTTTGTTTTTGCTTAAATCTGATGCTCTACCACTTTAGCTATACCTCCACTTTACATTATTTGCCAGTCCTGGGCTTGAACTCAGGGCCTGAGCACTATCCTTGGGCTTTCTCAAGACCAGAACTCTACCACTTGAGCCAGAGCACCACTTTTTCTATGTATGTCGTACCGAAGAATTGAACCCCGGTCTCTGTACATGCTAGCAAGCACTCTAACAAGGCCAAACTCCCAGCCCACTTCAGATTTTTTTGGAAGGTAGAGACAAGTCTAAATTTGTGTGCCTCAGCTGGTTTCAAACTAATATCCTCAGATCTCAGCTTCTCGGGTAACTAGTGTTAGAAGTGTAAGCAACCAGTGCTCAGCAGTAGTGTGAGTTTAGATCAGTGCTGATCTTGGGTTTATCCATTCATCACTATAAACCATTTACCCCCTTCAGCATCATTCACAGTTTAAATCAATATATCCCCCAGCTTCACTCAATTTATTAATTTAGATAAAACTTGCTACTATTGTGGAGAGTGGACTGGAGTTGTGGTGGAAGTGGTAGAGTGTGAGCTGTGTCCAAAAAAAGCTAAGGAAGAGCTTGAGGTCCTGAATTCAAGCCCTGATACTAGTACAGAAAGTAGTGGGTCTTGAAGTGCCAGTCCTAGGGCTTGAACTCAAGGCCTGGGCACTGTCCTTGAGCTTTCTCAATGCTAATGATCTACCACTTGAGCCACAGCACCACTTGGCTTTTTCTGGGTATGTGATATTGAGGAATCGAACCCAGGGCTTTTGCATGTTAGGCAAGCACCCTACCACTAAGCCACGTTCCTAGCCTCTCCTTTTTGGGTAGTTAATTGAGGATAAGAGTTTCATGGAGTTTTGTGCCTGAGCTGCCTTCGAACCATAATCCTTAGATCTCTACTTCCTGAGTAGCTAGATTGCAGGTGTGAGCCATCTCTCTCCTCCTTCCCCAGCATCTTCCTAAACAGCTCCTATAGTTAATTCATCACACACACACACACACACACACGCACACCTATGTAATCTTCTTGTGTGTGTTTGTGCCAGTCTTGAGACTTGAACTCAGAGCCTGGATGCTGTCCTTGAGCTTTTGTGCTCAAGGCTATTGCTCTAGCATTTGAGCAATAGCTCCACTTCTGGCTTTTTGGTAGTTAATTGGAGATGACAGTCCCACAGACTTTCCTACTCAGTCTGGCTTTGAACCACATCCTGAGCAGCTAGGATTACAGGCATGAGCCACTGGTGCCTAGCTTATGTAACCTTTTAAGTCTAGCTTCTTCAAAAGACAAAAACCACATGACATTTAGTAATGCTATCTGAATTGATCATCTGATTCCTTTCCTGTGCCGTTTCCTGATCACTACGGTAGCCAGGCTCCCCTTTTGTGAAATCTTACAGGGCAGATGCTGGCTGCCTGGAAAGACTCGTCAGACTAGTGTGTTGGTGGGACATGCCTCTGGTTAGCCTAGGTCCTCTCAGGTTATGGAGATACAATCCCAAGAAACTGGGAAGGAGTTCCTGAGGCTGAGGGTTCTTTCTTAACTCCATGTGGATACATAGCTAAAATGCAGCCAATGGGCAAACCAAAGAAGAGAACCAAGCAGGACCTAAATTGGCTAGCACCTGAATCTTGGATTTCTACTCTGCAGAATAGTAAGAAACCAATTATTGTTGTTTCAGCAATCAGTCTGTAATGTTTCATTATGACAACCCATGACAAATATGGCAGGAAATAAAGGTACCCCAAGTATGCTACACATGTTTTATTTGTGGTACTAGATATTGAATCCAGGACCTCCACACTTGCTAGGCAAGCAGCTCTACCACATGAGTTATGCCGTATGTATGTATGTGTGTGTATGTATGTATTTTGCCTGGAGCTTGAACTCAGGGCCTGGGCACTGTTCCTGTGCTTCTTTTGCTCAAGGCTAGCACTCTACCACTTGAGCCACAGTACCACTTGTGGCTTTTTCTGTGTATGTTACTGAGGAATCGAACCCAGGGCTTCATGCATTCTAGACAGGCACTCTATCACTAAGCCACATTCCCAGCCCCTTGTTTATTTATTTTTTCTAGGCCTGGGGCTTGAGCTCAGAGCCTGGGAGCTGTCCCGGAGATTCTTTTGCTCAAAGCTACTACTTTACCACTTGAGCCACAGCACCACTTCAGGCTCTTTCTGTTTATATGGTACTGAGGAATCAAACACAGGTTGACATGCCTGTTTGGCAAACAGTCTACTACTAAGTCACACCCCCAACCTATTTTGCTTTTGAAATCGAATATAACTCCTACCTTTGCCCTGGTTGGCCTTGAACACTCTTGTCTCCGCCTCCTGAGTAGCTGAGATTACAAACCTGCTGCTACCACCAGCACACTACACAGGTCTTTATATAATGTGTCTTTTTTTTTTAGATAAACATACTGGAGGGAAAATAAAGTACTTGTATGTTTACCTATTTAGGACGCTGCCAAAGTGTTTTGCCAAGTTTCTATACTGTCTTACATTTCCATCAGCAGTATAGTTAAGTTCCATTTCTTCTTGTCTTCTGCAACAGGCTTTTTAGTGTTATCTAGGGTGGTCAGTGAATAGACGCAGCAGTGCCCGAGGAAGGGCCAGGCCAAGGGATCCTACTGACTCCACAGCCAGGTCTCCTTGCCTGCAGCCAGGTAGGTCACCGCGCGGGTTAGGATGCCAGGCACTGGGGACTGATCGGCCCCAGCCGTGTCCAGGCCTGGGCAAGGAGCCAGGTGAGCTCGCCCCTGTGCTAAATACTCGTCACTGGGCAGCCGTGAGTCCAGTGGACAGACCACTGGCCATGGAGTCGCGAGCAGGGAACACCGCAGATCCTAAAGGAAGCAGAGGAGGTACAGGTGTGGGGGGCAGAGAGGGAGGGAAGCAGAGCGTTTTCTGTGGGGCCCTTGCCCCATCTGTCTGCAGCTCACCTTTTCCATCCTACAGATGGCAAATAGTAGCACTGACGCTCAAGCAGCAGCAACCAGGGAGTCCAAGACCATGTCTTTGCTCCAGGCTTCTTGCCCAAAGTCACTTGCATGGATTTGGTGTATGGGGGGCACATCAGACCAGAGCGGGCTCAAGAGTGTCCGGAGAATTGTGTCGGGAGGTGTCTGAGGACGCCTACGTTCTCAGGGGTTGTAGTGAATTCAGTGTTGGGGGAGGGCAGGCTGGGGCGCTGCGGAGGAGGAATCTGGACGCTTTTGGGTCGAGTGGGGGAAACAGGACCTCTAAGGGAACTGCAGGGAAGTAGCTAGGATTGCCTTGAATATCGAGGGGGTCCCAGGGCTGGGAAGGGGAGATTATTCTTTTGGGTTATCCCAGAGGACATGGTGGATGAAATTTGACATCTAGTTATTAAGGGTCAGTTGGGGAGCTCTAGAGAAATATATAATGTTGGGACAGTCAAATGGCTATCTCCTGGAATCGTGTGCTCAAGGAAGAGGTTCAGGCTTATAACGGCCATGTTCTATTCTCTATCAATCAGTAGGCGACTTCTAGAACATGGGAGACGGTGGCCAGGAGTCCCCGGGTATCTTGAGATCTATGCATAGGTTTCAGAACCTCAGAATCGTGGGTGTTTGCCGTGGCTCAAGATCTGTGCTGTGATCAATCTCTCCTCTCGCATGCAGGGCGCGGTTTTCCCCCATCCGCTAGCCCCAGGTCCCGGCAGTTCCTGGCGCGGCTGGACGCGCGTCCTCTGGCGGCCAGAGCTGCGGCAGACGTGTCAGCTCTGGTAAGGAGAGCAGGGACCACATTGCGACTGCGCCCCAAGGAGGGTGAGTGACAGGCACGGGGAGGGTCGGGCCTTCAGAGGGGTGGAACTAGAGTGGCTGCTGGGTTTGAAATTACAGGCCTAGGATTGTTAGTTACTCCCCTGGGCGGGCCCAAGGATGTGATTCGAGAGGGCGGGGTTTCGAGTTGTTTCGAGGGGGCGTATCCCTTTGTGGTTGTTGCGATTAGCTAGTGCCAGTAGATTCCTTAAAGGTGCAAGGCTGGGTAGTTACTCGACTCAGTGGGGCTGCACATATTTCTGGTACGATGGAGTCTGGAAAGGGTTGGGGTTGGGACTCACCAAAGGGCCAAGGCTGGAATGCCAGTTCGGGGTGCAAACTGAATGTATTGAAGACGGTTTTGAAAGTGAGGAATGAGTTGAAGTTTAGCAGCCAGAGGGCGGGGCTTGGGTGTTTTGAGGTATGAATGCTGCATGTTATTAGTGGCAGGTTGGAAGATCTGGAGGATTATTCAAATATCTGGCCCAGGATTATTTGTTAAGAAGGTGGAGTCAGAACAGTTATTCTTGTGGGTTGAACTCAGAACAGTTATTACTGGGGGGCAGGGAGTGATCTCTAGATAGTAAAATGATGGGTGAGTCTATATGTGAATTGTAGACATCAGGCCAGAATGGTAACTCAGGACTGGTCCTATGTACGGTGTTTTCTTGGCTTGTTGTTCCATATCCCTCTCTGCATCTTTCATTCTCTAGCGGTTAATGCTCTGGATTCTGCCGATATAGAAGTCACAGATAGTCGCCTGCCTCATACCACTCTAGCGGAACATCATACCCAGGTACCACTTCCTCCTAGTCCATGCCACCTGCCTTGAGGCTGGCAATATATGTACACTGATGTCCTTACTCCAGCATCGTCGATCAGATACCCTGGGTAAATGTACTGCGACACTTCCAGTGACCCAGGGTAAGGCCCATTGTGCTTCAAAGCCACCCCAATCCTCTGGTCGGTTCTCTGTGGAGCTTCTCCGTGGTCCTGCTGGCTTTGGCCTCACCCTAAGTGGAGGCAGGGATATACCAGAGGATGCTCCATTGGCTGTGCGTGCACTGCTGAAGGATGGACCAGCCCAGCGCTGTGGTTTGCAGGTTAGCCCTAAGACACCCAGCGATCATAGGTATGACCTTCTGCCTTTGTCTAGTGATGTTCATCTGTCCTTTTTACAACACTTTGCGTATGTCTGGTAGGCTGGGGACCTTGTGCTTTCTATCAATGGAGACTCAACTGAAGGCCTCACACATGCCCAGGTCCTGGAGCGGATCCGAGATGGAGGGCCCCGGCTCCATCTCCTCCTCCACAGGCCTCAAGAGATCCAATGCTCCCCAACACTTGAAGGGGTGGGAAGATTCCAGAAGGGAGGTAAGGTGGTGGGTTTCCCAGGGGAGAAGGGCAGAGATCTAAGAGGAGAAAGAGAGGCTCACAGAGCAGAGAGACTAGGATCATGGGTAGGAAGGGTTTGGTGGTCTCACTGGAGAGGATCAATGTTATCTCAGTGTGGTTATAGTATACTTAGAAGCTAGGGTAAGGAGGAGAGCCCACATTAGAGCAGGAGTTTCAGTGAGGAGGCTTTCTGGTATGCAGAAGAGAGAATGGAAATTGAACTGAGTATTCAGAAGGAGGAGTCTAAGTTGATGGAAGGGGAAGAGTTGGAAATGGATGACTGCAGGGAGGAGATTGCATGGTAGGGATCCAGTTCTAGATACTTTCCTAAAGGAGAGAAATGATTGGGAGCTAAGGGAGGGAGAATGTGGCAGGAGAGATCTCATGCTGGTGAAGTTCCTACTCCCTAGGCTAAGGTAGTTTTGCTTTCTTTTGGGGATTGCAGGTAATTATTTCTGAAGAGAATGTTTTAGATCAAGGGTAGGGGGAGTCACAGAAAACAGGTATTGGGTTTTGTAAGGGGTAGGGCTGGTTGCTGGTCACTGAAGGGCACCTCCATTCCTTGAAGGGAGATTTTTCCCAAGAGGCGGGTCTCTGTTGCAATCTCCACCACTGTCAGCCAAGGACCCCAATTTCCACTCCTCATCCCACCACCCTATCTAACCCAAGGTCTTTCTATTCTCAGATGGTAGTTCAAATCCTAGAAGTCCGGGGACCATGAAATCTCGAAGAGCCAGCATTTCCCCAGTTCACCACTCACGATCCTGTAGGACGCCTAAGATCCGAGGAAGTCCTGAGCCTAGACCCGAGACAGTGGCTGAAAGCCCTGAGGTTCCCACTCCGGTCCTGGATGACCGAACTCCCAGTTTCCCAGGGCCCTGGCTGGTGCCCAGCGAAGAGCGGCTCTCACAGGCCCTAGGGGTCCCAAGGACCGCCCAACTAGATCAAGAGATGGCTGCGGGAAGACTAAGACACTGAGCTAACATTGGACAGCTCTGAGCTCAACTGCTATGCTCCAGCCAAGATTAGGCATAACCAGACAGGCATGCACTAGCATCCTCCTTCAGGCTTCCCGTTGGCGTGGTCCCCTTTCCCTCTGGTCCACACCCCTCACAGCCTCAGTTGTACAGCTCTCCTGGGCCCCTCCCTCCCCATCTCCGTGCTAGTTCCGGGAGAGGAAACTAATAATAAAAAAAAAAGGATGGTTGCATCCAGTCTTGACTTGCCAGCTGCCCCAGGCAGGGTGGGGCTGGCTCCCCAGTCCACCTTGGACAGAAGGGGGTGGGTCGATCTAGTTTCAAGGAGGGCCTCGAAACTACCGGACAGCTGTGTGCACTTTCCTTCATGCTTTGGACTCCACAACTCGGTGTGCTCTACTCCTCCCCGCTTCTCATGACCAATTGACCAATTCCTGCTTCTCTCCATATCAATTTGGAGGTGTGCAAGGGGCAAGGGTTTGTGCACATGCACACACACACACACACACACACACACACACACACACACACACACACACACACACAGATCGCTCCTGGCATGGGTAGTAGTGCTGCAGAAGTGAGCCTGTCCTAGAGTGTGCCAGTATACGCACTGTTGCTGCTCAGAATCGTCCAGATCCCCAGCTGAAGTTTGGGACAGCAAATCTAGAAGCAGGGTGGTGTTCTTCGCTAGACTGTGGTCTTCCACTTCCGGCCTAAAAGGCCAGCTTTTACTGGCTGAAGCACTGCCACCCTCCCCGCCCTGGAACCCCCTTTGGGATAGAGCCGGGAAGGTGTGAGTCAGCAGGCGGGCCAGGCCAGGCTAGGCTAAAAAAGGCTGTTAGAAACTTTGAGCCATGCCCCCCTTTTCCATAGATGGTGACAAAAACTGCAGCTGGGACTTGTGTGCACATGCCATGCTCTGGGCGTTCCCAGTCCCAGCTTTTCCTCCATCCTGGGAACTAGGCTCCGCAGTCCCAGCTTTTACAGACGGCAGGGCTCCAACCAGGGGAGCACTGAGGCAGGTGCTAGCCAATATCAGAAATATCCAGTCACCTCTGTTGTCTGTCACCACATCCTGAACACACCCATCCCCCAAGGAGGGAAGCTGTGGTTGGGCCGGAATAGGCAACTTTCCCCCCTATGGGAGGAGGTGGGGAGGCAAGAGAAAAATTACATGATCAGAGTATGAAATTCTGCACATGAGGTGCTGGCAGGGACTGGAATATTCGCTTTCCTTTTGTTTCTCTTGCTTGCTTACTTGCCAGTCTCACTAAATAGCCCTTACCCTAGATTGGCCTGGCACTTGCTATGTAATCCAGGCTGTCCTCCAACTCAAAATTTTCCTGCCTGAATTTCTGAAACACTGGGAGTACAGGTGTGTGCCACTACCCCGGGAAGAAGTGATCACTTGAATAGTCAGTGCTGTAGATGTTATTGGGGACTGTGTGAGTGGATTTCAGCTCACTCCCTGACTCAGCTTGGTGGAAGTGTGACTCAGGAAAGGGCTCTAGTACCTCATTCCTATAAATATGGGTACATCAGAGGACTAATAATAGTAACCCCAGCCACCCTTTACTTAATCTCATCTCTGCTACTGGCTTTTGTACAATATTTGTTATTACTTAGTTGCAAACCTACACAGCAATTTGGATCAGTCCATTTCACAGAGGAGAAAAGTGAGGCCCACAGATTGCTAATAGCTTAAGGTAAGGAGGATGTGGAATGAAGATGAATCAAAGCTTCCTTTCCATGTCTGTCTTCTCCATATCATCTATATTTAACAAGTAGTAATTGAACTTCAACTCTATATCTTGCAATAGAGTAGGTAGTATGGAGATGCTGGAGGAGCAAGACATAATTTCTACCCTTGTCTAGTTGGTCTAATAAGGCTAGACATGTTAGAGAAAACAGACTTGAAAATGAATAAATAAAATATATCAGAGAGATAAGATGATTACAAAATAGCAAAAGGAAGTAGCTACTCAAGAGGCTGACATCTGATAATAGTAATTTTTTTGCCGTTTTCTAAAAATGTTGATTATTCTTTAGTACATCTTGTACAATGTATTGCTATTCATTTATATTTACTGTGTAATATATGCATATTCACTCTGTATTTGTATTATTTCTGTTTTAAAAAATAGTAAGCACATTTTTAAACCATTATGCACATAACATATTCAAATAGTTCAGCAGAACATTTAAAAAGCATACTTCTCTCTGTTTAGCCACCTTTTGTGTAAAAGGATTGTCATTCCCACAGCTAAATCTCACATATTTGTTTTATTGCAGTCTGACACTAATTGTAATTTTTTTTTGCTGGTCCTGGGGCTTGAACTCTGAGCCTGGGCACTGTCCCTTAGCTTTTTTGCTCAAGGCTAGCACTCTACTACTTGATCCACAGCACTACTTCCAGTTTTGTGGTGGTTAATTGGAGATGAGTCTCATGGACTTTCCTACTCAGGCTGGCTTCGAACTATGATCCTCAGATCTGTCCTTCCTGAATACCTAGGATTACAGGTGTGAGCCACCAGTGCTAGGCTTCCAGTATGTATTTTTTTATCCAGGTTTTGATTTTGAAGCCAGCCTAACCTAAACACGAAAGTTCAAGGAGGACTCTTATCTCTAATTAACCACCAAAAAGTTGGAAGAGGAGATATGGCTTAACTGGTAGAGTGCCAGCTTTGAGTGAAGAAGCTAAGGGACAGTGCCTAGGCTCTGAATTCAAGCTCTAGCACAGGCACAAAATATAGCAAAAGGAGGTTATAGTTGGGTATGTGGTATATTTCTGTAATGCCAGTATTTGGGAGGTGTAGGCAGAATGATTTAGAGATTAAGGCTAGTCTGAGCTATATGGCAAATTTCTGTCTCAAATAAAACAAAAAGTATGTTGGGATTGATGATGGAAGACTACTAACTTTTCTGAAGTCATAATATTCTAGCTGGAACCTGAATGACTTCAAGCTAGATAAATGAGAAGCTGGGGAAAGGCATTGATAGCAGTGGAAACTGAAAGTTCAAAAGCCCCGAGGGATTCAAATTTGTTCTGTTCCAGAAATTCAGGCATTCATGACAGTTGGAAAGCACACGCTTGGCATTGGGAAAAGTAAATTTCAGCCCTTTCATTTAGCAGCTTCCATGAAAAAAGGGGGAGCTTTTTCATCTTTGAGAGGACCTAGCTATGTGAGTAGAAGAGTAGGTGAGCTCTTGGGATAAAATTTCCTAGGTTTTGGTACTCTCTACTTCTTATGATATGAGAATGAAACCAATGTCCATTCTGGATGAGTGTGTTCATTATAGTACCTTGGTGATTCAGATTCCAGACAGCCAGGTGAATGTCTCATGCAACCATGAAGGTGAACGAGGAGGAATTATTTGTTGAGGAAAATATATTCTGCAAATACCAACAATTTTGTCACTCAGCATTGTGCTATAAGAGCTATCCTCTTATCTTACCATGCACCCAGCAAGAGATTTATTTTCCTTCCCCATTCCTCATCTAAAGAGGGACTAGTCACCCATCTCAGAACCAGACAACTGAGGCCCAGCAGTTAGGTCAGAACATTCTTGAAGTTACAGATTAAGAATCTCGCCCTCAACTAGGAGTGTTGCTTAGTAGAGTGCTTGCCTAGCACGCACAAAGTCTCAGCTTTGATTCCTTGGTACCACATATACAGAAAAAGCCAGAAGTGGTGCTGTGGATCAAGTGGTAGAGCTCTAGCTTTGGGAAAGCTCAAGGACAGTGGCTAAGCCCTGAGTTCAAGCATCAGGACTGGCAGATACACACAAAATCTGGCCCTGGGCTGCCTCATCTCTAATTTTTTTTGCCAGTCCTGGGCTTCAGCTCAGGGTCTGAGCACTTTCCTTGGACTTTCTCAAGGCTAGACCTCTATCACTTGAGACACAGCACCACTTCCAGCTTGTTCCTATGTATGTGGTACTGAGGAATCGAACCCGGGTATTCATGCATGCTAGGCAAGCACTCTACCACTAGGCCAAACTCCCAGCCCCTCTAATCCTTTTTTTAACATTTACCTCTTATTCATTGGGAGGCTCTATGGCACCAGGCCCTGTACTTGCTCAGTCTTTGTGTCAGTATGATCTCAATCCTTGTAACTGCTTAGAAATTTATTTCACACTCCATTATCTTTTTTTTTTTGCCAGTCCTGGCTTTGAGCTCAGGGCCTGAGCACTGTCCTTGGTCTTTGTCAAGGCTAGAGCTCTACCACTTGAACCTCAGCAGCACTTCTGGGTTTTTTCTATGTATGTGGTACTGAGGAATCGAACCCAGATCTTTGTGTATACTAGGCAAGTACTCTACACTTGTCCAAACTCCCCACCCTATCTTTTTTTCTTTTTATTCTGTGCCAGTGCTGGGACCTGAATTCAGTGCCTGAGCACTCTCCTTTTGCATTTTTGCTCAAGGCTGGTGCTGTACCACTTGGGCCACAGATCCACTGCTAGCTTTTTGCTGGTTCATTGAAGATAAAAATTCTCACAGGGGCAGGAACGTAGCCTAGTAGTAGAGTGCCTGCTTAGCATGAATAAAACTATGGGTTCAATTGGTCGGTACCACATACACAGAAAAAGCTGGAAGTGGTGCTGTGGCTCAAGTGGCAGAACGTTAGCCTTGAGCAAAAAGTGTCCAAGGACAGTGCCCAGGCCCTGAGTTAAGCCCCAGGACTGGCAAAAAACAAAAAGTCTCACAGACTTTCTTACTGGGCGTTTGCTTGGTACCTTGATGCTCAGATCTCAGCTCTCTAATTAGATAAGACTATAAAGTTCTAGAAACCGACGCCTCCCCCACCCCCAAGTTTGGTATCCTTTAAAGGCTACAGAACCAGATGTAACCTAATGAGTAGCCATAGTCCATCTTGATATTCACTTATTGTAAACATTTATACCTTTCCCTGGGAAAACAGTGAACTCTTAACATTCCAGACTCTGCTGAGAGTGTTAAGTAATCGACCATCTGTGCATTGAGCAAGCTTTCTAAAATTTAAAATATTCCGTCTTTGGGAAAAAATTTACCTGCCCTCTCCCTTCTCCAGTCTTGAACTTAAATATGACCTCAGCATTTACCTAAGGAAACTGAGTCACTCCCTCCCCTAGCCAGATTCATATGCTTGTGAATGGAGCCAGTGTATTAGCATTCTCAAAAGGCAAAAGGTCTTGATATTCCGGCACTGGGTACCAGGTGCCAAGTGCCTCCAGGATGGGGTACCCCGGGGGCTGTTGTCTCGCCTAGGACAGTCATCAGTGGGGCGGGGCCAGGGGGCTTCCGGGGCGGCAGCCACCTGGCCCAGCCCCCTCCGGCCCCGCCCGCTTTGCCTCGCCGCGGTGATTCACTCCCTCCTTCGCCCCGGGGGCCCCCTTCCCGGCCAGACGGCGAGTAACACGGCTGGGTGTGCAGCGTCCTCGAACTCACGAGCCAACGAGCAGATCCTCTGTGCTCCTAGGGACACCAGTCCACACCATGGCGGATTCTGAGCGTTACTCGGCCCCTCGCTGCTGGACAGCCTGCACCAGCTACTGGCGTACCCGAAAGGGACTTCTCCTGTTCGCTGAGATTGTGAGCGTTCCGGGGCAGGCTGGGTGGTGTTGTTGGACCGTGGGACTGGATGATTGGGGTGAAGCAACCACGTAGCCAGAGCATTCAGCAGTGGGGCACAGGTTGGGTGGGTTCGTGGAGGAGACTAGGGGTGCAAGGGGAATGGGTGGGGTTTTTTTTAGACGGGGGGGGGAAGGGTGGTCAGAAGCTGGTGGCACACGTGAAGCGATCAGTCCATAAGTCATGCTTGGAGCTCGGTGTGGGGAAAGCCCGAGTGGCCTCACTAGTGAATTCAGCAAAGGGGTTTCTGGGGGTAGGGGGGAGCTGGGGACTGGGGGTGCCTCCCGTGGCAGGGCGTGGCGCGGCCTGAGCACTGGTGAGCGGGCTGGCAGCGTGCCCAGGGGTGGGGCCTGTTCGGGTAGGGCTGCAAGTGTTAGTCCCCCCGAGGGTATAGGGCCACACCCTTTGCCAGTTCTTCCTTGTCCTTTTGAGGCTGAGTGGGCGGTCCTTAGCTCTTGGGGCGGTTGGGGAACCTGGGTTTCCCGCCCTCCTCCAAGTGGGCGCTGCCCTTGACTCACTTGGAAAAGGGGTGCGGTGCCTTTAAAGGAGCCCTGCCCCTCCAGTGTCTGTCTCACCGCTCCCCAAGGGGTTGCCCAGGGAACCGCACGTCCCGCCCCCTCAAGGCATGGGAGCTGGCGCCAGTGGTGTTCACTAAACACCTGGCAGAGCCACCCCCTCAGGCTGCTCATATCATGGAGGGGAAAGGGGATCTTCAGGCCCTCAGCTCTGCTCCTTACCTGCTGAGTGACACTGGGCAAGCCACTTAACCTCTCTGTGACTCACTTTTCCCATCTGTAAAATAGACACACGAATAGTATCTTTCTCGTTACGATGCTATGATTGTGAATGAATAATTGTAAAGTTCTTAGAATAATGTTTGGAGCATCGTGAACACACACAAAAAATGTTTAGCAATCATGGGTGTCATTTTCTCAGTCCTGGTAAGACATTGGAGAAGTGGAATTTTTGCCCCCTGTGCAGGAGATAGAATGACAGAACCCAGGTCGTTATGCATATTAGGTAAATGCTCTGCCACTCAGCTTCATCCCATCTTGGAAAGTGCATTTTCTTTCTTTCTTTCTTTCTCTCTTTCTTTCTCTCTTTCTTTCTTTCTTTCTTTCTCTTTCTCTCTCTCTCTCTCTCTCTCTCTCTCTCTCTCTCTCTCTCTCTCTCTCTCTCTCTCTCTCTCTCTCTCTCTCTCTCTCTCTCTCTCTCTCTCTCTCTCTCTCTCTCTCTCTCTCTCTCTCTCTCTCTCTCTCTCTCTCTCTCTCTCTCTCTCTCTCTCTCTCTCTCTCTTTGCCCAGCCTAGAGCTTGTATCCAGAGGGCCTCCAGAGCTTCTTGCTAGTCCAGGGCTTGAGCTCAGGGCCTGAGCACTGTCCTTGGACTTTCTCAAGGCTGGAGCTCTACCACTTGAGCCTCAGCACCACTTCTGGCTTTTTTCTATATATGTGGTACCGAGGAATTGAACCTGGGTCTTCATGCATGCTAGGCAAGCACTCTACCACTAGGCCAAACTCCTGGCCCCCAGAGCTTCTTTTGCTCAAGGCTAGTGCCCTACCACTTGAGCCACAGCACTACTGCTTTTTCTGTGTATGTGGTACTGAGGAATCGAATCTAGGGCTTCATGTATACTAGGCAAACATTCTACCACTAAGCCCCATTTTTTTCTTTAGACATTTGAGTTTGAGATCCTAGTCCCCTTTTCCCCAATTTACGCCACCCCAGGGACTGACTAAGGTTCCCTTTTCTCATGTCTTCCTTACAGCTATTTTGCCTGGTGATTCTGATTTGCTTCAGTGCCTCGACATCAGCATATGCCACCCTGTCAGTTATTGAGATGATCCTCTCTGCTCTCCTGTTTCTCGTCTATATGTGTGACTGGCACACCACCAAGCTACAATTCATCAACTGGCCCTGGAGTGTGAGAAGGGGACCAACAGTGGCTAGGCTGGGCAGGGTCCTGGACTTTTGGGATGGTCTGGGAGAATCCTTGAGTGCTGACTACCTTTTTTGTCCCCTCTTCCTCTCCCTTATAGGATTTCTTCCGAGCCCTCATAGCTGCTGTCCTCTATGTGATCACCTCCATTGCGGTCCTTGTTGAGAGGGGAGGCAGTTCCAAAATTGTTGCTGGGGTAATATAGATGAGGGGGGGAGGCACTTTTAACGTGCAAGGAGGAGAGTTGGAGGATCCTGAACTATTTCTACTTCTGCTTCTGTAGAAATATTGTGACCTCCAGCAAACCAAATTTTCTCTCCAGGGCTGCAGCAGGCTGACCACAGCCATCTTTTATCTCCCAAGATAAATGCTTTGCCTTATCAGACAGGGGGAGGTTAGGTGGGAAGCACAAACTGGTGGCCCTTTTGTCAATATGTTAGGACACCATCTGCTAGAACTTTGAATTGTGCCTTCTATGCGTGGGGCACAGTGTGGCTGTCTTGTGTTGAGAGGTAATTGGTGGGGGTGGGATGGAGAGGAGAGCATGAAGCCTCCTGGACTTTCCTGAGGGCTCTCTGGCATTTTAGCCTGGGGCTGGAGCTCCCATCCTGTGTAGGTCTACCATCTAACCAGTTAATTCCCATCTCCTGCCAGGTACTGGGCCTAATGGCTGCTTTACTCTTTGGCTATGATGCCTACTTCACCTTCTCTCTTCGGCAGCAAAGACACACAGCAGCCCCCACGGGTAAGAGTGTGTGTGTGAGTGTGTGTGTGAGTGTGTGTGTGAGTGTGTGTGTGTGTGTGTGTGGCTAAGAGTGGAGGGGGAAAGGAAAGGGATCTTCCACTAAGGGTATGAACACCAACTCTATCCTTTATTGGCATTTCTGCTGTTTGTACCAATACATATCCATAAGTATCCACATTCTTTCTGGGGGCTCATACAAGTCCCTAAGCTGAGAGAGACCTGGAGGATGGAGGCTCAAAGCCAGCCTAGACAGAGAAGTTGGAGAGGTTTTGTTTTGAATTAACTAGCAAAGAAATGCCATACTGGAGACATGACTCAAATGGTACAGTGCCGGCCCTGAGAAAGAAAGCAGTGAGCACTCAAGGCCCTGAGTTCAAGTCCCAGTACCAGCACAAAAAAAATCAGCATTTCCTTGAGTAAAATGGGCACATGGAACTAGCTAATGCTTTCTCTTTTCTTCCCGCAGACCCCACAGATGGCCCTGTGTAAATGAACTTCACTCCCTGCACTCTGCAAATCACTCCTCCATAGAAAAATCTCCTCCGAGTCCCCACCCAGTCAACTACGCAACCTCCTGTTGTGGTAAAAGTGCCTTTATTGGGAGGATTTTATCTACCTGTCTGTCAACTAATCCTCCTGGATGTGATCACCTTTATGAATATGCCCAGCCCCCCCTTCTGACAACATCCAAGAGACCCCAGTTCTGCCCACCTTAAGCTACAAAATAAGGGAGGTGGGTGTCTCTGATATCTGAGTGACTCATTTCAAATAACCTCGGTGTGAGGGATGGGCTGTAAAGGGATAAATAAATAATAAATGATTGTTAAAATCTCTCACGAATAACTTAATCCTTTAGACAAATGTGAATAAATCTCAAGCCTCAAGAGGGGGCGTGTAGCTGGGTGCCAGTGGCTCATGCCTGTATTCTTAGCTACTCAGGTAGCTGAGAGCTGAGGATTAGAGTTTGAAGCCAGCCTGAGCAGGAAAATCCCATGAGACTCCTATGTTTAATGAACCAGCACAAGGAAAAGCTGGAAATGGAGCTGTGGCTCAAGTGGTAGAATGCCAACTTGAGCACAAAAAATTAAAGAACGGTGCCTAGGCCCTGAGTTTAAGTCCCCGAGCTGGCAAATTAAAGGGAGAGGAGTAGAGGTGGTAGGAAAGGGGGAGGTAGGCATGGCATTTATGACTTAGTCATCATGTATGCTGACTGGAGAATGGAGCTTCCTCCAGGGATTGACAGCATTCAGGCAACAATGCAGTTCTTGTCTTTGGCCTGGCGAGTCATCCCTGGGCCAGACTCTCCTGAGAGTGGTGGGGCTGGGGAGTTGAAGGTGCCAGCTGCAGTGTCTTGAGTAGTCTTGGCCCTGCACAGGTGTGGAGGCTGTGGGATGCGTTCCCCTAGGAAGAAACCATCATCCTCAGAAGACTCGGAACTAGGGCTGGAGGATGAGCTAGAGCAAGATCCTGAGTCTGACCCTGATCCTAAATCACATCGATGACGGCGACGTCTACCAGGATGGTGGTGGTGGTGATGCTGGTGGTGGCGGTGGCGGCGATGTCGGTGGGGGGCCCTGGGAGGGGGACTACGGGGCCTGCGGCGCTGGGCTGGGGGTGCACTCAGGGTCCGCCGTGGACCTCCCTCAGACACCAGGGGATCGCGGAAGCTGACACGCTGTGTGCTCTGACGACCAAAGGTGCTATCCTCAGGGCGTTGGTCAGGTTGTTCTGGCGACTCCATAGGTGGCTCAGGAGGGCCTCGGAGTCCCAGCTCAGGCATGGAGTGGCGGTGTGGGGCCCCTCTTAGAAATCTAGGGGGCTCCTCAATGCCTGCAGCTGGAAAAGGAGAGATGTGGCCACTTCTATATGTACCCGATCTGCCCTCTTCTGTGGGGGGGAGGCTTCCTCTCCCTCACCCCAACTTCCCAGGCATGGGAAGTGAGGCCAGAGACAGAGATGAGCAGGGAGATAAGGAGCACCTGGGTGGCGTGAAGGCGGGAAGATCACCCTAGGGCAAGGCCGGGTGGGCATGAAGTAAGGGGGTAGCCCGGGAATGAGGACATGGCTTCGCTGGAAGGGGCGTGGTGTATATTAAATGGAGGCGTGGCCTAGGTCCACTGAGTGGATGGAGAAAGGAGAAACTTGAGCCCAAACTGAGACAAATACCTAGGGCTCATGGGGCAGGTTAGGGCTAGAGTTGGCCAGGAATGATGTGGGAAAGGAGTCGTGGCAAGAGTGTTCAAGGCTGGACCAGCTACAGGTGCTGGGTCTGGTGAGCGAAGGGTGGGCTGTGGCTGGGCATGGCTCACCCTGTGTGGCTTCAGTACTGGTGCCTTTGGTAGCCGTCTCTGACGCCCCCTCCTCAATTGGAAAAGAGGCAGTGGAAGCTGTGAGCGGTGCGGTGACGGTGCCAGCACTCCAGCTGCGCCGGCCTGATCCTGGAGCGCTGGTCTCTGACCCAAGGCTGCAGGCTCGGGAACAGAAGATTAGGCCCCGGCGTGGCAGGAATGGGCGGCCCAGCAGGGCTCGACCACAGCTACTACAGCAGAAGCAGCGATCTGAAGCATGCCAATGCTGGCCCTCATAGGCCATTTGGCCCTGATCCAGTCCTGTAGGGATCAACATAAGGGGGGGGAAACTGAGGCAGAACCCACAAGTATGCACCCGTCTCTCTTGAAATGAGGCTTTCGTTGGGAAGACTTGGGGAATCTGAGGCAGGGTACTCTGATATGCTACCCCCGTCTTCCTGAACAGGATCCTTCACTGGAGAAAGCACGAAAGTTGACATTTGATTTTCATTTCCTGGTTCCCCATCTTATCATCTGGAATACTGGCTGGTAATGTCTCCCAGCCCTTTTCCTTTCCCAGGGTGTCAGGCGTAGGGCTGTGGAGTGGACTTTAAGATCAGGCTTAGACATAAACAATGCTTTCTTCAGGTAGAAGGCTGTAGAAGGCTGGACCTGAAGAGGCTTGGCTAGTGGGGGCAAGGCTTAGTCTGTAGGAGATGAACATCATGGGAAAAAAAGGGCTTAGAAGGTAGGGTGGGAACTGGGAATGTGGCTTAGTGGTAGAGTGCTTACCTAGCACGCATGAAGCCTTACACTCCATTCCTCAGCACCACATAAACAGAAAAAGTAGTGCTGTGGCTCAGGGGGTCAAGTTCTATCCTTGAGCAAAAGAGCTCAGGGACAGTGCTCAGGCCCTGAGTTCAAGCCCCAGGACTGGCCAAAAAATAAGGTAAGATATTGCTAGAAGGTAGGACCTCACCTACGCTAACGGAAGATAGTAGAAGGGATACCAAGGCATAGCTCCATGCCTGCCACAGAGGACTGGAATCAGAAGGTGCTGTGTACATGGTGGGCATAGGCCTGGAACTTAAGTATGGCATAAAAGTGGCTGGGAGTTTATCCCAGTTGATAGAGTGCCTGCCTAGCATGCACGAAGACACTGGTTCAATTCCTTGGTACCACATACATAGAAAAAAAGCCAGAAGTGGTGCTGTGGCTCAATTGGTTGAGCTCTAACCTTGAGAAAGCTCAAAAACAGTGCTCAGGTCCTGAGTTCAAGGCCCAGGACTGGCAAAAAATAAAATAAAGTATGGCATATTGGGGCATAGTGGGACGCTGATGGCTGACACCTGTAATCCTAGCTAATCAGAAGGCTGAGATTTGAGGATCACTGCTCAAAGCTAGCCTGGGCAGAAAAGTATCTTTGAGACTCTTATCTCCAATTATCCACTCAAATACCAGAAGTGATACTGTGGATCAAGAGGTAAAGCGCTAGCCTTGAACAACACAATGAGGCCCAAGGATAGCCCCTAGGCCCTGAATTCAAGCCCCACAAGTGACACATAGCTTGTGGCATATAGCTGTTGGCTGGTGCCTCATGCCTGTAATCCTGGTTACTCAGGAGGCTAGGATCAGAACATCACAACTTGAAGTCAGCCTTGGAAGAAAATTCCAGGAGATTCTTGTCTCTATCCAGCAAAAAGCCAGAAGTGGGGTGTGACTAAAGGAGTAGAGCACAGCCTTAATCAGTAAAAGCCAATCAAGTATAGGTCCTGTGCCAGGAGTGTGGCTTAATGGTAAGAGTGCTTGCCTAGCGTGCACAAAGCCCGTAGTTCAACTCCTTGGTACCACATATACAGGAAAAAGCCGGAAATGATGCTGTGGCTCAAGTGGTAGAGCACTGGCATTGAGAAAGCCAAGGATAGTGCTTAGGCCTGGAGTTCAGGCCCCAGGACTGGTAAAAAAGATTTATAGGTCCTGAGCTTAAGCCCCAGGACTGACATACCTACAAAAAAAAGGGATGGCATATGGTAGTTCAGTGGTAGAACACCTGCTTGTAGGCTTGAGATGATGGCTTCTGTCTCTAGTACTAGGGTAAAAAAAGAAAAGAGCAAAAGAGAGGGGAGGCATAGCTATGTAAGCTGGGGGGCTGTGATATTGGGACTAGGAGCTGGGATTGAAGGGATAGGTGGGAGAGGGTGAGGCCTGGTGGACAGGAGGACTCCTGGGGTGAGGTGGGGGGGCCCTGCTGTGCACTGTGCATTCCCATGATGTTCACCCACCGATGTGCTCTCCACAGCCATCACAGTACTCAGCATGTCGGGCCTCGTAGCAGGCACAGCAGTGAGGGCGGCTCTGACGCATGACGTAGCGCTGCCCTCCAAGCGAAGCTTCACACTCGAAGCAGCAGAAGTGACCCATGTGCCAGTGCCGGCCTTCAGCTTCCGTGCACTCAGGGGCGAAGATGATCTGCAGGGCACAGATCATCTATGGCTGTCACAAGAGCTTGCCTTTGGCCCTGCCCCTCCTCCACTCCCACTCTTGCCAAGCAGGCACAAACCTCATCACAGGCTTGGCAGCGAGGACGCAGGCATTCAGCATGGTGGCGCCCACAGTAGACCTTGCCAGCATGATAGAAGTAGATGAGGTCAACGAGCAGCTCCCGGCACGTAGTGCACACAAAGCACTGTGGGTGCCAACAGGCTCCCAGGCCTGCACGACTGGCAAACACGGCAATGTCCCCACCTCCGATCTGCTTCCCGCACTGCCAAATGACAGACACCATCACTATTAACAAGATGGTCCAATGGATGAGGTCAGTGTCACACACAGGACTTCCCTCTGATGGATCTTGGTGTGTGTGTGTGTGTGTGTGTGTGTGTGTGTGTGTACCAATCCTGCGGCTTGAATTATAGGTGGGAACCAGGGGCACTAGGCCCTGTGATGAAGTCATGGGGTTTGAACTCGGGACCTGGGAACTGTCCCGAGCTTTTCAGCTCAAGTCTAGTGCTCTCCCACTTGAGCCACAGCGCCACTTCTGATCTTCCGGTGGTTAATTGGAGATAAGAGTCTCATGGACTTTCCTGCCCAGGCTGGCTTTCAACCATGATCCTCAGATCTCAGCCTCCTGAGTAGCTAGGATTACAGGTGTGAGCCACTGCCCTGGGCTTATGAAGAAGCTTTTTGATTAGCTCCACCTAACAGGGAATCTACCTGTGCTGGAGATGCCTTAGGGAGGGACAGACTCAGCTTATGGGCCTGGGAAACCATAGATACAATACCTACCACAGAGAGTAGCCTTACAGAAAAGCCCCTCTGTGGGCCGGGGAAGATAGAGATAGGCGAAGCCCAGTGGAGAACTATGAAGACAATTTTCACCTCCATAATCTTTTTTGTTTGTTTTTGTTTTTTGGTCATGAGGTTTGAAGTCTGGGCCTGGGCTCTGTCTCTGAGCTCTTCAGCTCAAGGCTACTGCACTACCCCTTGAGCCACACAGAGCCACTTCTGGTTTTCTAGTGATTAATTGGAGATCAGTCTCACAGTCTTTAGTGCCCGGGCTGGCTTTGAACCGTGATCCTCAGAACTCAGCCTCCTGAGTAGCTAGGATTACAGGCGTGAGCCACTGTGCCCAACTTAACCTCCAGAACCTTAGTTAGAAATTTTACCAAACAGTGAGCTCTAAAGGATGAGCCCAAGTCAATAGAAAAGCTACTGGAGCTAACTCTGCCCACTCTGTGTGTGTGTGGGGGGGGGCACTGGTACTATGGTTTGAACTCAGGGCCTGGCACTATCCTTAGCTTTTTTTTTTTTGCCAGTCCTGGGGACTGAACTCAGGACCCTGTTCTGGGGCTTTCTCAAGGATAGAGCCCTGACACTTGAACCACAACACCACTTCTGGCTTTTTCTATGTATACGGTACGGAGGAATCGAACCCAGGTCTTTGTGCATACTAGGCAAGCACTCTACCAGTAGGCCACACTCCTGGCTCCTATCCTTAGCTTTTTATTTTTTGTCAGTCATGTGGCTTGAACTTAGGGCCTGGGTGCTGTCCCTGAGCTTTTCTGCTCAGGGCTATTTGCTCCACCTCTTTGAGCCACAGCCACATTTCCTATCCTTAGCTGTTTTTGCTCAAGGCTGGTATTCTACTACTTGAGCAACAGCTCCATTTCCAGGGGTGCTTAGTTGAAGGTAAAGAGTCTAATGAACTTTCTTTCCCAGGTTGGCTATGAACTGTAGTTAGGGCTACACGTGTAAGCCACCAGCATCTGCCTAATTATACCCACTCTGGAGGACTCTAGAGACAGGCTTTACTACTACTATAAGTCAGTGGTTTCTATTCTTTTGTGGTGCTATAATTTAAACTCAGGTCCTCAGGTATGCTAAGCAGGCCCTCTGCCTCTGCGCTACATCCATAACTGACTTGTGGGTCAGTTCTTTTTTTTTTCTGTCAGCTATGGGCCTTGAACGCTGGGCCTGGGCACTGTCTCAGAGCTCTTCAGCTCAAGACTAGCACTCTACCACTGCGAGCCACAGTGCCACTTCCAGTTTTTTGGTGGTTGGTTGGAAATAAGAGTCTCAGGTCCTTTTGTGCCTGGGTTGGCTTTGAATTGTGATCCTCAGATCTCAGCCTCCTGAGTAGCTAGGATTATAGGTGTTAGCCACCGGTGCCCAGCTGCGGGTCAGTTATTAAGGAAAAAAATCCTCTGACTACAAGAGAACCAAAGAAACATCCCATGACATGTATCCACTACATGCAAGCATGGAGGGGAGCAAACCACAGAGAAGATAGATCAAGGGCTCCTTAGAGACAAAATACATCCAACTGTGGGATGACCTGAGGAATAAGTACTATTCACTATTTGGTCCTAGAGACAATGTATTAGGGCTTCAGTGGCAGGCCTTAGTGGCTTAGTGCTTCAGTGTCCTCACTGGCAGAGGCTGTCTATGGCTCACCTCTTCACAGATGGCCCCAGTGATGGTCACTGGGAAGATGCGTACAGTGCCACGCCCCAGATTCTCCCGCTTCCGTTGCTGGCTGAAGGCTCTGAGCTCTTTCTTCTCCTCCTCTTCCAGAGCTGTGCAATATTGGGCCTAGAGAGAGGAAGGGGTCTTCAAAAGGTCATCTTCTCTCATCACATTTACTTCTAGGCCTTTGTATTGATTGTACCTCTTGCCTAAAATGTCTAACTCTTACCTCTTCTCCCAATGGCCAGTTGTAGGTTTGCCAAACAATGTTTCTTGGTGGCCTTTCCCTGTCCAGACCTCTCATCTTGGCTCAGCTCCTTTCCTCCTGTGACCTTGTTCTGCCTATTTCTTTCTAGCTGCAATGTGTGTGCCCAGGCTGTGCCCTGTATCTGGCACTCCCCCTCCTGTCTTCTCTCCTTACCTCACTGTCATGTGGGGGCAGCTGGTGCAGTAGCTGCTTGATCCTGTATTTCTCTCCTGGACTGTTGACATAGGGAACCTTGTCTTCTGGAAGGCAGCTGAAAAACTGGTACACCTGGGAAGGCGTGAGGTAGAGTGGGAGAAAATAACTGAGGTTAGCGGTTGCTGCTATACACACAAGAAATTAGTTGTCTGAAATGTCCTAAGTCCACCTTCCTTCTTGTGGTATGTGCGTGGCTTTTGGCACTTGAAAGAAAGCCATCACAGTTTTTTTTTTTTTTTTGCTGGTCCTGGGCCTTGAACGCAGGGCCTGGGAACTGTCCTTGGCTTTCTCAGGGCTCTACCACTTGAGCCACAGCACCACTTCTGGCTTTTTCTGTGTATTTGGTATCGAGGAATAGTACCCAGGGCTTCGTGAATGCTAGGCAAGCAGTTTATCACTAAGCCATGCTCCCAGCTCTGTTTTTGTTTTTGGTCAGTCCTGGTACTTGAACACAGGGCCTGGGTTCTGTCCTTCTGTCCTTGAGCCTCTCTGTGCTCAAGGCTAGCACTCTACCACTTGAGCCACAGCACCACTTCTTGCTTTTTCTGTCCATGTAGTACTGAGGAATAGAAACCAAACGCTTCATACATGCTAGTCAAGCACTCTACCACTATGCCATATTCCCAGCCCTGATATCACACTCTTGTTTGGCTTTTCATCCAAAGCTTATGCTCTACCACTAGAGCACAGCTCCCCCCACCGAAGTATTTTTGATGGTTAATTGGAGATAAGAATGTTCTGGCTTTCATAAAAGGACTAGAGACTCTTTATCTCCAAGTGGGGCTTGGCTCAAGGGTAGGGTGGTAGCCTTGAGCTGAAGAGCTCAGGGACAGCGCCCAGGCCCAGAGTTCAAGACCCCCGAAAAAAAAGAAAAGAAAAGAAAAGAAAGAAAGAGAAAAAAAAGAAAGAAAGAACGAAAAAGAAAAAAAAGAATGTTATGGCTTTGTTTGCCCAGGATGGCTTCAGAACAGTCCACAGATCTCAATTTCCTGAGTAGCTAGGATTATAGGCATGAGTCATCAGGGACCATTGTGGAAACTACATGGGACCATTTGTAATAATAATAAAAAAGCCAGGCCTGGTAGCTCATGTCTGTAATCCTAGCTACTCAGGCGGTTGAGATCTAAGGATCAAGGTTCAAAGCCAGTCCGGGCACAAAAGGACCTGAGATTCTTATCTTTAATTAGCATCTAGAAAATGGGAAGTGGGGCTTGGCTCAAGGGTAGGGTGGTAGCCTAGAGCTGAAAAGCTCGGGGACAATGACCTGGCCCAGAGTTCAAGTCTCACGATCGACAACAAAAAAATTATTTTATTGTCAGGGTGATGTGTAGAGGGGTTACAGTTACATTCATAAGATAGTGAGTACATTTACTTTTTGAACATCATTACCCCTTCCTGTGTTTCTCTTCCACCTTCCCTCCCTCACCTCCTCCCATGTTGTAAAGTTCATTTCCAACATATTGTCTTGTGAAAACACTATTACATTGGTTCATCCCTTGTCTCATGTTCTTGTTTTTCACCTTCTCTTCCCTAATTCAAATAAACAAATAAATATACCAGGTACCACAGTCACAACAGTAACAACAAGGGGATAAACCATAAGGGAAAAAAAGAGGAAAGCAATAGCTTCACATAGTACATAAAAAAACAACAGCCACAAAGATAAACTTCTTGTTTCCATATCCTGGAGTTCATTTTGCTTAGCCTCATCGTATATGACCATATGTACATAGCTTTTGAGCTATTGTGATCCTCTGCTCGGAGAATCCTAGACCCTATACTAATTATTACAAATGAGGGAAAACATGGAGCCTATGTTTCTTTGGGTCTGGCTTACTTCTAAATTTTTTTCCAATTCCTTACGAATGCAGTGCCCTGCTTTCTTTTCTCCTCTTCTCAGTGTAACTCTGAAAGGGTTGTGAGCACTCCTGTGCACGCCACTTCCTCTCCACCCATTATCTCTTAACTCTATTCCAGTTAGGCTTCCCACCCCCACCTCAGCTTCCTGCATGGCTGTTAAGGTCATTCAGGATGTCCACACTGTGAAAATCATTATTCATGTTTTAGTCCTCTGTGAACTTGAACATCAGTAGGCCTGGACATAGTTTGTCATTCTCTCTTCCCTTGACCTCTAGCCCTCTCTATTCAGGCCCGGTTTCCTTCCTCCCATGTTGGCTGCTCATTCTTTGTCCTTTTTGCATTTCTGTAAGTTTACTTTGTTTGGTGTTGTACAGATGGATTACAATTACTTGGTTCTTACTACTTTGATTCCTCAAGTAGTGGACCCTTGAATATGGAAGGTTTCAAAGGCTCAGTCCTCCCTCCAGCCCTCCCCCTCTGCCTCTGCATTTACCCTCTTGGCAATTGTATACTACCTTGTGGCTGTAAATAGAATCTGTTTACTAAGGTATCAAGATGCATACCTCCAGTCCTGAGGGTTCTTTCTTGACTTCCAGGCAATGTAGCCACTTAGCTGTTTAACAAGAACCTCAGACTCATACCTCTCAAACTTGCTCTTGCTTTGGCCTCTCTCTCTCTCTCTCTCTCTCTCTCTCTCTCTCTCTCTCTCTCTCTCTCTCTCTCTCTCTCTCTCTCTCTGAAAACCTTTAAACCTTTTAGTTAATTGGAGATAAGAATTTCAAGGACTTTCTTGCTCTGGCTGGCTTTGGACTGCAATCTTCAGATCTT
Organism: Megascapheus bottae; assembly: GCF_031878675.1. Taxonomy (NCBI): domain Eukaryota; kingdom Metazoa; phylum Chordata; class Mammalia; order Rodentia; family Geomyidae; genus Megascapheus; species Megascapheus bottae. Next base: position 30,308,641 of record NC_143547.1, read on the forward strand.
AGTTTCTTGAGTAGTTAGAATTACAAGTATGAGCTATTGGCACCCAGTCTGCGTTTTATTTTCTTTTTGTCTGTCATGTGGCTTGAACTCAGCTTTGGTGCTGGCCCTGAGCTCTTTTGCTCAAGACTAGTGCTCTACCAGTTTGAACCACAGTGCGACTGCATTCTACTTTGTGGGGGGAGGGGGTCATGGAGTTTGAACTCAGCCTGCTCAGCCTGGGTGCTGCCCTACCCTAGAGCCAAGCCCTACTTCCCGTTTTCTAGAGGTTAATTGGAGATCTTATCTCAGGTCCTTTGGTGTCCCGGTTGGCTTTGAACCTTGATCCTCAGATTTCAGGCTCTTCAGTAGCCAGGATTACAGGCGTGAGCCATTGAGCCTGGCTTGCATTCTACTTTTTGAGACAAGGTCTAGCGGTGTGCTCCAAACTGGCCTTCAACTCACAATCTTCCTACCTCTGCTTCCTAAGTGCTTGGGTTTCAGGTATTAGAGAGATTTCATAGTAAAGTTAAATGCTGGCTATAGTGGCATGTACATATAATTCCAGCATGTGAAAGGCTAAGGCAAGAGGATTGTGAATTTGAGGCCAACCTAGGTACATAACAAGTTCTAAGACAGCCAGAGACTACCAAGTAAGATGTTTCTTAAAACAAAACAAGAAAGAGGGGCCAGGAGTTTGGCCTAGTGGTTAAAGTGCTTGCCTAGCATGCATTAAGACCCCGGTTCAATTCCTCGGTACCACATACATAGAAAAAAGCCGGAAGTGGTGCTGAGGCTCAAGTGGTAGAGCTCTAACCTTGAGAAAGTCCAAGGACAGTGCTCAGGCCCTGAGCTCAAGCCCAGGACTGGAAAAAAAAAAAACAAGAAAGAAAAAACAATTCAAATGCTCCGAACAACAACAAAAGAAAATATCTAGAATCAGAACTGGGGATGTGGCTCAGTGGTAGAGCAGTTACCTAGCATGTTCAAAGTCTCTGGTTTCCATTCCCAGCACCACATAATATGCATATATATATATATATATATATATATATATTGTAAATCATACTTTTTAGAAGTAGTGCTATGGTTCAAGCAGTAGAATACCAGCCTTGAGTGGAAAAAAAATGTGACAGTGTGAGTAAGCTCAAGTCTCAGTTTCAGCATAAACAATAACAACAACGACAATAACTAAAACGGAATGAAACCACATTATTTCCATTCTTAGCACTGACCAGTGGCCTGGATATTGCAGTACTCTCCTCATTGTATCAGCTACTTCCTTCCTCATTCTTAGCAGCTGTTAAACAGAAGCCAAAGGTCCGGTTAAATCATAAGACCAAACACATGCTCTTGGGTTTGGAACATTCCTCCTCATTCCAAGTCCATCCTCTCCATAGCCCCATCCTGTTTCTGACCTCAGCTCCAATTACTCTCTGTTTCTTTTTCTTTCTTCCAGTTGCTTTGATATCTTCTTTTTTTCTCTTTTTTCTTTCTTTCTTTTTTTTTTGGTGCTGGTTCTAAAACTTGAAGTCAGGGCTTAGGCTCAGTTCCTCAGATGCTTCTTGCTCAAGGGTAGCACTCTACCACTTGAACCACAGTGCCACTTTGAGCTTTTTTGTGTAGTTTATTGGTGTTAAAAGTCTCACAGACTTTACTGCCCAGAATGGCTTCAAAGTACGATCCCCAGATCTCAGCCTCCTAAGTAGCTAGGATTATAGGCAAAAGCCACAAGCATCTGGATCCCTCCCTCCCTGCCTCCTTTCTCCCTCCCTCCCTCTCCCTCTCCCTCTCCCTCTCTCTCTCTCTCTCCCCCTCTCTCCCTCTCTTCCTATTTCAATAGTATTTTTTTCTTTTCTTTTCAGGTAGAGGGATAAAACTGAAGATGTACTTACTAGGAAAGTGCTTTGCCACTGGGCTACATTCCAGTTCTCCCCTCCCTTCTGTACAAATGTGACACAGCCTTAGCATTGCTATTTCCTTTGCTTGGAATGCACTAACCTTAGATACCTGAAGGCTCACTTCATCTCCTTCAGTAGCTGCCTTCAGGGTTATAAATTAAATGCTCACAGAGGCATACTTGGGCACTCTTTTTACAATTTCAACCTTTCCCCTCACTTCCCTTTTCCTCCCTCTCTCCTTCTCACTCCCCTGCCTTCTCCCCCTTTTTTTGCCCATCCTGGGGCTTGACCTCAGGGCCTGGGCACTGTCATTGGGCTTTCTCAATGCTAGTACTCTAACAATTGAGCAACAGCACCACTTCTGGCTTTTTCTGTGCATGTGGTACCGAGGAATCGAACCCAGGGCTTCGTACATGTTAGGCAAGCACTCTACTACTAGACCACACTCCCTACCCCTGTCTTGTTTTTTTTTTTATTTCATAGACCTTATGTCTTTTTATTCATTTATTTAATTTTTGCTGGTCCTGCTCTAGAACTCTGGGCCTGGGCACTATTCTTGAGTTCCTTTTTGCTCAAGGCGAGCACTCTACCACTTGTCACTTCTAATTTTTTCTGTGACTGACTGGAGATAAGAGTCTCATGGACTTTCCTGCCCAGGCTAGTTCGAGCTGTAATCCTCAGATCTCCGTCTCCAGAGTGGCTACATTACAGGCATGAGTCACTGGTACCTGGCTCTTTATGCCTTTTGATAATGACATCAGCCATCTATATCTGAGACTTATATATCCTCAGCTTCAACCAATGTTGTAAAATATTTGAAAACCCCTGGTGCTGGTGGCTCATGTTTGTAATCCTAGCTACTCAAGAGAATGAGATGTGAGCCCAGCGTGGTGGCTCTTGCCTATAATCCTAGCTACTCAGGAGACTGAGATCTGAGGATCACGGTTCAAAGCCAGCCCAGGCACTAAAGACCATGAGACTCTTATCTCCAATTAACCACCACAAAACCAGAATTGGCACTGTGGTTCTAGGGATAGGGCGGTAGCCTTGAGTTGAAGAGCTCAGAAACAGTGCCCTGTCCCAGAATTCAAGCCCTACGACTGACAAGAAAAAAAGAGAGAGAATGAGATTTGAGGATCAAAGCCAGCCTAGGCAGAAAATTTCATGAGAGTCATATCTCCCATTAACTAGTAAAATGTAGGGCTAGAACTATGGCTCAAGTGGTAGGGCACCAGCTGTGAATAAGCAAGCAGACTGATAGCACAAGACCCTGAGTTCAAGCACTGGTACTGACACATGCATGTGCACAGATACATATATAGACACACACACACACACACATTTTTTTTAAAAAAAGAAGCTGAGCATATTACTGTGCATTTGGCGGCTAGTCCCGAGGAGATTGAGTCAGGTGGCCTGGACTACATAGTGAATTCCAGGCCACTTGAGCTATATAGTAAGGCCCCTCTATCAAAAACAAGTGGAAAACAACCCCAAAACAATAACTAAATGCTGGGTGTGATGCCTCACATCTGTATTCCTGGTTATTTGGGAGAGAACAGGAAGACTGAGATTCAAGGCCAGTATAGGCAAAACATTATCAAGACCCTATTTCTACCGATGTTTTCTCCAGGACTTTGTCCCCAGTGCCCCACTTTACTCACTGAATATGGTAAATATGCTGTTATGCCCCAGTCATTCCAATTACAAAGGAGGCATAGATTTGAGGACTATAGTCTCAGGAAGGGTCAGATGATAGTTTGAGGCCATAATTGAAGACATTAACTTAAGAAATGCAGGGAACTAGTGGCCCTGTAACCCTAGATACTCAGGAGGCTAAGACAGGAGGATTGTGGTTCGAAGCCAGTGCTCTGGAGTCTTCGGGAGTTAGAAAAGTCTATGAGACACTTATCTCCAATTAATCACCAGAAAGCTGGAAGAGAAGCTGTAGCTCAAGTGGTAGAGTGCTAGCCTAGAGTGAAAAAGTTCCAGGACAACCAGCACAACAATGTTCATTGCAGCACTATTTACCATAGCAAAGATATGGAACCAACCCAGATGTCCCTCAGTTGATGAGTGGATCAACAAGTTGTGGTATTTGTACACAATGGAATTCTATGCTGCTGTCAGAAAGAATGACATTGCCCCATTTGTTAGGAAATGGAAAGACTTAGAAAAGATCATATTAAGTGAAGTAAGCCAGACTCAAAGGAACTTAGGCTCAATGGTTTCCCTCATTTGTCATAATCAGTAGAAACCTTGGGCTCTCCTAGCAGAGATTTGCAATAGAGCAAAATCTTGATACAAAAGGCCATATAGTAGGATGCTGAATGAAAGGATCTCTAGGATATAGAAACATAAGCCATATAATGAATGATTGTTGTTCTTTTTTTGCCAGTCGTGGGCTTGAGCTCAGGGCCTGAGCACTGTCCTTGGACTTTCTCAAGGCTAGAACTCTACCACTTGAGCCTCAGCACCACTTCCAGCTTTTTCTATATATGTGGTACCAAGGAATCGAACCCAGGTCTTCGTGTATGCTAGGCAAGCACTTTAACCACTAGGCCAAACTCCTGGCCCCTGATTGTTGTTCGTAAGGTACTATGTTATCTCTCATCTCCTTTGCTGTCCCTTGGTTATCTCATATTGTTACAGTATCTCACTTTGTTACCTGATATATCAGATATATTTGTATTTGGTTATTTGAAATTGGATAGGGAACGGGGGAAAACAAGATGAGGGGTGGGGGTGGGGGGAGGGAAATGGGGACCAAGACATGTGAAAGGGTATCAATGTATGGGAATTAATGCACCATCTATCTGGCAAATATCATGTAACCCTTCTATTAATTACAATAAAAAATATATGGAAAAAAAAAGTTCCAGGACAGCACCCAGGCCTTGAGTTTAAGTCCCAGAACTGGCACCCTCCCAACAATCCCCCCCCAAAAAAACATCCAAAGCAAAAAAGGAAGTATGACTAAAGTGGTAGAGTGTCTGACTACTTAGTACAAGGCCCTGAGTTCAAATCCCAATATTATCAAAACCTCAGTAGCCTCCTCCTCCACAAAAACTTTACTGGGGAGAAAAACAAGGGAAGGGCTAACAATGTTTGACAAGAAATATACTCATTATCTTACTTATCTAACTATAACCCCTTGGTAAATCACCTTTACAATACAATACAATAAAATAAAAAACTGTTTTCAGTGCCAAATGAAGATGTAGCAAGAATAAAATAGCTTTCAACTCAGAAGAGTTCTCTTATTACAAGCCAACTATGCTAGCAAGATCTCAGGACTCTAGCCACCAGAGCTGTGAGAAATAAATCTGTTCTGTATAAGTCCCCCTGAAACATCCATATATACCCATAAGTATGTATGCAAAAAGATCGCAACATTTATAATACATGTATAAATATATCAGTAGAAAAATTGAAAAATGGTACCTGTACTGAACATGAAGATTTTGGGGTAAATATTTCTTTCTTTTTTTGGCCATTCCTGGGGCTTGAACTCAGGGCCTGGGGACTGTCCTAGGACATTTTTGCTCAAAGCGGAGCTAAGCCACTTGAGCTACAGTGCTACTACTGGCTTTTTCGGTGTATGTGATACCAGGGAATTGAACCTAGGGCACGCATGCTGGGCAAGCAAGCTACCAGTAAGTCATTATCCTGGCCAGGATCAATATTTCTTAAATCCTTTTTCATGATACTGGGACTTGAACCCAAGGCCTTGCATGTTTTAGACAAGCGCTATTTCGGAACTGTACTTCAGCGCATAAATAATACAGGCATTATAAGTAATCTTGTGGGTGCTGGTGGCTCATGCTTGTAATTCTAGCTGTTCAGGAAGGTGAGATCTAAGGATTATAGTTTGAAGCCAGGCCAGGCAGAAAAGCCTGTGAGAATCTTATTTGCAAAAAAACTACAGAGTAAAAGCTGGAAGTGGCATTGTGGCTCAAAGTGGTAGAGCACTAGCCTTGAGCACAAAGAATCTCAGGGACAATGCCCAGGCCTGAGTTCAAGCACCATTACCAGCAAAGAAAAAAACCTGTTGCTGAACTAATTTCCTGAAGATGCCAAAGGTAGATTATAAAGTTATAGGTGTTCTGTTTTGTGCCAGTCCTAAGACTTAAACTCAGGACCTGGGCACTTTCCCTGAGCTTTTATGCTCAAGTCTAGTATTCTTCCAATTGAGTCACAGCTCCACTTCTGGCCGTTTGGTATTTAATTGGAAATAAGAGTCTCACAGAGCCGGGAGTTTGGCCTAGTGGTAGAGTGCTTGCCTAGCATGCATGACGACCCGGGTTCGATTCCTCGGTACCACATACAGAGAAAAAAAAAGCCAGAAGTGGTGTGAAGGCTCAAGTGGTAGAGCTCTAACTTTGAGAAAAATCCAAGGACAGTGCTCAGGCCCTGAGCTTAAGCCCAGGACTGACAAAAAAATAAGAGTCTCACAGACTTTCCTGCCTGGGCTGGCTTTGAACCATGATCCTCAGATGTTAGCCTCCCGAGTAGCTAAGATTAGAGGTACGAGTCACTGGTGTCCAGCTATTTATGGGTTTACATATTGGTTATTACTCTATTGTGGTGTCTAATCATCATATGGAAGACACATGGTGTGTGTGTGTGTGTGTGTGTGTGTGTGTGTGTGTGTGTGTGTATGTGCATGTGCATGCTAGGAGTGGAACCCAGAGCATTGTGCATGACAGGCAAGAGCTGAGCCCTTTATGCCACTGAGTTGTACCCTGCTTCTGTTTCATGTTTTCTCCATTGCTGTGAAACGGTGATTCCATTAGTGTCCCAAACTATTCAGTGAATCAATGATTCAATGAGTGAAATTGGGGGATAAAGCCTGGGGTAGGGGCAGAATAGGGACAGAATGACAGATTCCGAAGAACTGGCCAGGCGATCACACAGGGCTGTCTGCATTGCTCTAGGAACAGACTTTCCACTTGGATGTGTGTCTACATGTGTGTCACCCACTGGAGAATGGTTACCTGCTCAGGTTTAAGGCCTGGGGGTACCCAGGCATATTCCTCGGAGGCACAGCCTGAATCATCGTCTGAGATCGAGTGACGCTGGAAGTCAGAGATCAGCCTACACATGATGCGTTCCAGGTCTACAGGCACAGCATGCACGGCGTGCTCCTCTCGTGGGCATTTGCAGTGCTGGCAGATCTTTCTGAGGAGCCAGAATGGGATAAATTACTAAGAATTGTTTTCAATCAGACCTCTAGACAAGCCCAAATTACTACCCAAAGACTCCAGACTGACAGGCGGTGGGAATAGGAGCCAGGGTCTTATTTGAGCCATGGGGAATGAAACATAGGTTGTGTTGGGCTTAGCTTCTGGCTGCTGGCAAGGCTGGAATTGCCCAGAGAACTGAGAATGGGGGTTATGGGCCTGGTCACAGGATGTGACAGGTGGAGTCTCAAGGACACAGCCTAACCTTCTTTTTCTGGGATAGATGTCAAACTCTGGGCAGACAGCCTAAGAAGGGAGGGGCACTGGAACTATGATTGGAGTTCTAAATCTAGGTGCTGTCCACAGGAAAGGCTTAGTATTGTTTTGTGGAGGAACTCTCCCTGCAAGTGGGCTTTCCCCTGTGATAAGACTCTAACTGGGTGTATGTGTGTGTGAAAGAGACTATCAGTTGCTGGTGTGGTGGCTCACTTCTGTAATCCTAGCTACTCAGGAGGCTGAGATCTGAGAATCAAGGTTCAAAGCCAGCCAGGGCACTAAAGGACCTGAGACTCTTATCTCCAATTAACCTCAAGAAAATGGGAAGTGGGGCTTGGCTCAAGGGTAGGGTGGTAGCCTTGAACTAAAGAGCTCAGGGACAGTGCCCAGGCTGAGTTCAAGCCCTATGAACCCCCTCACTCCCCCACAAAAAAAGAAGTGACTATCAATCTGTGGGACTGTCAGTCTGTTGTACTTTCTGAGACTCTTTTTGGTGTCAATTCTGGGGCTCTAAATCTGGGCCTGGATACTGTCCCTGAGCTTTTTTTTTTTTGGCCCGTCCTGGGGCTAGAACTCAGGGCCTGGGCACTGGGTCTAGTGGTAGATTGCTCACCTAGCACGTACAAAGCCCTGGGTTTTATTCCCCAGAACCACATCCACAGAAAAAGCCAGAAGTGGCAGTGCTCAAGTGGCAGAGCACTAACCTTGAACAAAAAGTGTCCAATAACAGTGCCCAGGCCCTGAGTTCAAGCCCCAGGACTGGCAAAAAAAAGGCAAGATTAGCACTCTACCACTTGAGCCACAGCACCACTTTCAGCTTTTCGTTTTTCTGTGTATGTGGTACTGAGGAATTGTTCCCAGGGCTTCGTGCATGCTAGGTGAGCACTCTATCACAAGGCAACACTTCTGGCCCCCTGAGCTTTTTTTTTGTTCAAGGCTAGGGTTTTAACACTTGAACTACAGCTCCACTTTCACCTTTTGGTGGTAAATTGGAGGTGAATTTCCCAGACTTTCCTGTCCAGCTTGGCTTTGAACCATGATCCTCAGATCTCAGCTTCCCGAATAGCTAGGATTATAGGCATGCGCCACTGTTGTCCAGCCAGTGTCATAGTCTTTGAATGCAGGGCTCGAGTAGGAGAATAGGAGAGTGAGTGTGTGAGAAGAACTCAGAGCCTAAGAATGGGGGTGGGGGAGATGATTCTAGGAGGGATATTCAAAGCCATAGATATAGGATCTTCCATGGATTTGAGACTCAGCGATTTGGGGAGGACTCTTAGAATTGAAGCTATGTAGTGGTTGGTATGCTCCTGTGTGGTGGTGAGACCCTCCATATGAGCTTGAGGCACTTTTCCCTAATGAGGTATAAGAGCAGAGCTCAAACCTAGAGGCTGGCCTAACCATCCGCCCCCAGTTCCCATGAGGGTGGAGCTCAGGCAAAGGCTAAGCCTTGGGGAGGGTCACTTACCTCCAGCCATGTAGCAGGAAGCCTGGGCACTGTTCTCTGCAGGAGTTGCAAGGTTGGCCTCGGTCTGGATCTTCTGCCTCAGGAGGCTGTAGTGGGCGGGGGCAGAGCCCCAACGAGGCATCGGAGCAGGGAGGGAGAAGTCAACACCCTTCCCTCCACTCCCAAGCCCAGACCACACGCTGGGGCCTGTCCCAGTAGGGCAGCTCTGGGCAGGCTGAGGCAAAACTTAGAGTGTGGGGGAGGGGACACAACCAAGCCAGAGGTGGGGCAACTGAGCCCACCTCACTAGAAGCCCGTTTTGTAAGGAGTTCAGCTTTCTGGGTGAGCTTGTCACCTACACCAGACTTCAAACACTTCCAACCATCAGAAAGAACCCTGTATTCTTTCCACTAGAGCAGAGCCCCTAATCTGAGCATCCTTTTCCAAGCTTCATTCTGGCCTCCTTTCCACCTAGGAGATTTCCAACCAGATTCCCTAGGGTAGGAGTCTGAGACCCCATTTTTCCCTTCAGAAGTCCAAAAGTCCTCCCTAAAAATCCCTGCTCCCCTCCACTGTAAGGAATTGAAGATCCCACGCCACTCTTGCTCCACTGAAGAAACCGCATTCCAAGAAGCCCAGTCTTTACCCCTCATATCCTAGGATCATTATCACTTCTGGCCCACCAAGCCCAGACTCCATCTTTCCTAATCAAGACCAAAGGAAAAGAGAAATCTTTCTACCTAGGAAGCCAAACATTTCCAGGCTCAGGTGGAAGCTTAGGAAGTCTGATTCTTCAAATCTCAGCACCTCACTCATAAATTGGAGCACTGGATTAGTGTAGCACTCCTATTCCTAAGTCTGTAGTCCTGAAGATATGAAACCCCTTTCTTCAGAAGCTTAGGAGGTTCCTGCTCATTCTGATGTCCAAATCCAATCTTTTGATTTTCAGATTCTTCTGTAAAGTCACAGAAGAAGAAAATACACCAGGTCCCCTAGGGGTTGCTGATTAAGGTGTGCTAAGATGTGATCAGGCAGCAAAGGCCACCGAATCTACACCGGTCCCTTCATCCATGAGCCTCCACTTGGTCCCAGTGCCCACTCTATAAAAGCTGGGGATGGGAGTACTTAGACCCTCTGTGGCAGTCCTCATCGCTTGCCCGGGCCCCCACCCTCTGCTGCCCAGAATCCTGCTCACCACACGCCCAGAGCGGCGCCTCCGTGACCCACGCGCGAACATGGCGCGTCCGGACAGGGTCAATCCGGGCCGGGTCAGGCGAATGAAGTTCTTGCTGCCAGGCCACGGCGCGTCTGGCCTGGCAACTCTGTTCCGTAAACCTGACTCCGGCGTGGGAGGGGCGAACCCTGTAGAGCCCGCCCCCAGGCCTGTTGCTTCTCGGCTGCCAAATGCGTCCTCTACCCAAAGGTGTTGGGCACTGTCAGCCTGTAGCCCAGAAGAACGTAACAGAAAAGTTCCCTATCCTCTCGCCTGGGGCCAGAGCCAGGCATCTGGAGGCACAGCTTCTGGAACCCCACTATGCCACGCGGCCCCTGGGCTTGAAGGGTGGTGGGGGAGGGGCGGAGGTGGTGACGAGTAAAAGGGGCGGCGCTCCCCGGTGCTTGTATTGATGCCTAGTGTCGATTTGACTTGGGTGCTGATTTGCGCCAGAGGTTAAAGGGTTAAAGGCATACGGAGTAAGGCCACTCTTAGCCTCTTCTCAGATCTTCTCTCCCCGCCTCTCCGGGATGAATGGCTCCAACCAGATTCACAGTTCCTGCCGGTACTGCGTGGATCTCACCATCCGGCTAGACTTTCCCTTCCGCGTTCCCCTCCAAGAGCGAGGTTTCTGGGGAAGGGACTAAAATCATGGCCCGGATCTGAGACCCTCTCCCCCATTCCCTCGCCTTTCTTTACAGGCTCATTCACCGTGGCCCCTAAGCCCAGAAAAGTACATCCTAATACTTTCCCTCCGCCCCCATTTTCTCTCCAGTTACACAACCCCCTTCCTTTAGCCCGGTTCCCGGGCAGAATCTCTGTTTCACGCTCTCAGGATTATGGGAGTCTCCGGATGAGATGGGGGGGGGGGATCTCAGCACCCACAATCAAGAATCTAGGCGCCTGGTCCCGGTCTTTAATTAAACACGGAGGCGGCGGCCAGAGGCCGGATCTTTCATCTTAGGCGCCAGGGAACTTCCTCCACCCCGTTATAGACAGCTCGGTCATTTCCCACCCCGAGGAGCCAGGAAGAGGGAAAGGGGGAAAGTGAATTATTCAGCTATAGAATTCTACCAGTGCCCAGCCTTCCTGCCTGGCAGATCTCGCGGTTGTCCTGGTTAGGAGAGGGGTTCACTGGACCCCAAGTTGGGGAGTGGAGATTAAGTAGGATGAAGTCTCCCTTGTGGAGTCATCTTAGTTGGATCCTGAGAACTCTTGGGGAAAGGAATCCACAGGAACTGGGAAGGATCCTGGCTAAGGGATCAGAATGAGAACCACACTCGAGAAAGTCTGGGCATTCGATGGCTAGTCATGGTGGCAGTGAGTAGGACTACTCCAGACGCGGCTGGAGTGTGAGGAGGATTGGAGCTTTCTGTCGCCCCTTCCCATTCATCTTTCCCCTCATCTGGACTTCAAAAAAGAGAATTCAGAGCCGAGTAGGTTAGATGATTGAGGAGTTTATTTGAGGGAGGAGAAGTACTTATTATTTGTTCTTCCTCGGGGAGTTGGGTCTTCAAACAATACCGAAGGGAGTGAGGAAAGGGGGGGTCTGGAGAGGAGAGGGAGGGGCCACAGCCAGACAAAACGGCAACACAAGATCACAGGCACTACTGACATCACAGACACAGCAGAGGGTGCAGGATAGGGGCTCCAGACCCAGCCTCCAACCACCCAGGCCTGGTGGGAGGGGGTAGAAAGTTGGGAGCAGGGGAGGCAGAGGGATAGGCCAGCCCCACAGACCAGTTACCTCTGTTTTCTGATTACCTAGCTGTCTTATCAAGGGAGTGGGTAAGGGTTGTTTCTCCTTACATCCCACTCCTAATCCTTCAAGCCATGTCTCTCAGATCTTCTCCCAAACCTCAATCCCCAGCTTTGGCCAGGGGTATTTACCTACTTTAAATTCATCCCAAGGCTCTTAAACCAAGCCCCTCCCACAACTGCCCAGACCCAGTTCACTTTGAAACCTAGTTTCTTAATTGCCCCATTGGGAGAGAGACTGCCCTATGAGAAACCATGCATTCTCAACACTAAGCCTTCTGTCTGGATCCCTGACCAGGATCTCACCCCAAGTGTAGGCCATTTCTGAACCTCACTTCTTGCCCAGCACAAGATCCTTTAGAATCAAGTTCATATTTTGAAATGTTTCAAGCCACACACCTACTAGAGCCGCTGGGCTCAATTCAAGACTGCCCACCCTGGAGCCCACTGGAGGCCTCACTTAAAGCTCTGTCCCTTCTGGAGCCACGCGCACCCCCGCTCCCTTCAGATTTCTACTCCAGAATGCTTTAGGCACCCTATTCATCAGATTCTACATCTAGTATATCTGGAACCTAGCTCCCTGTTGACTAGTCCTTTCCACTTTGGAGCTTCCTTAAAGAATACTTTCAGTCCAAATTGTCCTCTTTACCCCAAGTCCCCTCAATCTGCCTTTCTCAGAACTTGGGATTGATTTTACCCATCAGTCTGTTTCGATATTGTTGGAGGAAAACAAGGCCAGAGTTAAGAGGGGGAGGAGAGAGAGGAGAGAATCTGAAGTCACCCTCTCCCCCGCCTGCCCCATACAGTCAAGGTCTGGTCCCCTCCCAGTCCCCTTTCCAACACCTCCTAATCTCAGGGGACAGGGCCAGGGAACAGAAAGGGGCTGAGGGGCGTAGGGGTAGGAGTAGGGCTAAGGAGGAGCCCAATCAAGGCTGGGCCCCTAGTGCATGAGAGAGGGGAGTGGATGAGGGGAGGGCTCAGACAGATAAATAGATATTTATATATAATATATATATAAACAGCAAAGACAATTGAGGGTCTCCTGGCTTGAGGGGTGGAGACCTAGGGTGTAGGGACAGGAAGGGGGGCAGGCCTTCATTTGAGCTCTTGCCCACCCTTGGGGATGGGGTCCTCCCAGCTGCACTGACCTGCAGAGACAGAAAACAGGAAGGAGAAGGGGTTGTGATATGGGCAGTGTCTTTAGGGAAGAGGTGGATTACTCTTTTCCTGGCTTTCCTTCTGCCTGCATGTCTGTCTGTCTGTCTGTCTTTCTTTCTTTCTTTCTTTCTTTCTTTCTTTCTTTCTTTCTTTCTTTCTTTCTTTCTTTCTTTCTTTCTTTCTCTCACAGCCTGGAGTCAGCTTCAGCTGCCCCAACTGAGAAGTTATTCCTGATTCTGTTCCCATTGAGTACTAAATTAGCAATTAGAGATCCCATCGCCTAGCCCAAAAAAGTCCATGAACAGGCACTGGTTAGCCATTGACAACAGCCTATATTTCGCAAAACGAAGACCTCTGTCTTTGTGTGTGTCTCGGTCATGAGGCTTGAACTTAGGGCCTGAGCACTGTCTTTGGTAACATTTTGCTCAAGGCTAGCACTCTGCCACTTGAGCCTCAGCTCCACTTCTGGCTTTTTCTGTGTATGTGGCACTGAGGAATCAAACCCAGGACTTGGTGCAAGCTAGGCAAGCGCTCTACTACTTGACACTAGGCCATACTCCCAGCCCCAGAGAGAGACCTTTTCATTTGGTCAGTCCTAGGGCTTAAACTCAGGGCCTGGGCATTGTCCCTGAGCTTCTTTTGCTCAAGACTAGCACAGCACCACTTACAGCTTTTTCTATTTATGTGGTACTGAGGAATTGAACCTAGGGCTTCACGTATGCTAGGCAAGCACTCTACCACGAAGCCACATTCCCAGCACCTATGAGACTCATGTCTAATTAACCAAAAAAAAAAAAGCTGGAAATGGTGCTGTGGCTCAAAGAGGTTAGGGACAGTGGCCGGCACTGAGTTCAAGCCTCAGGATTGGCAAAAAATAAAAGCAATACTAGTCTACCAGTTTGTATACTGCAAATCTTATAATACTCCCTTCAGGCTCTTGGGCTGCATGGTCTGAACCCCATTATTGTTTCTGGTAAACTTTGTGGACATCCACACTAAGAGAAATAAACTGAAACTACTAATCCCTCTATGTAGCTTCAGGGTAGGCTTGAGCATAAAAGTTCATTAATAGAGCCCAGGCCCTAACCTAAGTTCAAGTCCCAGTACCAACACACATACACACACACACACACAAAGTCTTATGCTATGTTGTTTCCACTGATTACTCAATAAAACATTTCTCAATATTAAAAGTGCTTTGGGCTGGGAATGTGGCTTAGTGGTAGAGTGCTTTCCTAACATATATGAAGCCCTGGGTTAGATTCCTCAGTACCGCATACACACAAAAAATAAAAAGTTGGAAGTGGTGTTGTGGCTAATGTGGTAGAGCATTTCCCTTGAGCAAAAGAAGCTCAGGGACACTGCCTAGGCCCCGAGTTTAAAAAAAAAAAAAGAGTGCTCAGGGGCAGGAGTGTGGCTTAGTGGTAGAGTGCTTACCTAGCATGCATGCAGCCCTGGGTTGGATTCCTCAGTAACACATAATTAGAAAAACCTGGAATTGGTACTGTGGCTCAAGTAGTAGAATGATAGCTTTGAGGAAAGCCCAATGCTCAGGCCCAGAGTTCAAGCCCAGGGACTGGTTAAAAAAAAGTGCTCTAAGTCATGTACATACAGTACAAATTATTAGTTACAATCTATCCTCTAGTGGAAGAGACAGTTAAGAAACCTAGGGGCTGGGATCATGGCCTAGTGGTAGAGTGCTTGCCTAGCATGCAGGAAAACCCTGGTTTGATACCTTGTTACCACATACATAGTAAAAGCCAGAAGTGGGATACCTTGTTACCACATACATAGTAAAAGCCAGAAGTGGTGCTGTAGCTCAAGTGGTAGTGCCTTGAGAAAGCCCAAGGACTGTGCTCAGGCTCTGAGTTCAAGCCCCAGGACTTGCAAAAAAAAAAAAAAAAAAAAGAAACGGGACTGGGAGTTTGGCCTAGTGGTAAGAGTGTTTGCCTAGCACGTGTGAAGACCCAGGTTCGATTCCTCTGCACCTCACATACATAGAAAAAGCCAGAAGTGGTGCTGTGGCTCAAGTGGTAGAGTGCTAGCCCTGAGAAAGCCCAAGGACAGTGCTCAGACCCTGAGCTCAAGCCACAGGACTGGCAAAAAAAAGAAACCTATAAACAATAATTACAGATGGTGATAAGGAAAAGTTAGGAGAGAGATAACAAGGGAGATTGTTAATCTGGTATTCAGATAAGGCTTCGTAGAGGAAGAGACCAAAAGGAAGGAAGGGAGTAGTTTAGGCAAATATGTGTGTGATAAAAGGGAGTTGCCTAAGCAAAGGTGTGTGTGTGTGTGTGTGTGTGTGTGGGGAGAGAGAGAGAGAGAGAGAGAGAGAGAGAGAGAGAGAGAGAGAGAGAGAGAGAGAGAGGGGTAGGGAGGGGGAGGGGGGAGGGGGGAGGGAGGGAGGGAGAGAGGGAGAGAGGGAGAGAGAGAAAAGAAAACAGGTTCACAGGCCAGTGGCCCTGAAGTCAGCTTATGCTTGGTTCGCTGATATGGGCAATTCAGCTAAAACAGAGAGAATGGGAGTAATGGTGGGAAGTATGGTCAAAAAAGAGGGAGGGTCTAATAATGCGAGTAACTGTAATGAAAACTAGTATTTTCCTGAGATGGGTGCTAATGTGTAGAGGAGGGCTGTGGCTTAATTTAGCACTTAACAGAATGATTATACTGTGAATAAAAGAGTATAGGAATGAAAGGACACCTGTAAAGAGGTCTAGGGGAGATGATAGTGAGAAATTGGTAAACTATAGAGCTAACAGGATTTTAAAATGAATTGGAGTGTACAATGCTTTATCAAACTTGCTGCTCTCAGTGGGCACAGTGGCTCACACCTGTAATTCTAGCTACTTAGGAGGCTGAGATCTAAGGATCGTGGTTCAAAACTATCCCTAAAGTCCATGAGACTCTTATCTCCAATTAACCACCAGAAAACCGGAAGTGGTGCTGTGGCTCAAGGGGTAGGGAGGTAGCCTTGAGCTGAAGGCCCAGAGCTCAAGTCTCACAACCGGAAAAAAAATCAACAACAACAAAAAACCACTCCCTACTCTCTCCACCCATGGGTAGAGCCTATCTATATCTTCCATTTACCTTTCTTTTCTCCTCTAGAGTCAACTTTTACATCTTCCCTCTTCTAAGAAAAATTACCTGTCTGCTACCTCTTTTTTTGCCAGTCTTGGGCTTGAGCTCAGGGCCTGAGCACTGTCCTTGGGCTTTCTCAAGGCTAGAGCTCTACCACTTGAGCCACAGCATCACTTCCAGCTTTTTCTATGTTTTTGGTACCAAGGACTTAAACCTGGTTCTACATGCATGCTAGGTAAACAGTCTACTACTAGGCCTAACTCCCGGCCCCTGCTACCTCTTTTTGAGGAGACAGGATCTCCCTATATATCAAGGCTGGCCAGTCACCATGCTGGCATTTTTTGCCTGTCCTGGGACTTGAACTCAGGGCCTGACAGCTGTCCTTTTGTTTTTCGAGGCTAAAGCTCTAACACTTGAGTGACAGCACTATTTCAGGCTTTCTTTCTATGTTTATGGTACCCAAGAATCAAACCTGGGTTTTCATGCATTCCAGGGATGCACTCTACCACTAGGCCAAACTCCCGACTCCAAGATTCAGCATTATTGTTGGGTAAGGGGGCGATCCTGAGGCTTGAACTCATGGCCTGAACACTCTCCCTTAGCCTTTTGCTTTTGGTGGTTATTTGGAGAAGAGTCCCACAGCCTTTCCAGTCCAGGCTTGCTTGGAACAACTATTACTCAGATCTCAGCCTTGAGCCACCAGGGCTGGGGTTCAGTTTTGTTTTAAGACCCAGTGGTACAGTGCTTGCCTAGCATGCATGAAGCCCTGGGTTGCATTCCTCAGTACCACATAAACAGCAAAGGCTGGAAGTGGCACTGTTGCTCAAGTGGTAGAGCGCTATGCTTGAGCACAGAGAAGCTCAGGGAAAGAGCCTAGACCCCGAGTTCAAGCCCCAGGTCAGACAAAATAAAAAATAAAAAAAAGACCCACCGAGTTGGACCACACGTCTCCGTCCCGCCCCTTTTCCTTCTTTAAAATCCTGTAGAATCTCTCAGAGTTGGGGAAAAGTGAGTGATCTACAAGTTGTTTCCGCACCGGTAAACTCAGCAGATCTTCAAAGTATATCTATTAACCGTATGACCTATTGGCTTAGCAATCATTTCGGAAAACCATCTCCGTTCACCTTCCTAGGCTCCATCATGCCGCTGATAGCGTCACTGCGCATGTCCCGGTGATATTCCTTCTTTCATTGGTTGTTCTGTACATTTCTCCCTCCCTCTCCCACAGAACCGGGCTTCTACCTCCTTCCATTGGCTTCCTGCTCTGCCCGTCTTTGCGTACTACGCATCTACTCTCCATTCATTGGCTAGTTTTTCGCTTGTCAAGTAACTCTGCCTCTCCATTAGTTCCTTCAGGTTTCCACCCTAACTCGCCTAGCAAATGCTCTGCATACTTCCATATTGATTCACAGACCCGCCCATCTCAATTCTTGTACCTCCCTTGGCTGAAGCACATGCCCATCACTCACCAGATTACATCTGATTGGAGAAAGAGGTGGGCGCACCCTGTGGGCCATAGCCTTGTTGCCCGTAGTCGCCCTGAGGCCCATAGCCACCGCCACCGCCACCAGCTGGCTGCCCGTAGTCGGGTTGGTAGCCACCCTGGGGCCCATAGGAGTCCTGGGGCCCATACCCTCCAGGGCCCTGCCCATAGCCTGCGTCGCCGTAAGCATCTCCAGGTGCAGGTTGCTTCTCGGGGGCGCCCGGAGGTGCACGCAGGAACGGGGCAGCCCAGCCTGTCTCTTTGAACACGAACCACAGGTTGCCAACCCAGAGCACCAGGTTCAGGAAGCCAAACACCTGCGGGAAGACAAGACCTGGCTGTCTTCTCAGTCTATTGCCTTTTCTGTGTATGTGGTACTCAGGAATGGAACCCAGGGCTTTATGCTTGCTAGCTAGGCAAGCACTCTATCACTAAGCCACAGTCCCAGCCCTATAAAATATTTTTTAGCTGGGCTCTGGTCGCTCACACCTGTAATCCTAGCCACTCAGGAGGCTGAGAGCTGAGGAGCACTGTTTAAAGCCAGCCTGGGCATGAAAGTCAGTGATTCTTACCTCCAATTAACCACTTGAAAACCAAAAGTGGGGCTGTGGCTCACAAGGTAGAGTGGTAGCCTTGAGCAAAAGAAGCTCAGGGACAGTTCTCAGGCCTTGAGTTCAAGCCCTGGGACTGGCAAAAAAAAGGAAAGAAAGAAATTGAGGGCAGAGGAGACTTCCTTTATTAGAGGGAGCTGGTCTCACAGCTTTCAAATGACAGGAAAGTTTGAATCTGTGTGAGTGTGTGCCAGTCCTGGCATTTGTACTCTGGGCCTGGGCATCATCCCTGAGCTGTTTTTCCTCAGGGCTAATGCTCTACCACTTGAGCCACACCTCTACTTCTGTCTTTTTTAGTCGTTTATTGGAGATAAGAGAGATAAGAGTCTCATAGATTTTCCTGTCTGGGCTGGCTTTGAACTGGATCCTCAGATGTCAGCCTCCTGAGTAGCTGGGATTAAGGTATGAGCTTGGATAGAGTTGGAACCTTAACCTCTGCAATACTGGTTCATGACTTACCTTGTGTTCTTGTCCAAGGACTTTGTATACAATTATTTCAGCAAATATTTCACTGTGTAACAAGACCCATTACTACTCTTCAGTTTAAATGCTCAAATTGATCCTTGAAGGGGTTTGTGACTGTGACAGTTCACAGAGCTTGAAAGGGTATAGAGCTAGATTTTTTTTTTGCCAGTCCTGGGGCTTGAACTCAGGGTCTGGGCACTGTCTTTGAGCTTTCTTTTTTTTTTTTTTTTGCCAGTCGTGGGCTTGAGCTCAGGGCCTGAGCACTGTCCTTGGACTTTCTCAAGGCTAGAGCTCTACCACTTGAGCCTCAGCACCACTTCCGGCTTTTTTGTATGTATGTGGTACCAAGGAATCGAACCCGGGTCTTTGTGCATGCTAGGCAAGCACTTTAACCACTAGGCCAAACTCCCAGCCCTCTTTGAGCTTTCTTAATGCTAGAACTCTGCCACTTAAACCACAGCACCACTTCTGACCTTTTCTGTTTATGTGGTACTGAGGAATCGAACCCAGAGCTTCATGCATGCTAGGTAAGCACTCTAACTTTAAGGTACATTCCCAGCTTCAGAGCTAGGATTTGAGCTCAAGATAGTGTGACTCTCAGCCAGCAGAGGGCGTCTGAGTAGGACAACATTTCAAGCCCTTCACTCTTCTAGCCTATAAGGAAATTGAGGTCCTGAGAGGATACTATGTGCCAGGAGATTATACATGGTTAAACTGGGTCTGGAATGCAGGTCTTCTAAGTCTAATATGAATAGAATGCCGTCTATATTGGTTCACAATTGAAACTATCATTGGTGTTTCTCTGCCAGGGAGCCCCCTTGGGTTTTCTTTTCTTTCCCTCTCCTCCTGTCTTTCCATCACTTTCCATACCAGAGTGGATATTTCTAAGCCTCCCTCCTCCAGCCCAAACAGCTACCTAGGAAGGACTTACCACTGAAGTATTGAGCCCTGAGGTCACAGGGTCATTCCGCTCCTTGCATGCATTTCCTGTGTGGCGGCACACAGCCATCTCCTTGATAATATTCTCTGGGTCTGTGGCCATTTTCACATCTGACAGTCCCTTGGCCCAGGCAGATGAGCTAACTAGCCACATGAAGGCGAACACTGCCGTAGCCAGAAAATCCTAGAATGGGCAGGGGTGAGAGAGATAGCACTGTGACTGGGCTGCATTGAAGTAGCCCTGGTCCTTCTCTGATCATAGACATTCTTGGGTGGGGAGGTCCCCACGAACAGGTTTTTCTCCTGTCTTTCCGGCTCTGAGACCCACAGCACTTTCCCCTGAGGGTGACCCTTCCAGCCTGAGCTTGTATGAATGTGCGTGACACAGAAGATGTGGGAGTGTGATTGTGTTGCGGGAGGAACTCCGTGGGCT
Organism: Megascapheus bottae; assembly: GCF_031878675.1. Lineage (NCBI taxonomy): Eukaryota > Metazoa > Chordata > Mammalia > Rodentia > Geomyidae > Megascapheus > Megascapheus bottae. The sequence continues at coordinate 30,328,562 of NC_143547.1, forward strand.
GTTTCCGAATCTGTGAGAAGTGGTGTGTGTCTTTCTACTTTTATCTGCATGTGGGAATTTATGTCATTTTATGTCTGGGTTGAGGGTGTGTGAATATAGCTGTGTAGGAATCAGTGTCTGTGTGGCAAGATGACATGCATGCTTGTCGCAGGGAACCTCTGAGTGCTCCCGCCTTTGATCTAGACTGCGTGGTTGTGTGAGAGTTGGCACGTTTACAGATTGTGGTCGTCTGCGATTCTGTGTGGGCTTTGAGTTGAGTTTGTCCCTGAGACTCTTTTTTTTTTTTGGGTCAGTCATGGAGTGTGAACTCTGGTCCTGGGCATTATCCCTGAGCTCTTCAGCCCAATGCTAGCGCTCCAACACATTGAGCCACAGCCATTTCCGGTTTTCTGGAGGTTAATTGGACATATGAGTCTCCCAGACTTTTGTGCTCAGGCTGGCTTTGAACTGTGAACCTCAGATCTCAGCCTCCTGAATAGCTAGGATTACAGCTGCCAACCCCCAACTGCCTGAAACTCGAGACATTAGTGGCAGGAGCCACCACCACGTACATGGGTATGGGTGCCTGGCTTGGAATTGGCATGGCCTAGAAGCCAAATGAACTGTGTCCCTGAGACTTCCCATCTGTAGTCTCAGGGCACAAATGGGCTGTGAAGACTCACCATCATGGGTCCTTTGTTGTTCTCACGGTACTTGTTCTGCAGGAAAATGTAGGTGGCCAGGGCCCCCATGGAGTAGAGGAAGGCAAACACAGCCACAGTGACAAAGAATTCAGCTGAGGAGGAGTAGTCACCCACTAAGAACACCTTGGTTGTACCTCCCCGGCAGTTGGGTGCATCAAAGTACACTTGGTGCAGCCTGTAGAGAGAGATGGGCAGGTAGGCTCCCATCCCCCCAAACTCCTTCTCCCTCCCAGACATGGGGCTTCCAGATTTCCCAGGGAAATAACCATTCACAGAGCACCTGCGATGTACCATTCTCAATTCGTGGATTGCTCAGAGCATCCTCTTGAGATAGGTATGAATTCATCCAAACCAAGCACTTTTGCTTGCCTCTTAGTTATTACTAGAACTCATCAGGCATCTTTATACCCCAGGACTGTTGACAGTTCTTTTTGCCAGCTGGCATGCTCCTTCCTTGGATAGCTTCATGTCTTTTATTTTTGTTGTTGTTCGTCATGGGGCTTGAACTCTGGGCCAGGGTACTGTCCCTGAGCATTTCAGTTCAAGGCTCCACTCTACCTTTTGAGCCACAGCACCACTTCCAGTTTTCTAGTGGTTAATTGTAGGTCAGAGTCTTAGCAACTTTTGTGTCTGGGCTGGCTTTGATCTGCAATCCTCCAGATCTAAGCCTCCTGAGTAGCTAGATTACAGGTATGAGCTACCTGCAACGACTGTCTTCATGTTTTATCCCCTTATCTCCTTTAAATTTTGTTCAAATGTCTCCCTCAATGAGGCTGTCCCAGACCTCACTATGTATGATTCATTTGAACCATTCTTTCTTGGCATCCCTTAGCCCCTCTCTTGCTCCATTTTTCCTTTAAAGCAGTGATTCACCTACAACACAACAGGGCTGACTAGAAGAGGGCTTTTCTCTCTGTTTTGTTCACTAATAGATCCTCTGAGTCTAGAACCATGCTGGTATATAGCAAGTTCTCACGCCACATTTGTGGAATTAAATGTAGAGAGGTGGAAACAGGCTTACAGAAGTGTAGTCATTTGCTGAAATTTACTCAGCCGGTAAGGGAATGGTAAAGTCTGGGTCCAAACCCTGTTTTCTCCCTACATTATACCAATTATTCTCATCCTATTTCAAGTCCCTGAGAGAAAAAAAATTATGTCCATTGCAAAGGAGATCCTAGTGGCTACAAAATAGGAAAAGACAGAAAGACGGACAGGATGGAGATGGGGAGGTAAAACGAATCTTGGAACAAGATGTGTATATAGGAGGTGAGAGAGACAATCGGAAGTGTCTTGCAACTATGGACTTTACCATGGTGTGATGTAACAGGGGGCTGTATGCGTGACAGGGGGAGTGTGTGTGTGGGAGAAGGATTAGGGTAGGGGGTCCAGAGCTCTGACCTCAGACTGAAGATTGGGCAGGATCCTGGGACTGAGAATAGTGCTGATGCTCTTGTCTAGCAAAGGCCTTTGCATTTATCAATCATCTACTAAGCACTTTATGTAACTGTCACATTTAACGACACCTCACCAGTAATTCTCTCAAGTGGGTATTATTATACCTATTTAACAGATGACAAGTAGAGGATTAGCAAGGCTAAGTTACTTGCTTAAGGCTGTCCAATGAGTTGAACTGGAATTTGAGTTTCTGAGTGGGTTGGGAGAGGGGATGTTTGAGGGGGAATGAAGAGGCATTGGAGGGGAATAAGGCAGTGGCAGAGATTTTTCTGGGCAGGATTCAAAGCACAGCCTTTTTATTCCTAGAAGATTTGTAGGTAAAGGGCAGATCCTCTGGCCTGAACTCCTAGGCCTGGGAGGGATGCACACACAAATCTATCAGGGGTTTTTTTGATTCCCAAATGGACAGCTCTCAGCAGTACCCAAAGCTCCCAATTGTCCCTCCTTTGTCAAACTCTCTTCTCCCCAGCTATACCAACAGGTAGAGCTGCACCTCTACCTACTCTTCTTTTCATCATTGCTTTGGGCTGGGCGTCCCTGTTTCTACTCTTCCCACCTCTAATTGAGTTATCTCTTGGTCTTACATTTACCCCCTCATGTTCCCAAACCTGTTTTTAGCTGGCTGCCTGGCCTCTTTCCTGAGTTCCTTTTATTAATTATTAATTCATTTGTAGTGGGATTGGAATTCAGGGCCAAGTGCTTTCTAGGCAGGCACTCTACCACTTGAGCCACACTCTCAGTACTTTGTGCTTTAGTTTATCATTTAGATAGGGTCTTGCATTTTTTGAGGGCTCTTTGATCCTGCCTCTGCCTTCCCAATAGCTGGAATTATAGGTGAACACCATCATTTCTCTTTTTTTCTTTTTCTTTTCCAGTGCTGGGACTTTCTCAAAGCTAGCACTCTACCACTTGAGCCACAACACCACTTCTGGCTTTTTCTGTGTATGTGGTACCAACACATCAAAACCAGGCTTAATGCATGCTAGGCAAGCACTCTACCACTAGGCCACACGCCTGCCCCACACTCCTCTTCTCTTATTTAATACAAACTGCGGCGGGCACTTCTGAATACTAGACAGTATGCTAAACATTTTACAGGTGAAGAAGCTGAGACTTCCGAAGTCATGTCAGTAGTGGGGAATCTCAAATGAAATTGTCTTGCTGAACTTATCTCATTAGCCCTTAGGGGGCAGCATCCCCTCCAGCCTCTGCTCATCTCCTGTAGTAGAAACCAGTACCCATGCCCAGCACACAGTAGGATCTCAGAGAATATCAGGATGGGTCCACTGCATTCCATCATTCCCAATATCTCAGCAGCACCTCATTGTTCTCTAGCACAAAATCTGCAATTATCTTCTTTATTAATTATTGTGTTTGCCATTAGGTAGGTTCTATGAGGCTTGGATGCTTGGGAGCTTAGTCTCGGCTTTAGTCTCTGTTGTGTCCGCAAACACTTTGAGCAGTACCAGCAAACAACAGGTTCTCAAAAAATGTATATGGAATGATTGAATGAATGGGGCTTAAATAATATTGACTAACAATTTTTTTTTAGTATGTAGTTCAGATTGGCCTCAAACTCACAATTCTTCTGCTTTAGCTTCCTGAGTACTAGGATTAGAGGCATACATCATACCCAGAACTAACATTAATTGGGCACCTACTGCAAGCAAAGAAATGTGTGTGTGTATGTGTGTGTTTAATTCTCTCTCTCTCTCTCTCTCTCTCTCTCTCTCTCTCTCTCTCTCTCCCCCCCCCCCTCTCTTTCTCTCTCTCTCCCTCTTCCCCACCTTTCTTACCCCCTCACTCCCCTCTCCTCTCTTTCTTTGCCTGTCTTGGGGCTTTAACTCAGGGCTTGGCACTGTCCCTGAGCTTTTTGTTGTTGGTGGTGGTTGTGGGGCTTGAACTCAGGGGCTGGACACTGTCCCTGAATCTTTCTGGGCACAAGAATAGCGTTCTATCACTTGGCTACAGCACTACTTCCGGTTTTGAGTGGTTAATGGAGATAAGAGTCTCAGAGGGACTTTTCTGCCTGGGCTGGCTGCAAACTGCAATCCTCAGATCTCAGCTTCCTCAGTAGCTAGGATTACACGTGTGAGCCACCAGCACCCAACACATCCCAGAACTTCTTTTGCTCAAGGCTAGCACTCTACCACTGAGCCACAATACCACTTCTAGCTTTTTCTGTTCATTTGGTACTGACAAATGGAACCCAGGCCTTCATGTATGCTAGGCAAGCACACTACCACTAAGCCACATTCCCAGCCCTTTTTACTTTTTGGTGCTGGGCATGGAATCCAAGCCCTTGCACATATTATGCAAGTACTGTACCAAAGAACTACCATCTCCAACCCTATGTTGTGTGTGTGTGTGTGTGTGTGTGTGTGTGTGTGTGTGCTGGTACAGCCGCTTGAATTCAGGACCTCACACTCTTAATTGGCTTTTTCTGCATAAGGCTGGAGCACTACCATTCGAACCACAGCTCTACTTTTGGCTTTTTGCTCCTTAACTGTAAATAAGAGTCAAATTTTTCTGCCTATGCTGGCTTTGAACCCAGATCCTCCAATCTCAGCCTGCTGGGTATCTAGGTTCACAGGTGTAAGCCACCTAATTACCTGTCTTATACTCTTGAATCTTGTCTATTGCCTGCTTCCTTCACTAGCACAGAGCCAGAGGGTGACAGCCTGGGTCTGTCATGCTCATTACACAGTCCTAGCCATTCAGAACAGTGCCAGGTACACAGCAGGTGCTCAGTGCATGGATAGCCATCCCACTGGCTGTGGCCTCTTGAGGTGGGGGCTTGTCAGAGAGCAATAGGAAGGAGACCAGATCCACCCTGTCCCTGGCCAGGTCAGTTGAAATACCAGAGGGTGGGGGACACACCTGAAAGGATACTCAAATTTCACCTCAATGCTGAGGTCACTCTCATTCTTGTTGGCACACTCCACACTCAGCCGGAGTTCCCCGTCGTAGCTGCCGCATGTGGCAAAGGCGAAGATGGCAAAGACCTTGGGTGGGAGGGATGGGAATGGCTATAGTGAGCTCGAGGCATGAGTGGGAGGGGTGGCCTCCTCTAGGCAGATCGGGGGCCCAGCACAGGCTGCAGCAGATGGAGAGATCTCCCCCCCCACAACCATCCCCTAATCAGGGCTCATCGGGTCCAAGTACAAGCTGATTACAGGGGTGTGATTGTGTCTGTGCTTCTGTTCTACCTCTCCATGCTCTGACCTTCCTTCTTTCTCCATGTCCCTTCCTCCTGGTCCATCTTTGTGGTTCTCTGTTTTCACTGTTCCTTGATCAGTAATTTTGTCTCTATGTATCTTTGTCTCCCCCCCTCCACCCACCTCAGATGTCTCCTATCTCTGGTTCTCTGTCTCTCCCTCACCTCTAGGTATCCATTTTTCTCTCTCTCTGTGAATGCGTATCTTTCTATATCAGTGCCTTTCTGTTTTTTTTTTTTGATCCTCTTGTCTCTATCTCTATACTGTATGTCACACAGGCTTTGGATGTTTCTCTGTTTCCCCTTGTGCCTCTTCCTCCCCCCTGTGCTGTTTTTTTTTCTCTCTCTCCTATTTTTTTCTGACTATCTCTTCTGTCTCTCTCTCTTGTCCATCCCCATTTTCTTGCCTCTTTCCTGAAGTCTATTTCCCTTTGAACCTCTGTACTTTTCTCTCTCCCTTTGTTTTATGTTTCTTGCTTCTCGCTCTCTCTCATCTCCAGATTTATTATTTTCTCACTATTTGTCATATATCTCTACCTGTCTCTCATTAAAAAAAATCTTTCTCTGTCTCTGGGTTTCTCTAGGTTTGCATTTCTTCCCCAGAAATCTGGCTTTATGCTCCATCTCCTCTCTTTACTTCAAGAGGGGAGAGGTAGGACGTCACAACTAACCACTTCACCACAGGGGGTACCCTCATTCCTATGTGACGTCACAGCCCATCCATCTTCTGGTCTTCAACCCCTGGGACCTCACCTCCTTCCATCCCCTTTCATTGCTTGTTCCCTGCCCTTTCTCCACCTCTGGTCTTCCCGATCCCACTACAATTTTTCTCTTCTGAACTTCTCCCCCTCCCTCCCTATATGACCCCAGACCACACTCACCCATTGCAGCACCTTCACAAAGCCAAGGGGCTCCTTGACCACCCGGAACTGACCCCCAGCCACGAGCTGAGGAGAGAAATAGTGGGGAGGGGGTGGGGTGGAGGGGAATAGAGAGGGAAGTGAGGGGTAAAGCTGCCAGGCAACGATCTCTGTGGATGGGGCATGTGACCTCCGGGGAGGGTGACATTTGGAGAGGGAGTGAGAAGGAGAAAGTGACACCTTGAAGAAAGAACAGGCACTAGCATCTCAGAGAGAAGCCCCCCTCCCTCCGCAAGGATTCAGGGATGGAGATGTCTGGGGGCAATGATGAGTCAGATAGTAGAAGAGGTCAGGGACGCGGAACATAGGGTTGGGGGATGTTCTAGTTAAGTTAGGAGGATCTGAAACCCTTAATGGTAAATCAGATAGGGAAGAAGGTTGGGTGAAGAGAGCGAGGAAGGATTCGGGGTTCAGGAGAGTGGGGGAGGGGGGTCTCGAATGGTGAAGGTGAGTCATAACAGCTGGTTGGTTAGCATGGGGGAGGGGTCTGCCGCAATAAAGGTGAGTCAGATGGCGGTGTGGGGGGGTCTTAGGAGATGGGGATGTGGATGGGGAGGGCTTGGTATTGGTGAGGGAGGGGCGAGGTTCCGAGGTGGTGAAGGATGAGATGGCGGAGAGGGTCTGGATTGACTGAGGTTTGGGAGAGATAGGACATGGCTCCAGTGGGGGATATACGCTGAGGATGAGGAAACTAGGGATTTTGAAGGCAAAAATAGCATATCGCCTCTTGACAAAGGGGTGGTCAGCTATCGGGGTGCAGTCTCTTTGGGAGGGGCGGGTGTCAGCCCTTCCCCACCCCACCCCCATACCTTCTGTCGCTCTATTTCCTAGCTCATCTGCAGCCCCCCTCAATCTTCCTTCCATTCTCGTCATTCTCTATCCTTTTGCCTCCCTCTTCCCCCCACCGGCTAACCCCGAGGCTTATTTTGCTCCCTTCCAGATCGCGAGTACAGATCGGGGCTTCTGGCAGCCCCCGCTGCGGCAGTGAGGACAGCCCTCGCTGCGGCAAAGAGCGCACTCCTTTTTTTTCAACCTCCCCTTTCCTCCCTTCACCTAGCCACAGTCTCCCCAGCCCCAGCCTCAGGGACCAGTTCTCTGCTGCCCGAACACCATCTCTTAACATTAGGGAGTCTAAGTGACCCCTGGGTTCGGTGGTCGGGATGCAGTGGACTCTGTCCTCGGTGCTGGAGCGCATACCTGATTCACCACGTCCATGTCTGCCAGCAGCAGCATCAGCAATGCAGGGGGCGGGAGGTGCCTGCTAGCAAGGGCGGGCGCGGGGCGCAGCGGGGGCGGTGCGCGTTCATTGGAACAGCCCAGGAGACGGCAGCTCCGCCCCTCGCAGCCCCCACCCCGTGCGCCTGCGCACAATGAACAGCTTGTTGGTCTCCTGGGCCTTGCTAGTCGCCATTCCAGCCTGGAGGTTGGATCTGGGAAATCGTGCTGGGAACATCTTTGTGAAAAAACAGATAGCAGTCTGAGGTGAGGAGGATCAATCATTCCTAGAGTATGACACTTTACTAGCCCTTTAATTTTTTTTTCTTGTTGTTGATTTGTTCACTCATTTAATCCCTATGCAGTAGGGACTGCTAGCACTGTTTTTACACATGAGGAAAATTAATGCCCCAGAGAGATGAAGTGACTTGCACTAGTGACTTGCACAAGGTCACACGGTTAGTAGTTGGCAGTGCCCAGAATCTGTGTAATTCGAACATAGTTAAAGTACGTGAAGTTCCTTCTTGAAAGTCAGCATCAAGCACTTCCAAGAAACTAAATTCTTCCTGTTACTAAAACTAGGGACATCAATGTCTTGTTGCAAAATACAATAGATAGAGTTCAGTTCAACTACACTCTTGTCATGAGAAATGCTGGATAACTGCTTTCAGAGGACAAAGAAACTTTTCACTTTATACTCTTTTATCTTTTCAGTTGAAACATCCGAATATATACTTTTTTTGTGCAGTCTCTGCGCCCTGTCCTGTGTGTGTGCGCGAGTGCGCGTGCACTTAAAGCTAGGTAGCACTCTACCAGTTGAGCTACAGCTCCATTTCCAGAATTTTATTTTTAATGCTTAATTGGAGATATGAGTCTCATAGACTTTCCCACCCAAGCTGGCTTTGAACTGTGATCCTTAGATCTCAGCCTCCTGAGTAGTTAGGATTACTGGCATGAGCCACCAGTGCCCAACTGTATACTTATTTTTAAAATGAGTTGCACACATATAATGAATACTTCCCAGTTGCTACGTAAGCGAGGGAAGGAATACACTGAATGTGTTTAGAGCATGGATGTTGGCATTTAGTTGCTTGAATTAGAATTCCATTTCTAATGTTTGACCTTGGATGTGTAAAATGGTTTAAAATGGTAGGTATAAGGCCACTGTACTGATTAAACAAAACAATCACTGTAATACACAGCACAGGGCCCAAGAAGCGGTTTATTTTTACCTATTTCAGTTCTCTGCAGTGTAATCACTTCTTACCATCTCCTCTGTCTCCTCCTCTGACTAAGGGGGCCATCATTTTAGCATCTCTGTCTCTTCCCCTTCCTTTTTTTTGCCAGTCAGTCCTAGGGCTGGAATTCAAGGCCTGAGCACGGTCCTTGGGCTTTTTCAAGGCTAGAGCTCTACCACTTGAGCCACAGCACCATTCTGGCCTTATTTCTATGTATGTGGTACTGAGAGATCAAACCCAGATCTTCGTGCATGCTAGGCAAACACTCTATAACTAGCCCAGTCTTCCGGCCCCTCCCTTCTTTTTTTGTGGTCATGGGGCTTGAACTTGGCCTGCTCGCTGTCCCTGAGCTCTTCAGTTCAAGGCTACTGCCCTACACCTGGGCATTGTCCCTGAGCTCTTCAGCTCAAGGCTACCACCCTACCCTTTGAGCCAAGCTCCACTTCCCATTTTCTAGAGGTTAATTGGAGGTAAGAGTCTCCAGTCCTTTTATGCCCGGGCTGGCTTTGAAACTTGATCCTCAGATCCCAGCCTCCTGAGTGGCTAGGATTACAGGTGTGAGCCACTGCACCTGGCTTTTTTCTCCTCCTTCTGTTTTCAGTACAGCTACGGGAATATCTATTTAAAATGCAAAGTTGACTATGTCACTACCCTACTCAAATACCTATGATTTCTCTCTGTCTTAAAAACAAACAAACCCATATCTTGGGGGCCAGTCGTCAAGGCACTGTATGATCTGGCCTCCGGTAGCTTCTTCCACTTCATCCCTCAGCAGTCTCCCTTCTCCCTTCTTTATGTTTTTGGCAAGGGTGGGTGGGGGTTGGGTTGGTGGCAGTACTAGGGCTTGAACTAAGGGCCTAGGAGCTGTCCCTTAGTTGCTGCTGTGCTGCTGTTATTACTATTACTATTGTATTGTCATTATTAAGGTGACATAGAGAATGGCTACCATTTCATAAGTCAAGTAATGAGTACATTTCTTTTTGGACAATGTCACCCTCCTTAGCCTTTTTGTTCAAGACTAGGTGCTCTACCACTTGAGTAGTACCTCCAGTTCTGAATTTTTGGTGGTTAATTGGAGCTAAGTCTCACAGATTTTCCTGTTCCAGCTGGCTTTGAAGAGTGTTCTTCAGATTTCAGTTGTCTGGGCTGTTAAGATAATAGGCAAGAAGGGAGCCGGGAGTATGGCCCAGCGATACAGTACTTGCCTAGGATGCATGAAGCCCTGGGTTCAATTCCTCAATAACATATACACAGAAAAAGCTGGAAATAGTGCTGTGGCTCAAGTGGTGGAGTGCTAGCCTTGAGCAAAAAGAAGCTCAGGGACAGTGTGCAGGGCCTGAGTTCAATCCCCAGAACACACAGAGAGAGGGGGGGGAGGCAGAGAGAGAGAGGGGGGGGGCAGAGAGAGGGGGGAGGGAGAAAGAGAGAGAATAGAGGGAGAGAGAGGGAAGAGAGAGAGAGAACAGGCTAGAGCCCCGAGCCCCTGGCTTCCACTTCACTCATGGGGCTTGAACTCTGGACCTGGGCACTGTCCCTGAGCTCTTGAGCTCAAGGCTACCATCCTACCCCTGAGCCACAGTGCCACTTCTGGTTTTCTGGAGATAAGAGTCCCATGGTCTTTGTAGTGCCTAGGCTGGCTTTGAATCACAATCCTCAGATCTCAGCCTCCTGAGTAGCTAGGATTACAGGTGTGAGCCACCACACCCCGCTTTCCACGTCATTCTTTACCCTGCCCATGACTTGCTGTCCAATTATATACCAGCCCAACCACTTCAAGTATTTATTTCAAGGCTTAGTGTAACTCTCCGGAGTTCCAGTCTTTATTGTGGCTTCCACTTCAATTTCAGTGTGGCTTGATTGACACAAGTGAGAATCCCCTGCTGTGAGAGTGAGGAGGTGACTATTGGTTAGATTCTGCTCAGTGGTGGCCTCATCCACCATCATTTACTATAATGATTCCAATTCCTTTGGAGTGGAACTAACTCTCCCTTTGGGTAAACTTGTCACAGGTCTAAGCCAGCTCAGTTTGCTTGAAGGAACTGTAGCATAGCTACTGGTGCACAGTAAATGCCTGAGAAGCGTTCCATGAAGGAACAAGACCCCAAAGGTGGGCTGATAAGCAAAGATAGAGCAAGAAGCAGAGAAAGGGAGGTGGAGGTCATGGCTCAAATGATAGAACTTCAGCTTGCACAGAAGAGCCCAATGAGAGTTCAAGTGCCAGTGTTGGTAACTGGGCAGCTATGTGAGCGGAGAGTGACTCAGGTGATTTCAGGAAGGCCCGAGGGGGAGGAGGGGGGAGGGGTGGGCTCTGAGCAGGTTCCCAAGGGCTATGAGCCCTACCCTTTGTTGTCACATCTGTAGCTATATATCTATATATAGATAACTGTGTGTATCTACATATATATATATATATATATATATTTGCCAACCCTGGGGCTTGAACTCAGGGCCTGAGCACTGTCCTTGGGATTTCTCAAGGCTAGCACTCTACCACTTGAACCACAGCACCACTCTGGCCTTTTCTGTGTATGTGGTACCAAGGAATTGAACCCAAGGCTTTGTGCATGCTAGGCAAGCACTGTACCACTAGGTTGTACTCCTGGCCTTCACCTATATTTTTACTACTGGATTTAGGTTTTCTTCTCTTTCTGGAGTAGAAGACAGGATAGGAGAGACAGGGTAATCTCAACTTAGCCTCCTTGAAATTCTTGATGCCTTAATAGGACCCTCCTTCCTAAAATACATTTTGTACTAGCCACCTCCAACCTCCAGGCCTTTCCACTGACTCTCTTACAGGCTGCTTTATCATTTCCTTTCCACCTGGCTGTCATTTCTTCCTCAGTCTGCCCTGACTTTGTGGAATTTTTGCCTTTCCCTACCATCCAAGCACCTGCCACATCCTCTCTCCCCCTCCCTCCATCTCTGCCCAGTGCCCTCCTTCTCCCCCACCACCTCCGCTCTGTCTCCAGCTTTTTTTGGCTGCTGTTTCTTCTTCCTCCTCCTCCTCCCTCCTTCCCTGACGCTGAATAATCAGGCCTAGCTGTCCTGGTTTCTGGAAATACCCATGTGTGGGCAGTAACTCAGGGGTGGAACTGGGGAAGGAAGGAAGGAAAGAAGGAAGGAAGGAAGGAAGGAAGAATGGATGGATGGATGGAAGGATGGGTGGAGTTGACTGAGCAGCCCTAGGACCCTCAGGGCAAAGATACCCAAATCCAGCAATGTGTGGTCCAAGTCTGCCTCCCTCAGGAGAAGGGAGGCACGAGGTTTATTGAGCATTGGAGGAAGGGGTGGGAATTCAGATGGCATGGACACAGGCCATCTCATCCTGCAGCTCTTCCTCATCGAAGCGGGAGAGGATGGATTCTTCATCGCTGTACAGTGAGTTAGTGCCCTGTGCCAGCAGGTCACTGGCAGCACTGTCCATCTCATCCAGCGTCAGACAACATGCATCTGCAATCTCCTGCTTGGCTAGAGCCACGAAGTGTGGGTCTCGAGCAAAGAGGCCTAGGCCCTCAGACATGAGTACCTGGGGATGCACGTGGGATCACCGTTGGTTGATCAAAGATATGGTGTGCACACATGATGCTTGACACAGAGCATGGAGATTCCTTTACCCTTCTTCCCAAGTACCCACCACTTCCCCTTCCACCCTAGCCGACTTGACTACATCCTCCTCCCCAGACTTACAGCCTCCACCAAGCTGTCGGCACTGCCTCTCTTGCGGTGGCTAGGGTCTGGCTGAGTTCCAGGCACATGCAGACAGGTAAAGGTGCGAATTGGACCACTGGATTTGCCAAGGTATCCCTCTCTTGCTGTGCCCTCTTCCACCAACAATAGTGGGGCATATAGGAGTCGTCCCCTCTGAGGAGGGGTGGCCCAGGAACCCTGAACCAGAATAAACATTCAAAGTGGCAGGGATTGACAGGTGGCTGTGAGGGTCTGGGAACGCCTTTCTGTGAGTCCCAGCTCTCTCCCTCAATACAAAAATGGAGTCATGGGGCTGGGAGTTTGACTTAGTGGTAGAGTATTGGCCTAGCATGCATGAAGACCCAGGTTCGATTCCTTGGTACCACACACATAGAAGAAAAGGTAGAAGTGGTGCTGAGGCTCAAGTGGTAGAGCTCTAGCCTTGAGAAAGTCCAAGGACAGTGCTCAGGCCCTGAGCTCAAGCACAGGACTGGCAAAAAAATGGAGTCAAACAAAATAGATGTGCGTTGGGCTTATACCTGTAATCCTAGCTACTCAGGAGGCTGAGATCTGAGGATCACAGTTCAAAGCCATCCCAGGCAGGAAAGTCTGTGGCACTCTTATTTCCAAATAATTACCAAAAAGCTAAAAGTGGAGCTGCAGCTCAGGTGGTAGAGTGCCAGCCTTGAGTGAAGAAGGTAAGGGGATGCACCAAGGCCTTGAGTTCAACCTTTTGTATTGGCATACACACACAAATGGCGGAATAATCAATAGATGTAAGTTGAAGTTCTTTCTTTTTATCCTTCCTTCATTCCTTCCTTCCCTCCCTCCGTCTCTCCCTCCTTCCTTCCTCCTTTTCTTTCTCTCCTCTCCCCTCTCTCCCCCCCTCTTTCTTTTGTTGGTTGTGGGGCTTGAACTCTGGGCCTGGACCCTGTCCCTAAACAATTCAGCTTAAGGCTAGCGCTCTATCACCTTGAGCCATTGTTCCACTTCTGGTTTTCTGGTAGTTAATTGGAGGTATGAGTCTCAGAGACTATTGTGCCTGGGCTGGCTTTGAACCAGAACCCTCAGATCTCAGCCTTCCGAGTAGACAGGATTACAGTTATGAACCACCAGCAGCCGACTATTTTTATTTTTATTTTTGTTGATCTTGGGGCTTGAAATCAGAGCCTGTGCACTGTTCCTGAGCATTTTTTGTTCAAGGCTAGTGCTCTACCATTTGATCCACAGTGCCACCACTTCTGGCCTAGTGGTTAAAGTGCTTGCCTAGCATGCACAAAGACCCGGGTTCGATTCCTCGGTACCACATATAGAAAAAAAAAGCCAGAAGTGGTGCTGAGGCTCAAGTGGTAGAGCTCTAGCCTTGAGAAAGTCCAAGGACAGTGCTCAGGCCCTGAGCTCAAGCCCAGGACTGGCAAAAAAAAAAACAAACAAAAAACAAAACAAACAAACAAAAAAAAAAAAGAAAAGAAGAGTTTCACTCATTTTCTTACCCTGGCTAGCTTCAAACCATGGTCCTCAATTTCAGCCTCAGTAGCTAGGATTACAGGCTCGAGCCACCAGCAGCCAATTTATCTTTTCTTTATTTCTATTTTTTTTGCATTTTTTTATTGTAATTAGTAAAAGGGTTACATGATATTTGCCAGATAGAAGGTGCATTAATTCACATACATTGATACCCTTTCATTTATTTCTATTTTTAAATGTAATTTAAGTTTGTTTTTTGCTTTGTTTTATTTTTGGGGACAAGGTCTCATATAGGTCTAGCTGTTCTGGAGCTAGTGATTCTCCTTCTTCAGCCATAGAGGCATATACCACCATGCTTGGCTTCTCTTCTTTCCTTCCTTCCTTCCTTCCTTCCTTCCTTCCTTCCTTCCTTCCTTCCTTCCTTTCTTCTTCCCTCCCTCCCCCACCTCTTTCTTTTCTTTTGTTTCTTTTTTTGCCATTGGTGGGGCCTGAACTCAGGGCCTGGGCACTGTCCTTGCGCTTTCTCAAGGCTAGAGCTCTACCACTTGAGCCACAGCACCACTTCCAGCTTTTTTCTATGTATGTAGTACTGAGGAATCGAAAAGGGTGTTTGTGCATGCTAGGCAAGCACTCTACCACTAGGCTAAACTCCCGGCCCCTCCCTCTTTCTTTCTTTCTTTCTTTCTTTCTTTCTTTCTTTCTTTCTTTCTTTCTTCCTTCCTTCCTTCCTTCCTTCCTTCCTTCCTTCCTCCCTCCCTCCCTCCCTCCCTCCCTCCCTCTTTCTTTCTGTCTGTCTGTCTGTCTGTCTGTCTGTCTGTCTGTCTGTCTGTCCTGGCGCTTGAACTCAGTGCCTGGGCACTGTCCTTGAGCTTTTTTTTTGCTCACGTCTACTGCTCTTGAACCACAGTACCATTTCCAGCTTCATTTGTGTTTGTGGTATTGAGGAATTGAACGCAGAGCTTCACACATGCTAGGTAAGCACTCTACTACCAGGCCTCACTCCTAGACCCCTCCCTCCCTCCCTCCCTCTCTTCTTTCTCTCTCTTCCATCTTCCTCCCTCTCTTTTTTTTTTCAATTATGGTGCTTTCTTTATTTGTGGTACTGGGGATGGTACTCAGGGCCATCTTTTACCATATAAAATAAGCAATCTACCACTAAGCTCCACTCCTAGTCAGAAGCTCCACTCTCTTCACAAAGCCTGGATTTAAAAGTTACCTCTACTGATGGGGCCGGGAGATTGGCCAAGTGGTTAAAGTGCTTGCCTAGCATGCATGAAGACCTGGGTTCGATTCCTCGGTACCACATATAGAAAAAAGCTGGAAGTGGTGCTGAGGCTCAAGTGGTAGAACTCTAGCCTTGAGAAAGTCCAAGGACAGTGCTCAGGCCTTGAGCTCAAGCCCAGGACTGGCCCCCCCAAAAAAAAGTCACCTCTGCTGCCACAGCTATTGCTGTGTGATCGGGAGTGGATAATGTTCTCTTGGACTCAATTCTCTCATCTATAAAATGGGAACAGTAATGCACATCCTACAAGTACAAAGAGGATTCTGTATGCTCCTTCACATGTGTCTCATTCTGCTGACAGCAGATAATGATGTTTAATAAGTGCTTGCTAAGTTCAAGCTAGGCTTTTCCGCCTCTGCCAACCCGAGCACCTCACCTGAGCTCTGCCAGGCCCTGAGTTCTGCCCACGATGATAGGTGCCTGGGATAGGTAAATCTTCACAACTTCCCTGGCCCTGCAGACACTGGATGGTGAAGGAGGGCTTCCGACCTGGAGACAAAGAAAAAGGTAGAGTACTTCTCTAGCTCTCACTTCTTCTTGTCCTTAGGAGACTTGTAGGGCCCATCCATACTCTTTTGTGTGTATGTGTGTGTGTGTGTGTGCGTGCCAGACCGGAGGCTTGAACTTAGGGCCTGGGCATTGTCCCTAATCTTTTTTTGTTTGTTTGTTTTTCTCAAGGCTAGCACTCTACCTCTTGTGCCACAGCTCAACTTCCAACTTTTTTTTTTTTCTGGTTAATTAGAGATAATAGTGTCATGGACTCTTCTGCTGGTTAGGCTTAGAATTTTGATACTCAGATCTCAGCCTCCTGAGTACTAAGATTATGTGGATGAGCCATTGCCATCTGGCCCTTCATTCTGACTCTTACCTGCAGGTGTGGGGGGCAGGAGACGTCGACGTGGTACTTGGTGTCTATTTACATATCTCTGGGTTCGGTGAGGTGGCAGAAGGACTGGATGTGACATAGTTCCTGCCTGCTCATCTAGGTAGGAGATCCTGTGCAGAAGGGATCAGCCAGATGTGAAATGAAGTCTGGGACTCAGGGTTGGAGGTGCCACTGAAGTCTTGCTTTCCCTGGATGGTTTCTTATGTAACATTCCCAGTGTACCTGTCAGGGGCTTCCTCTTCTTCATTCTGAATGTATTGCCCTTTAGTAACCTTGGGCTGCGGACTTCCTTCTTCTGGGATAGTGAACATGAGAACTCCAGAGTTTCTCCTGGAGAAAGCAATGCACATTAAGCAAATCAATCTAGCTAGGCACCAGTGGCTTATATATAATCCTATCTACTTAAGAGCCTGAGATATGAAAAACCTAGGTTAGAAGTCAGCTTGGGCAGGACAATCTGTAAGACTGTTATCTCTAAAAGAACCTGGACTGGAGTTGTGGCTCAAGTGGTAGAGTGCCAGCCTTGAGGGAGAAAGCTAAAGACAACACCCAGCCCCTGAGTTCAAGCCCTTATACTGGCACGAAATAAAGCAAGCCACATTTCCCCTTCCTCTAATATACATCCCTGGGTTCCTGTTTCCCATGCTGAATCCCCTATAACAAAACACTGCACTTTATAATTATTCTATTGCACAATATTCACATTGCATAAATTTAACTTTTCTGTGTGCTGGTAACTAGGAATGGAAGTCAGGGCCTTGAGTTCTTGTGCAGCTTTTACATTCAAAGTTATTGTCCTACCATTTAAGCCATAACTTCACTTCCAGCTTTTTGGCGCTTAATTGGAGATAAGAGTCCTGCTTGGTTTGAGTTCAAACTTTGATTCTGAGATCTCAGTCTCCTGATTAATTAGGGCTAGTGTCCAGACCATGAGTTCAAGCCCCAGGACTGGCACGCATTCAAAGACGGCACACATAGCTAGGTGGTGGTAGCTCATGCCTATAATCCTTGATACTCAGGAGACTGAGATCTGAGGAGCATGATTCAAAGCCAGCCTGGGCAGGAAGTCTGTGAGACTCTTATTTCCATTTAACCGCCAAAAAACAGAAGTGTGGAAGTGTCATTGTGGCTCAAAGTGATAGAGCCTTGAGTAAAAGAGCTCCGTAATAGTACTCAGGGCCCTGAGTTCAAGCCCTAGAACTGAAAATAAAAACAAACAACCCCCCCCTCTCACCAGTTAACATGGACTTTCTTTCTTTCTTTTTTTTCCCCATGTATTTGGTACTGAGGAATCAAACCCAGGTCCTCATGCATGCTAAGCGAGCACTCTACCACTAGGCCAAACTCCCAGCCAGAACACGGGCTTACCTTCAATAGATACTTGTCTCATTTAAATGACCCAAAGTGGTCTGAGTATGTGGCTAACCTAGTGGAAGAGTGCTTGTCAAATATACATGAATCCCTGGGTTCAATTCCTCAACACCACATAAACAGAAAAAGCCAGAAGTGGTGCTGTGGCTCAAGTGGTAAAAGTGCTATCTATAAGCAAAAGAAGTTTAAGAACAGTGCCCAGGCCTTTAGTTCAAGCCTTGGAACTGGTTTAAAAACAAAAAAGTGAAAAGGCCTAAAGTTTCAAAAAAATTCAAAATTGGTTTGTTGAAGAGGCAGCATCAACGTGAGAACCATGTGTGTTTGTGGGGAGCATAAGCTAGGTACTTGGTATGTAATGTATGATGTATCGATGTGTTATGCATTATGGATTTCATTATCCTATGAAGTAAGTGCCATTCTCATCCCCATTTTACAGATGAGGAATTGGAGATGATAGAAATAAAATATCTAGCCCAAGTTCACTTAGCAAATGACAGAGCCCCAGTATTTAAATTCAAATCCAGTTAGCTATATATCATGTGTATTGCTGCTTTCATGTTATCCTCTATTCCCACTAAAGCCCGCAAAACACTTCAATCCTTGCTATATTTTTACTTGAGGGCTTTTAGGCCCTCATTATATGCTGTACCCCCTCTCCCCCACCTCCAGCCCAATACGGTGTCTAGCTCTTGTCTCCCATCACACCCATTCCTAGATGCTTGAGTATACCTGTGTGGCTGTGATGCAGCCTGGGGCACATTGGACTGTCTAGAATTGGGAGTCCCTATATCATCATCACTGGTCCCAGGAGAGAGCGAATCTGGGAGACTTTCCTCAACAGGCAAAGACACAGAAATCCTGGAGCTCCGGCGAGACGAAGGTTGAGAACCCACAGGGGCCTGCAGAAAGCCATGAGACTGAGTTGTGGCTTGTCTCCCTCATGGTTCTATGAGTTTCCCAGGGTTTTCCAACAGCTAATGGTAGATACTGTCAATAAAGATTTTTCTAGCCAGGCACTGTAATTCTAGCTACTCAGGAGGCAGAGATCTGAGGATCATGGTTTGAAGCTGGGCCAGGCAGAAAAATCCCCATGAGACACTTATCTTCAATTAACTACTCAAAAACTTGAAGTGGTGCTGCAACTCAAGTGTTAGAGAGTTAGCCTTGAGCACAAAGAGGCTCAGGGACAGCATCTAGGTTCTGAGTTCAAGGCCCACAAGTGACAAAAAGAAAAGATTTTTCCAGTGTGTGCCAAGTATTGGTGGCTCATGCCTGTAATCCTAGCTACTTAGGAAGCTGAGATCTGAGGATTATTGTTCAAAGGCAGCTTGGGAATGACAGATCTCTGAGACTCTTATCTTCAATCAGCTAGCAAAAAGCTGGAAATGAAGGTGTGGCTCCAGTGGCAGAGTCCAACCCTTGAGTGAAAATGTTAAGCAAGAACTTGAGGCTCTGAGTTCAAGCCCCAGTACCCAATATATTTCCACTGTGGAGGGGATTCCTTTGGGAAGACAGTGTGTAAGTCACTCCGAAGTTCCTGGGGAAATTAAAACTTGTCCTCACTTTGTATGTTTCTGGATCTTTCTGACCCTCCTCGTCTCCCTCATGTCCCTCTTCTTCCTCTTCTCCTTCCTCCTCTGTGTCACAGGTAAGAGCCTGCCGAATCTCAGGACCCAAGTCCTGTAGGCTCCTTAGACCAGCCTAGGGGGATTGGGAAAAGAAAACAAAACAAAACAGCTGAGGGAAGTTGGCATCTCAGGGTCTAAATTTTCCTGCCATGAGGAGGATTTACATTCATACAGGGTGGGTTCTCAGCTGCCCATGACTATACTGGGACTGGGGTCTGCCTTTCTTCATCTGTAACATAGGATTCATGAGATCAAGCAAGAGGGTAGGGGGCTGGGAGTGTGCCTTAGTGGTAGAGTGCTTGTCTAGCATGCATGAAGCCCTGGGTTCCATTCCTCAGTACCACATGAACAGAAAAAGCCAGAAGTAATGCTGTGGCTCAAGTGGTAGAGTGCTAGCCTTGAGCACAGAGAGGCTCAGGGACCAATGCTCAGGCCCTGAGTTCAAGCCCCAGGACTGGCAAAAAGAAAGGAAAAGAAAGAAAGAAAAAGAAAGAAAGAAACAAAAGAGCCTGGCATGGTGGCTCACGCCTGTAATCCTAGCTACTCCGGAGGCTGAGATCTGAGGATCAAGGTTCAAAGCCAGCCCGGGCATAAAAGGACCCGAGACTCTTAATCTCTAGAAAACGGGAAGTGGGGCTTGGCTTAAGGGTAGAGTGGCAACCTTGTGCTGAAGAGCTCAGGGACAACACCCAGGCCCAGGAGTAGGTCACTAGGCTGTAGAGCTCAGGGACCGCGCATAGGCCGAGATCAAGCCCCATGACCCACAAAAAAAGGAAGAAAGAAAAGATGTCAAGCTGTCACCATTGGCTCATGCCTATAGTTCTAGCTGCTCAGGATGTTGAGATCTGAGGATCACAGTTCAAAGCCAGTATGGCAGGAATCTGTGAGAGTCTTATTTCCAATAAATTAGTCAGAAAAGCCAGCAGTGGCATTGTGGCTCAAGTGGTAGAGCGCTCACTTTGAGCAAAAGAAGCTCCGAGACAGCACCCAGGCCCAGAGTCCAAGCCCCAGGAATGGCGAAAAGAAAAAAAGGTCAACTTGCACACTCGCACAGTCACACTAGGCCTTGTCTTGAACACCTGAAGGACAGAGGATGTGCTGGGTGGGGCCTCAGTTCCTAGTAGCCCCTTTTCTTTCCTCCTCCGGAATTTTCGGAAATAATCTTGGATCAGGAATGTGGCATAGAATTTGCCCACGGTGACCTCCTCCTCTGGGGAGAAAGGACAAAGGACGAAGTTACACTAAGGTCCACTACCCCTCCAATTCCTACCCCAAAGCAAGAATTGCCCCACACCCAAGGGCCAATGCTAGATTTGTGATAGAGAGCAGACATCTGATAACGAGCAATCACCCAGGATTAAGGATTCGGGGTGGGGGCACTCACCGTCTGGAGGAGGAATGACTTCATCTAACAGCTTCTGCTTTATCCGCTTCCAGATTTTTTTGATGACCATCCGTAACTCCTGATTGGCTTGCTCCAGGTTCCCTGCATTGGAAGGAGAAAATGCAGTGCAGAAGAAATAGGAAGTACCTTCATAGTTGCCCTTCATTGTTAGTGAGGGGCTTGAAAACTTTGATCAGGGGCCGGGAGTTTGGCCTAGTGGTTAAAGTGCTTGCCTAGCATGCATGAAGACCCGGGTTCCATTCCTCGGTACCACATACATAGAAAAAAGCCAGAAACAGTGCTGAGGCTCAAGTGGTAGAGCTCTAGCCTTGAGAAAGTCCAAAGTCCAAGGACAGTGCTCAGGCCCTGAGCTCAAGGCCAGGACTGGCAAAAAAAAAAACAAAAAAGTGATCATCACTCCCATCAGACAAGATGGGGACATCAAGCCTGGAGGAGCCAAGGTCAACGATTTTGAGGTGTAAGAGTTAAGATTTGGGTCTTTTACTTTACGAGTTTGTTCCTGTTACTCTTCCCACGAACTCTCCTATTCTTTTCTCTCCACTTCTCCCATTTCCTACACTTTTTGCTTTGTTGCCTTCCAATTTTCTTTCTTTCTTTTTTTTTTGCCAGTCCTGGGCTTGGGCTCAGGGCCTGAGCAATGTCCTTGGATTTTCTCAAGGCTAGAGCTCTACCACTTGAGCCTCAGCACCACTTCCGGCTTTTTTCTATGTATGTGGTACCGAGGAATCGAACCCGGGTCTTCATGCATGCTAGGCAAGCACTTTAACCACTAGGCCAAACTCCCGGCCCCCAATTTTATTTCTTTGTGTTGGTACTGGGGCTTGAATTTAGGGTCTGGGCATTGTTCCTGAGTTTCGTTTGTTCAAGGCGAGTGTTCTACAACTTCACACACAGCTGCACTTCTGGCCTTTTGGTCATTAATCACAGATAAGGGTCTCACAGACTTTCCTGACAGGGCTGGCTTTGAACTGCAATCCTCAGATCTCAGCCTCCTGTATAGCTAGGATTACAGGTGTGTGCCACCAGCATCTGGTGCTCTTATTCCTTTATTATTTCCATTTCTCACCCATCCCCCACACCTTCCATATTGTTTTTTTCCTTCTTTTGATGGTGCCAGTCATGGGTCTTGAATTCAGGGTCTGGGTAATGTTCCTTAGCTGTTTTCATTCAAGGCTGGCTCACTCTTCCACTTGTGCCACACCTCCACTTACAGCTTTTTGGTGGTTAGAGACACAAGTTTCGTAGACTTTATTGCCTGGGCTGGCTTTGGACAATGATGCTCAGATCTACGCCTCAGCTAGAATTACAGGCTACTTCAGCTGTTGAGCCACCAGCACCCAGCTCACCTTCTGTCTTGATCTTCAGGGATGTTCGAACCAGGGCAAAGAGTGTGGCATTGAATGTCACCGTCCCATCTGAGTTGAGAGGCACGTTCATTGCCACAAGTCTCTGCAAACATCAGAATCCATTCTGAGAAAATGCCAGGTATGCAGACAAGAATGCCTAGACTCAGAAACCTTTGGGGATGAGAGCAAACAACTATCCCCACCCAAGCCAAGTCCTTGTCCCTCCCTATGCAGTACTGAGCCCTCCGGAAGACCAGGAGTGGACAGGAAAAGGTGGAACACAAACCTTACAGGCCACTCGGTGTGGGCACAGCTTCCCAAATCCCAGAGGGGGCTGGATTCGCCTCAGCAGGGCAACCACATCCAGGTGCTTGATGCGGCCCCTGAGGTAGTTGGGGAAGGTTCCACTGGACTGGCAATAACCACTTCAACCCTTTCTTGAGGCCCAACCAGCTCATTACCACCTCCCACACTAACACCTTGATGTCTTTCAAGGAAGAACTGGAGGATAGTTGGGAAAGGACAGAGGACAGGGACAGTAGAGTTCTGGGGGCATCTACCTGCTAGGTAATAGAATGCACTTGTCAGTGTTTCTGGGGCTAAGGGACTGTGAAGGACATTGCAATGTCACCTGGGGATTCTAGGTAAAAAGTTAAAGGGCATACTTGGCCCCAGGATCATATTCAGACCAGATCCTCTTGAATTCATCAAGGTGATGGGGGCCCAGGATGGACCAATCTCTGGTTAAATAATCGAAGTTGTCCATGATCACAGCCACGAAGAGATTTATGATCTGTGGGCCAGTGAGCAAGCAAGGATTAGGTACACTGAAGAGTCAGGGCATGGGGGCTTGGAGGGAGGCCAGGAAAATCCTAAATTACCATTAGGTCATGAGTCTCTAGGTAGATTGTACTATCATGCCAGCCCCCCTCAAGATCTGGGCTGCTTGCCTTACTTGGGCATCCCTAGGCACCTGGAAGCCAGCCCCTACGGTGGTGATAGTGGCTTTGGGGGAAATATTTCTCACCAGGAAGGCACAGAGCATGAAGAAGCTGATAAAATAAGCAATGGCAAAATTGCTACCACAGGTAAACTCTTCACCAGGACCAAAATCGGACTCTGGGTCACATCGGTTTCCAGGAAGGCTGGCAAGCATTATCTCCTGCCATGCCTCACCAGTGGCACACCTGGAGGGGGGCACACAGGAGTGGCATTCTGTAGGAGAGGATATGCAACCATGGACAGTAGAATTATGGGGATTGGGAGAGTGAGGTGGTATCCAACTTCTCCCCAGAGATTATACCCAGCACACACATTATGATACTTTAGCAGCTAGCATGAACATGTGGATAGTGTTTCTGTAGGGCCAGTCCTTGGTTGAATTGATGGTTTAGGCACTGTCTTCTGAGCCTTTTTGCTCAAGGCTAGCGCTCTATTACTTGAGCCACAGCTCCATGTCCAGCATGTTGGCAGTTAGTTGAATATGAGTTTCATGGACTTTCCTGCCTGGGCTGGCTTGGAATCAGGATCCGCAGATCTCAGCCTCTTGAGTAGCTAGGATTACAGGCGTGAGACATCAGCTGATAGTGAGTTTTTAAAGTTATCTTGCCTCTTTCAGATGAAGGCAGTGTGGATTCGGAAAGGGGTTGTATCTTCCAGACAGAAAAGAAAAATGGCTATGCCTAGAATAATATAATGATTTACCCTAAATCCTACCCTGAAAAGCCTGGAACTCCATGCTGCCCTGTTCAAGCAGTCTGGGACCCAGAGAGGGTATATGGAAACTTGGAGACATACTGGTGACCTAGATGGCAGGGAAATGGGAAGTTGTCACCTGAATAGAAGGAGCACAGCCTGTGGAAAGGTCTGGAAGTTGTTGTTTCGGTTGATCTGTGTGCCATCCTGAAGAGCCACCTTGCCAAACATCTGTAGGCACACATGGGCTATATCAGGAGGTGAACCCATGTCTCTACATGTTCCAACCCAGATCACACCTGCTAATAGTTGGAAGGTCCTCAGAATGCTGACAAGCAAGCATGGAAGGTCCATTTCACAGATGGGTTAGATTGACCTGGGGCCATCAAATTTGCTTGTTTTTCTACCTAACACCCCTGCTTTGGGGCTATTACTACCCCATTACTTTCCTTCCTGCAGAAGAGGGGCAGAAGGATGTTGCCTAGGGTCTCCACTTACCTGCATTCCAATGACGGCATAGATGAAGAATATCATTGCTATGAGGAGAGCCACATAGGGTAAGGCCTATAGAGATAGGTGGAGGATAGACACTTATGTTCAGGCCAAGAGCTGTAAGTACCAGAATGCACTGTTTCCCTTGCCTAGGCCTGTTGTGAGATGAGTTCATCAACAAAATACCTAGGACTGGGGCTGGGAATGTGGCTTAGTTGTACAGTGTTTGCCTAGCATGCATGAAGCCCAGGGTTCGATTCCTTGGTACCACATAAACAGAAAAGACCAGAAGTAGCACTGTGGCTCCTATGGTAGAGTGCTAGCCCTGAGCAAAAGAAGCTTAGACACAGTGCTCAGGGCCTGAGTTCAAGTCCTAGGACTGGCAAAAAAAATCTAGGAATGGGCCTAATGGGACACACCTATAATTCCAACTACTCTGGAAGTAGAGATCAGGATGGTTGAGATTCAAGGTTATCCCAGGCAAAAAGTAAATGAGACATGATCTCAACAAATAAGCCAGACATGCTGAGCACTGATGGCTCACGCCTTTAATCCTAGCTACTCAGGAGGTTGAGATATGAGGATTGGGATTCAAAGCCAGCCCAGGCAGAAAAGCCTTTTTTTTGTAAGAGTCTGATCCCCAATTAACCACCAAGAAAAGGAAGTGGAGCTGTGACTTAAAGTGGTAGATTGCCAGCCTTGAGCAAAAGAGCTCAGGGACAGCACCCAGGCCCTGAGTTCAAGCCCCACAACTGACACAAAATAAGCTGGACATAAATATAGTCCTTTAAATCTCAGTTACACAGAATGATCACAATCCAAGGCTAATCAGGTAAGACCTGGAGACACTATCTAAAAAAGAACTAACAAAAAGGACAACTCAATTGATGGAGTACCTGTCTAGCAAGCCCAGTGCCCCGAGTTCAAACCCAGTACCACCCATAAAGTACCTGAGTATCAATGTCTTCCAAATGTGTTATAGTATTAAACAGAATATAGTAAAGTCAGTGAGGCCAGAGGCATGTTGGGAATTGAGAGCCCAGGAAAAGAGAGAAAGCTGGAAATAGTAGAGTGAAGTGGGTATTGCATGTTGGGAGATGTAGTTCTAAGGTAGTAAAAGGGCAGGCTAAGATGTGTCGAGAAGAGGTGAGATATAGTCAAACAGATGGGGTTGAGGATTACCTGGAAGGATTTGATGAATGTCCAGAGCAGTGTCCGGATCCCTTCTCCCTTACTGAGAAGCTTGACTAGCCGCATGACTCGGAAGAGGCGAAAGAAGGTGATCGATATTCGAGAGCTGTCTTCAGAGCTCTGTGATTCAGGATACAGCAGTGATGTTCTGGCCACTCCTGTCCCCAGTCAACTCCCTTACTGCATGCTTTGGGTTTCCCAACTGCCAAATCCCTCAGAACCCAGCTCCCAGTGTGGTTAAGGAGTCTTTCTTTTCTTTCTTTTTCTTTCTTTCCTTCTTTTTTTTTTTTTGGCCAGTCTTGGGCTTGAGCTCTGAGCTCTGTCCTTGGACTTTCTCAAGGCTAGCCTTCTACCACTTGAGTCACAGCACCACTTCCAGCTTTTTCTATGTATGTGGTACCAAGGAATCAAACCAGGGTCTTCGTGCATGCTAGGCAAGCATTCTACCACTAGGCCAAACACCCGGCCATTATTTCTGAGAAGGACTCTTAGGACCAAAGGGAGGGAGGGTAGAAGAATGGAACAAGAGAGTGTTTCTTTTGGGTAGGCTACCTCGCCAAGGTGGCCACCATTCTGTAGGGACATATCACCAAAACAGAGATGATAGAGGAGATGATGAGAGCAGATGTTCAGATGTGCAAGGAGAGAATGATGGACAAGGTATAAGGTATGATGGAGGAGGTTGTGCAGATCAAGATGGTTGTGGACATAGTTGGTAATGGGGGTAGTCGGTGAGGAGTGTATAAAGGAGATGAGGGAAGAACGACATTGAAGGAAATGATGTAGCCAGCATTTCACAGAGACGACATAGATGCGAACCAATTGACAAACCAAGGTGGCGATGGAAGCAGCAGCATTGTCAGTTGAGGTGATAGAGCATGTAGTGCCCAATGGAGAAGTTGATGGAGCCACCAGTGTTGACAGTGGTGATGACAGAGCCAGGAAAGGGCAGGTGTTGGAGATGATGCAATTGATGGAGGAAATGGAGCCAATGAAGTAGTCAGAGGAGATGATGGAGCCCAAGGCAGAAATCAGTACAGATGATTGCAGCCAACGGAGAGGGTGATAGAGGTGATGGAAAGGAAACCAAAAATAAGAGAAAAAGCATTGCAGGAGATTTTTACAACCAGTGGACAGATGATGAAATAGTGGCAGGAAGTTGGGAGAGGGAGGGAGACTTCACCTGAACCCAACATGGATTCTGAAGAAATAGAACTTGAACGAGGAGTCCTAAGTCTCTAGGAGAGGGGAGGATGGGAATGGGAGCCACCTATCTGAAGAAGGAAGGCCCTGAGGTAGAGATGGGCAAAGGTTTGGTGTGGGGGAGAGGGGTTAGCAGGGCAGTTCTCACATTGACTTCAGTGACGGCGATATCCACTACACTGCCCACCACAATAAGAGCATCAAACGTGTTCCAGGCATCAGCAAAGTAATGCTGTGGGCAGAAAAAAGGTCATTGCACTTTCTTTGCTATCTGCCTGGGGTAGGAGTAGCAGCAGTGGCAGAGAGTATTAGCGATGTAGGACCTGGCTTGGGCCACAAAATGGAATGGACCTGAATCTTGCTCTCTAGTCTCATGATTACAGTCTCCCTGAAAGTTCTGCAGTGAGCTTCACTCCTAAGGAATGCACCACCGGGATGGGTCTAGGGCAGGGCTGTACCTTGGGTTTGAAGGCAATGATTTTGAGCACCATCTCGATAGTGAAGAGCCCAGTGAATACCATGTTGAGAATGTCCATGGCGTAGTTGAAGGGAGCGGTTTGTTCATAATGCTGGGAGAGAAAAGCAAATGAGGACAGAACCTGAAACAGCGTTTTGTTGGGAACCATATAGTCTCAAGCCTGGGCTCTGGTAAGTCTGGGGATATGAAAGCATTATGGGTTGGCCAAATACCTTGTATTGCCTGCTTTTCATTAGAGATACTAGAAAGGCTGCTTTTTGATTTTTTTTTCTTTTTGTGAGTAATGGGGCTTGAACTCAGAAATTGGGCTCTGTCCCTGAGCTCTTCAGCTCGAGGCTAGTGCTCCACTACTTTGAGCCACAGCACCACTTCCTGTTTCCTGCTGGCTAATTGGAGATAAGAGTCTCACAGACTTTTCTGCCCAGGCTGGCTTAGAACAGTGATCCTCAGATTTCAGTCTTCTGAGTAGCTAGGATTATAGGCATAAGCCACAGG
Organism: Megascapheus bottae; assembly: GCF_031878675.1. Taxonomy (NCBI): domain Eukaryota; kingdom Metazoa; phylum Chordata; class Mammalia; order Rodentia; family Geomyidae; genus Megascapheus; species Megascapheus bottae. The sequence goes on from NC_143547.1 coordinate 30,355,916, forward strand.
TACCTGCCTACTTCTTTTTTTTCCAGTCCTGGGCTTGAGCTCAGGGCCTAAGCACTGTCCTTGGGCTTTCTCAAGGCTAGAGCTCTACCACTTGAGCTTTTTTCTATGTATGTGGTACTGAGGAGTCGAACCCCGGTCTTAGTGCATGCTAGGCAAACACTTTACCATTAAGCCAAACTCCTGGCCCCCTGCCTATGTCTTGATTTCTAACTATTCTTACAAACTGGTAAAGCAAGTTTTGTTAATGGAAAAGTAAATATGAGTTGGCTGTTGGTTGACAGCTTCTGTGAGAAATGTTTCGCCTGCAATTAAAACACTCAAATGAGAGTAGTGCCTTGATTGTGGTTTTGATGTCTACAGCAGCTATCTTGTGACCAAAAAGCACTAAGCAAGGAAATGACAGCCAGCTTGCCAAAAATGGTGTAGAAACATGGCCAGAGCCTGGATCTTTGGTTCATTTTCCAAAGGCAAACAACCTTTCTCTAATGCTTCTCATTATGTGAGAAGCATAATTCATATTTCATTTCATTCACTCTAGGATATATATATATATATTTGCATTTTAGAATATTTGAAATTGGAGTGTATTTTACAACAAATGACAACTTACAATGGCCATGAACCATTCTTTTCACATTTTTTTTGCCAGTCCTGTGGCTTGAGCTCACGGCCTGAGCACTGTCCTTGGGCTTTCTCAAGGCCAACACTCTACGACTTGAGCCACAGCACCACTTTTGTTTTTTTCTGTGTATGTGGTACAGAAGAATCAAACCCAGGTCTTTATGCGTGCTATGCAAGCACTCTACCACTAGGCCAAACTCCCGGCCCTTCACATTCTTATGTAACTGAAATCAGGATGCAGTGTATAATTATTGGCCTTAGAATGATTTGGAAAGATGTGGCAAATATGTCAAGTCTCTATTAGTTGGGAGGGTTTTGTTACTTGCAGCCTAAAGCATCTCCAAGCATTCCCAGTGGGTAGTAAGAATAGGAGCACGTCTATGACAAGGATCAGGATGGGGAGCTCAAACCTGCATGGCTAGAGCAACCGTGTTGAGTAAGATGAGCAGGAACATGAGGTACTCAAAGGCAGCAGAGTTCACAGTGGCCCACACACGATACTGATGCGGGTTCTTGGGGATGTATTGGCGGAGTGGCTGGGCCTTGAGGGCATATTCCACACACTGGCGCTGCATAATGGTGGAGGGTATGAGTAAGCTGGGAAGTCTCAAGATAAGGGGAGAGGAGTTGGGAGTCAGAGGTCACCTGGTTCTTGTCCAGCTCACAGTTTTGGTACTCCTGCTCTCCCTGGGCACGGAAGGTGATGATAACAAAGCCCACAAAGATGTTCATCATGAAGAATGCAATGATGATGATGTAGACGATGAAGAACACGGAGATCTCCACGTGGTAATTGTAGATGGGGCCTTCATCTTCTGCATGTGCATCAATGGCCTTGTATAGCAGTCTGTGGGAGTGAGTATGGGGTGGGAGATGAGGGTAGAGGTGGGGACAGGTGAGGGAGTATCTTAGACCCCTTCAACCTGCTTCCAGACCTCACACATACACCAGAATCTCCTGTATAGCACCTCAAAGGCTCCTATATTCTCCACCTAACCCCTTGGGATCCCATACATTCTCTAAAGATCTTTACCAACCCCTCAAAAGTCCCCATATTTCTGCTCCAACCCTGACCCTAATATTTAAGAAAACTTTATACAGTCTTCTAAAGATTTCCAGCTAGCTGGGCCCTGGTGGCTCACACCTGTAATCCCAGCTACTCAGGAGGCTGAGACATGAGGATCATGGTTTAAAGCCAGCCCAGGCAGGAAAAGTCTGTGAGACTCTCATCTCCAATTAATCACCAAATGGGAGTGGCACTATGATTCAAGTGGTAGAGTGCTACCCTTAAGCTGAAGAGCTCAGGGACAGCGTCCAGACTCAGAGTTCGAGCCCCACGACCAACAACAACAAAAAATCTTCAGATAGACTATCAAAGATCCCACAAATCTCCCATTTCCACAGAACTTCAAATACCCTTATTCAATCACATGGCAACCACATGAGTTCCCCATAGGTCTCCCACAAGTCCATAAAGATCGCTAAATTTGCCTATCTTTTCAAGTCCTCTGATTCATCTCCAAGTGGCAACCGGAAGATGTGTGCAGCTCACAGAAATCGTTGAGTCCCCTGTTATATCCCTTGATGAACCCTCTCTCCATCTCCCATCTCTTCTCAGCCTCCATAAATCCTATCCAAATCATTTGTAAACTTCCATTTAGTTTTTCAGAGACTTGTAGCCAATTTCTGTAGACTCTTACCCAAATCCTCAAAGAACTTACAGTCTGCTTTTGGAGATATGCCCTTCTCGCCCCCACCCTATCAGTCCTCTTATACAGCCACCAGTCTCTGGAGACTTTTTTCTGGTCATGGGGATCGAACTCTTCGCCTGGATGTGGTCCTTAAGCTCTTCATCTCCGAGTCAGTACTCTACCACTTAGAGCCACAGTGCCACTTTCGGTTTTCTGGTGGTTAACTGGAGATAAGAGCCTGGACTTTCATGCCTGGGCTTTCTGCCACCTTCAGATCTCAGCCTCCTGAATAGCTAGGATTACAGGCGTGAGCCACCAGCACCTGGCTTCTGGAGACCTTAATTACCTCCCCAAGGTATGTCCCCATACATTACCAGAAGATCCCCAACCTATTTCTTAGAGACTTCCACCCAGTCCCAGCCATCCCTAGGGCCCTGCTCTCACGCAGGCCAGCCTTCAAAGGTGGATACAGTGAACAGGGCCATCATGGCTGAAAGGACGTTGTCAAAGTTGAAATCACTATTGACCCAGAGCCGCTCCCGAACCAGGGGGCGTGACACATCTCCATCAGGGTAGATGAGGAAGGAGCCCCTGTGGATGGTGCAGATAGAATAAGTGAGTGAGGAGAAGTGGGGGGCTGGGGGAAGGGGTCTGAGGATTATAGCATGAAGGCAGCAGGCATAGTGATAGAACTAGACTGTCTGAATTCAAATCCTATTCTGCCATTTTCTGCTCTTAACTCTGTCCAGCTTTTTTGTTGCTGTTGGTAGTGATCATGGGGTTTGAACTCTGGGCCTGAGTCCTATCCCTGTGCTCTTCAGCTCAAAGCTAGTGCTCTACCACTTGAGCCACAGCAGCACTTCCAGTTTCTGGAGGTTAATTGGAGATAAGATTTTCATGGAATTTTTTTGCCCCATCTGGCTTTGAACCACAATCCTCAGATCTCAACCTCTTGAGTAGCTAGGTTTAAAGGTTTGAGCCCCAGGTGCCCAGCTGTGTCCAGCTTTCTGCTGCTTATTCGGATATAACCTCTCAGATTTCTCTGTCTGTGCTGACTCTAAACTACATTTCCTAGATTTTTAATTTCCTGAGTTGCTGGGGTTATAGGCATGAGCCACCCAGAACCTAACAAGTAGCCAGACACTGTGCTGAGCTTTCCACACAGGTAATTTTGACTGTAATATAATTTTCAGCAGTGACTTGGCTTCTCTCGGCAGCTCTCTAAGATAAGCGCCACTTTCATCCCTATTTTTTTCAGCTGAAACAAACTAGACTACACAAGGCTAAAATATGCTTCAAATCACATGAATTGCAGCAATGTGTGGCTCGATGGCTCGTGTTTTTTTGGGGGGGGCAAGGAGGTAGTACTGGGGTTTGCACTCAAGGCCTGTGTGCTATACCTCAGCTATTTTATCCCCTCAAGATCAGCACTTTACCATTCGAGCCACAACACCGCTTCCTGTTTTTTTGGTAGTTGACTGGAGAAGAGTCTCATGGACTTTCCTGCTCAAACTGGAGATCCTCAGATCTCAGCCTTCTGAGTAGATATAATTATAGGCATGAGCCACTGATGCCTTGCCATTAATTTTATTTTAAAGCATCAATTATTGCAGTACAGGGGGAGTTGCACTCAGGGCCTCATGTGTGCAATGAAAGCATTCTGCTCCTTGAGTCATGTCCTTAGCACTTCTGCTTTTGGTTTTTGCAGAATCTTACATTTTTTTGCCCAGAATGGCCTCTAACTTAAAACTTCCTGTCTATAGCTTGCTGAACAGTAGATGTGCTAAAACCACATGCCTTTTTTTGTGGGGGGACAGTCCTGGGGCTTGGACTCAGGGCCTAATCACTGTCCTTGGGCATTTCCCAAGGCTACCACTCTAGCACTTGAGCCACAGCACCATTTCTGGCCTTTTTTGTGTATGTGGTACCAAGGAATCGAACCCTGGTCTTCGTGCATGCTAGACAAGCACTCTACCACCAGGCCACACTCCCAGCCCCAACATGCCTTGTTTTTTTGTTGTTGTTGTTTTTCATTTTATTTTTTATTATAGAGGTAATGTATATAGGAGTTACAGATACATTTGACAGATAGTAGGTGCATTACTTCTCACACATTCATGCCTTGTTGTTCTTGTTTTTTGCCAGTCCTGGGCTTGGGCTCAGGGCCTGAGCACTGTTCTTGGGCTTTTGCAAGGCTAGAGCTATACTGCTTGAACTATAGCACCACTTCTGGCTTTTTGTCTATGTATGTGGTACCAAGGAATCGACCCTGGGTCTTGGTGCATGCTAGGTAAACACTCTACCACTAGGCCAAACTCCCTGCCCCAATGCCTGTTTTTAAGACAGGATTTTGTTAGATTTGGCCTGGGTTGGGTTATTACTGTGATCTTTCTATTTCCATCTCCAGAACACAACCCATGCTCTGGAGCACAAACTAATAGAGATGCCTCTAAAGAAAACCCTGGGGCTGGGAGTGTGGCCTAGTGGTAGAATGCTTGTATAGCATGCACAAAGCCCTGGGTTTGATTCTTTGGTTCCACATATACAGAAAAGCCAGAAGTGGTGCTGTGGCTCAAGTGGTAGAGTGCTAGCCTTGAGAAAGCCCAAGGACAGTGCCCAGACTCTGAATTCAAGCCCGGGTCTGGCAAAAAAAAAAACAAAAAAAAAACCAAACAAAAAAAACCCCTGGGATTTGAAACAGGAAAGACATTGCTAGGGGTCCTGGAGTGGAATGTGAGTAACTCTGAGAAATATAGAGAGGGATCTTGGGAGGTCATGAAGATGGCACTTTAGGCTTGATGATGTCAGACATCCTCTGCTAGGGGAGCACTGTACTCCTAGGCCACACTCCTGGCTCCTCAGGCAGCCTCTGTAGTTTTGTGTGTGTGCGTGTGTGCATGTGCATGTGTGCATATAAATGCATACATGCATGTGCATGCATGCATATGCATGCTAATCTCTGGGCTTGAACTCTGGACCTGGACACTGTCCCTGAGCTTTTTCACTCATGTCTATCTCTCTACAACTTGAGGCACAGATCCTCTTCTCCTTTTCTTGTGGTTAATTGAAGATAAGAATCTCACAAACTTTCCTTCCCAGGCTAGCTTTGAACCACAATCCTCAGATCTCAGCCTGTTTTTTTGTTGATCGTCCAACTTGAACTCTGGGCCTGAGCACTGTTTCTGAGGGCTTAGTTGGAGATTGGAGTCTCATGGTCTTCAGTGCCTGGGCTGGCTAGATCTCAGCCTCTTAAGTAGCTAGGATAATAGGCTTGAGCCATGATCACCGAGTAACCACTCTAGTTTTTAGAGTTCTAGGGAGGTGGGTCTTGGGTTTTTTTGTGGGGAGACTGTGGGCCTTGGGGACTTAAGGAAATCTACAGTTCTTGGGTAGAGGCTTTGCGGGTTTCAGGGACAGGTCTCTATGGCCTCTTGGAGGGGTTCTGGGTTTCATGGAGGCAAGGCCTCAGGCACTCACTTGCATTCTTTTGGCGTGTGCTTAGCTTCATCAGTACAACTGTAGAATTTCCCCTGTAGAAAGAGGCCCACATCTGTCTAGTAGGTTTCCCCTTGTCCCATGAATTGCCCCATGCCTGGACCTCCCCCTGGCGTTTTCCCCACCTTGAAGAGTTGCACACCAATGCAGGCGAACATGAATTGCAGGAGTGTGGTGACGATCATGATGTTTCCAATGGTCCGGATAGCCACGAACACACACTGTACCACGTGCTGCAATCACAGCCCCGACCCATGGCCCAATGGAAAACATAGGCCGAGGTGACCACGTGCAGCGATTCTGGTGATGGATACAAACTCAAGGACTTGGGCTAGGGACATGAAGTAATTTATTGGAGATATGTGGTCAAACACACATGGTCAGAGGCCGGGAGTTTGGCCTAGTGGTAGAGTGCTTGCCTAGCATGCACGAAGACCCGGGTTCGATTCCTTGGTACCACATACATAGAAAAAAGCCGGAAGTGCTACTGAGGCTCAAGTGGTAGAGCTCCAGCCTTGAGAAAGCCCAAGGACAGTGCTCAGGCTCTGAGCTCAAGCCAAGGACTGGTAAAACACACACACACACACACACACACACACTCAAAAGTAGTGACATGGACTCACACATGCTGGCACTAGCTAGGAACAAATGTTTGTGAGTCTTGATGTTAGGGACATAAATTAGATAAATGTGACCACTAGTAAGGAATGTATGGTCAATCACTTGTAAGAAACAAATCAGTCCTCGAAGGCAGTAAAGAATGATTGGCTAAGCTAGATGCAGTGGCTCCCACCTGTAATCCTAACAACTCAGGAGGCTGAGATCTGAGGATTGTAGCTCAAAGCCAGCCAAGGCACTCAAGACTGAGAGACTCCTATCTCTAATTAACCACTAGAAAACTTGAAGTGGCCCTATGGCTCCAGGGGTAGGGTGGTAGCCATGAGCTGAGGGACAATGCCCAGGCCCAGAGTTCAAGCCCCATGACTGACCAAAAAAAGAAAAGAAAGAAAGAACAAAAGAAAGACTGACTAAGTCAGGTGCTGGTGGCTCATGCCACTCAGGAGGGGCTGAGGTCTGAAGATTGCAGTTCAAATCTAGCTCAAGCAGGAAAGCTCGTGAGACTCTTATCTCCAATTAACCACCTAAAGTGGCATTGTGAAAAAAAAATAAAGTGGCATTGTGCTCAAAGTGGGAGAGTACTAGCCTTGAGTGAAAAAGCTCAGAGGCAGTTCCCAGTCCATGAGTTCAAGCCTCATGGTTGACAAAAAAAAAAGTATGGTTACATATTGGGTCCAGACTATATATGGTTACACATCAGTGCAAAAGGCCACTTAGATGAGCTAACCTGGCTCGAGAGGAGGGGCTTTCTTGGGGTGGGCTTACCTTGAGTCCCTTGGCCCTATTGATGGCTCGGAGGGGCCGCAGCACTCGGAGAACACGAAGAATCTTCACTACAGAGATGGCGCTTGAGCTGGGGGAGGGAAGGTCCTCAGCCCTTGATCCAGGCTAGTCCTGGCTTTGGGAGAAGGAGAGTAGGCAAGGGGATGTGTTACTTACTGGATGCCAAAAGAGATGAGGGATACACTGACCACAAGCAGATCCAACAGGTTGAACCAGCTGCGGCAGAAGGAGCCGCGGTGCAGGAAAGCCCCAAACACTGTCATCTGGGGACCAGAGAACTTTGGGTTAGACACTAGACCTAGCAATCATTAGTGGGATAAGGAGACTTGAATTAGAGAGCAAGGCTTTAAGGATAGGTGAGGAGTGTGTTATGGTGACAACTAAGGATATGTTGTGGGGCAGGTTCATTAGTTACCTTTAGTAGAATCTCCACAGTGAAAATGGAGGTGAAGGCATAATCGAAGTACCCTAGAATCTGGGGAGAGGGTGAGAAGGGAAGCCACCGAGTCATGAGAGAAGAGGATAGAAGTGGATTATGTGTGTGTACACCTCTTTTATTTTTTGGCCAGTACTTGGGCTTGAACTCAGGGCTTTCTCAAGGCTAGTGCTCTATCACTTGAGTCACAATGGCATTTCTGGATTTTTTTTGTATTTGTGGTACCAAGGAATTGAACCCAGGGCTTCGTGCATGCTAGGCAAGCACTCTACCACTAGGCCATGCCCCTGGCCCTGTGTGTACACCCTTTATATAAGCTTTGCCTTCTTTGGTTTGTGTGTGTGTGTGTGTGTGTGTGTGTGTGTGTGTGTGTGTGTGTGTGTGTGTGTGCCAGTCCTGGGGCTTGAACTCAGGACCTGGACACTCTCCCTGAACCTTTGTGCACAAAGTTAGTACTCTACAGCTTGAGCAATAGTTCCACTCTGGCTTTTTTTGTGTGTGCTAGTTCTGATGCTTGAACTTAGGTCCTGGGCACAATCCGTAAGCTTTGTTTGCTCAAGACTAGTACTTTATCACTAGAGCCACAGCTCTACTTCCAGCATTTTGGTATAGTTAATTGAAGATGAGTCTCATGGATTTTCCTGCCTGGGCTGACTTTGAACTGAGATCCTCAGATCTCAGCCTCCTGAATAGCTTTGATGCAGGTGTGAACCTCTCAATATCCTGAAGACTTTTCTATAAAACTTTTTTTTTGCCAGTTCAGGTGCTTAAACTCAGAGCCTGGGCAATGTCCTTGGACACTTTTTGCTCAAAGCTAGCGCTCTGCCACTCCACTTCTGGCTTTTTCTGTGTATGTGGTACCAGGGAATTGAATCAAGGGCTTTGTTTCTGCTAGGCCAGCATGCTACGACTAAACCATGCTCCCAACCTGTACAAGACTTTTCTACAAAGGTTTGCCTGTCAGAGTTGATACCTTCAGTTTGAACTCCTTGCAAATTATGTGGGTGCCCTTGGGCCCACTTAATCTCTGAGCACAGCTCCCTATCCCTCCCTTCCATCCAAAGTTAAATGCTAATTCCCCATCTGAGATGCATACATGGTAAGGGTGACCACTTTAGTAGTCTGGGCCTGAGAGCTGTTTCTATGCTTGTCAGCTCAAGGCTAGCACTCTACCACTTAAGCCACAGTGCCACTTCCACTTCTTTGGTGGTTAATTGGAGATAAGGATCTCACGGACTTTGGTGCTGGGGCTGGCTTTGAACCTCGATCCTGAGATCTCATTCTCCTGAATAGCAAAGATTACAGGAAGGAATGACAGGTGCCCAGGTATCATCATCATCATCATCATCATCATCATCATCATCATCATCATCATTATTTTTGCCAGTCCTGAGATTTGAACTCAGAGCCTGGGCACTGTCCCTGCACTACTTTGGCTAGCATTCTACTCTTTGAGCCACAACATCACCGCTGACTTTTTCTGTTTATGTCATACTGAGAAATTGAAACCAGGACTTTATGCATGCTAGGAAGCCACATTCCCAGCCACCATTATTATTATTATTATTATTATTATTATTATTATTATTATTATTTGTGGGTCATGGGGCTTGAGCTCAGCCTGGGTGCTGTCCCTGAGCTCTTCAGCTCAAGGCTACCACCCTACCCTTGAGCCAAGCCCCACTTCCCATTTTCTAGAGGTTAATTGGAGATAAGAGTCTCAGGTGCTTTTGTGCCACGGCTGGCTTTGAACCTTGATCCTCAGATCTCAACCTCCTGAATAGCTAGGATTACAGGTGTGAGCCACCATGCTCGGTGTAGCCACCATTATTATTTTTTTTATTTATTTTTTGTTATCTTTAAGCAGTCGTGCAATGGGGATTCAATTCAACGTATTGTTTTCTGAGTATAACACATCTTGATCAATGTCACCCCTTTAGTAGCCAGCATTATTGATTCTCTTGCTCAGTCCCTAGAGGGGCCTTCTCCCTGTATCCCCTATGGCTCTGGTTTGTATCTTCCCCTACCCTCCCACCACCCCTTAGCCAATAGGCTTACATGGTTTCGGAAGGAATGGGCTCGGATGGGATCCTCAGCTGCCAGGGATACACTGCTGAGTATGATGAACACCAGGATAAGATTGGTGAAGACGTGATGGTGGATGAGTGTGTGGCAGGCCTTCCTCAGCCTGAGGAGTGGGGGAAAGGCTGTGGTTAGAAGCTGGGAGGCTGAGATCTGAGGATCAAGGTCAAAGCCAGCCTGGGCACAAAAGGACCCGAGACTCTTCTCTCCAATTAACCTCTAGAAAATGGGAAGTGGGGCTTGACTCAAGGGTAGGGTGGTAGACTTGAGCTGAAGAGCTCAGGGACAGTGTCCAAGCCTAGTTCAAGCCTGATGACCCACCAAACAAACAAGCAAACAAAGCTGGGACCACACTGGTGACTGAGATAGCCCAAGTGATACAGCAGTGCAGCTTCAGTAGCTCCACGCCCCTCCACCTGCACTGCCCTCCCCTGCCTTGGTCACACTGCTCCCAACACTTACGGGTTGGTTTGGCTGAGGCAGAAAAAGGCACTGCCCTCAGGGATGGGTACCACTTTCTCCTTAGGGACAACTTCCTGGAGGAGTTCCACACGCCCTGCACCCTCTTCCTCCTCCTCTTCCTCCTCTTCCTCTTCCTCCTCCACGCTTGGCCCTAGACAAATAAACAAAGAGAAACTTGATTGAGAGGACTGATGTAAAGCGATTGGAATGGTGCTTGTCATGTGGCAAATGTGTGCCCTTCCCTGCCAGAATGGCAGCTGCTTGGGAAAGGAATCTTAGTCTGTTTTGTTTAATGCTATGTGCCTAGCCCACAGAAAAGTATCTAGGATACAGCTAGAACTGAGTACATGTATGTCCAGTGAATATTGTATATGCACATAAATTGATAATAAAAGTTCTAAGAACTGGGTGTTTGTGGTTGATATCTAGCTATTAAAGAGGCTGGGATCCAGCACAAAGATCTTTTTAAAGCACTGGTGCTTCATGCCTGTAATCCTAGCTACCCAGGAGTCTAAGATCTGAGGATCACAGTTCAAAGCCAGCCCTGGCACCAAAGTCCACAAGACTCTCATCTCCAATTAACCACCAGAAAACTGGAAGTAGAGCTGTGACTCAAAGTTGTAGAGAGGTAACCTTGAGCTGAAGAGCTCAAGGACAGCACCCAGGCCCTGAGTTCAAGCCTCATGACCAATTCCCTTCCGCTCCCCCCCCCAAAAAAAAGCTTTGAGGAGTTGTGTAGTAAAACAAAAATTCTCTCCTTTAACCTTAATGTTTTAAAGTGTTAATGACTACATACTAAGCCTCTTTATTATTTCTTTCCAGGATGATCTTTTCGTGTTGGAGGTGGAACATGGGCTTTTCTACATGTCAAGCAAGCACTGTGCCATTGAGTTAAACCTTATTCCTATTTTTATGCCAGTTCTAGGCCCATGAGCTTTTTGTGCTAAAGGCTAGCACTTTACCACTTGAGCCACAGCTCCATTTCCAGCTTTCTTTGGTAGTTAATCAGAGATAAGAATCTTTCCAGCCAGGACTGGCTTTCAACTATGATCCTCAGATCTCAGCCTCTTTTTTGCCAGTCTTGGGGCTTGAACTCAGGGCCTGAGTCCTGTCCTTGAGCTTTTCCCTCAAGGCTAGCACTCTACCACTTGAGCCACAGCACCACTTCTGGCTTTTTTCTGTGTATGTGGTACTGAGGAATCCAATCTGGGTCTTGGTGCATGCTAGGCAAGCACTCTACCGCTAGGCCAAACCTCTGGCCCTCCCAGCCTCTTGAGTAGCTAGGATTATAGATATGAGCCATTGGGGCCCAACAGCCCGCGTTTTTTTTCTTTTTTGTCAATCCTGGGGCTTGAACTCAGGGCCTGGACATTGTCTCTGAACTTCTTTTGCTCAAGGCTAGCATTCTGCCTCTTACGATACAGTGCTACTTCCAGCTTTTTCTGTTTATGTGGTACTCAGTAATTGAACCCAAAGCTTCATGCATGCCAGGCAAGTACTCTGCCACTAAGTTACATTCCCAGTCCTTTTTTTGAGAAAGGTTCTTGCTATTTAACCTAGGTTGGCCTTGAACTCAAGATCCTCCTATCTCTATTTCATACGTGCTAGAATTATCAGCATGTGCTACCACACTTGGTGCCTTCAGGATGGTCTTGGAAAAACTTGTTTCCCAGAGAGGAGGGTGGGGGTCAGAAGGTATGTGCCTTGGTGGAAAGAAGACTCCACCACACTCCACCTGTCAACTTGCCTGCTTCTTCACTCTTCGCATCATTATCTCCTTCCTTCTCCTCACCACGCACCTGAAGACAGGGACATAGGAGTTACTTATGGTATGGAAAAATATATAGGATACATAGGAGGAATTCAATAATGAAGTATAGCTTCCGTAGAGGCTAAGTAGGAAAGCCACACACAGAGACAGTATAGGGGAGAGGAAGGGTGGGCAGAGCCAAGTATTCTAACTCACCAATCCACCATTCTCCTTGGGGGCATTCCCCTCCCTGCTCTTTTCTCTGTGTGGGGAAATAGGAAGATGATTGCTGTAGATAGTAACAGTTGGGCAAAGCTTGAAGAGGTTATTTGTGAGCAGAATAGACTTTTCATTGGGTTTGCTACAATTTTCCCACCTCCACACGTAACCCCATAATCTGTTTTCACAACGTGTGAAATCCTGTCTTTTTTGTTGTTGTTGTGAGTCCTAGGGCTTGAACTCAGGTCCTGGGGACTGTCCTTGAGTTTTCTCAGTGCTAGCCACAGCACCACTTCTAGCTTATTCCGTGTATTAATTAAACCCAGGGCTTCATGCGCGCTAGGCAAGCACTCTACCACTAGAGCATGATCCCAGCCCTCTGAAATCCTGTCTGGCACACTCCTATCACAACCGTCCCTTACCACTCCCAACCCCCACCAAGAGCCAAAAGCTTTAGTCTTGAACTGAAAACCATCAGCAGGAAGCAATGGAAGGAAAAAGGAGGGAAGTACAAGCGGAGGGTCAGTGATGGGGAGATGAAAGGGCATTCTGGGCCAAAGTGAGAGTTTGTGTGTGTGTGTGTGTGTGTGTGTGTGTGTGTGTGTGTGTGTGTGTGTATTTTCTCTTCGGTACTGGGGATTTAACTTAAGGCCTTTTGCCTGCTAAGCAAGAACTCTACCATTTGAGGTATGCCTCTTGTTCTCATTACTTTTTATTTTTTGTCAATCGTGGGATTTGAACTCTGGACCTAGGTGCTGTCCCTGAACTCACCAGCTCAAGGCTACTGCCCTACCCCTTGAGCCACAGTGCCACTTCCAGTATGCTGGTGGTTAACTGGAGTCTCACAGACATTTTAGTGCTCTGGCTGGCTTTGAACCACGATCCTCAGATCTCAGCCTCCTGAGTAGCTAGGATTAGAGGCGTGAGCCACTGGGCCTGGCTTACTTATTTTTGTGTGTGTGTGCCGATATTTGGGGCTTGGACTCATGTTCTGGGTGTTATCCCTGGGCAATTTTTTTCTTGCCCAAAGTTGGTGCTCTACCATCTGAGCACAGCTCTACTTCTGCCTTATTCTGAAGATCTTGATTCAAAGGCAGCTCAGGCAGTAAAGAAGGTGAGCCTCTTATCTTCAATTAATCACTAGAAAAGGGGAAGTTGTGCTGTGGCTCGAGGGGTAGGGCGGTAGTCTTGAGCTGAAGAGCTCAGGGACAGCGACCAGGTCCAGAGTTCAAGCCCCATGACCCACAAAAAAAGGAGAAAAAAAAGAAATGCCTGTTCAAGCCAGTCACAGTGGCTCATGCCTGTAATGCTACTAAGGAGGCTGAGATCTGAGGATTGAAGTTCAAAGCCAGCACAGGCACAAAAGTCCATGAGGCTCTCTAATTAACCACCAGAAAAGTGGAAGTGGTGATGTGGCTCAAACTGGTAAAGTGCTAGCCTTGAGCTGAAGAGCTCAGGGACAGTGTCCATGTCCTAAGTTCAAGCCCCAAGACCAACCAATAAAAAAAAAAGCCTATACAGCCCAGATGCCCTTCAATAGATTAGTGGATCCAAAAAATGTACTACCTATACACAATGGAATTTCATACGGCCATTAAAGTAAAATTATGTTCCTTGCATGGGAATGGATGGATCTAGAACAAATCATGTAAGCTAAGCTCAGATAAACAGATGGTGCATGCTTTTTCTCACAAGAGGTTTTTCTCTTCGTTACTGCTTTTTTTTTTTTGTTTGTCAGTCATGGGACTTGAACTCTGACCTAACCCTTGATCCAGAGCCCCATTTCTGGTTTTCTGGTGGTTAATTGGAGATAAGAGTCTCATGGACTTTAGTGTCTGGGCTGGCTTTGAACCCCACTTCTCAGATCATAGCTTCCTGAGTAGCTAGGATGATAGGGGTGAGCCACCTCGCTCAGCTTTTTCTTTGGTTTTATTTGGTCTTGTTTGTTATCTGTCTTTGAAAGGATAAGGGGTGGCACAGAAATGGAGGGACAAAGGGTGAACAAATGTAGCAGGGGTACCTACTGGACCCTATATTGACATTGAACTATACAACTTGTGGGTGGGGATGGGATAGAAAAACTGGGAGAGAATGAGGGAAGGGGTGACATTGTCCAAGAAGAAATGTACTCTTGCCAGATGTGGTGGCTCACACCTGTAATCCTAGATGTTCAGGAGGCTGAAATCTGAAGATCAAGGTTCAAAGCCAGCCCGGGCACTAAGAAAGTAGGATTCTTTTTTTTGCCAGTCCTGGGCCTTGAGCTCAGGGCCTGAGCACTATCCTTGGGCTTTCTTAAGGCTAGAACTCTACCACTTGAGCCACAGCACCACTTTGGGCTTTTTTTTCTATGTATGTTGTACCTAGGAATCGAACCTGGGCCTCTGTGCATGTTAGACAAGCACTCTACCACTAGGACAAACTCCCAGCCTCCAGGCAAAAAAAAAAAAACCCAAAGACAAAACAAAGCAAAAAACTGTAACCCCTCTATATATCATGTTTATAATAACAATAAAAAATTACAAAAGAGGCTGGGAGCATGGCTTAGTGCTACAGAGCTTGCCTAGTATGCACCAAAGCCCTGGCTTCAATCCCTCAGTACCACATACACAGGAAAAGCCTGCAGTGGTGCTGTGCTCAAGTGGTAGAGTGCTAGCCTTGAGAATAGAAAGGCTCGGGGACAGTGCCCAGGCTGAGTTCAAGCCCCAGGACTGGCAAAAAACAAACCAACAAAAAATGAAAAAAGAACTGCTTGTTGAATCAATGTGTGGTAGAAGCTTGTATGTGAAACTGGGGATTACTAGGGAGATTGGAGGTATGTCTGGTGGTGTGGGATGTGTGTGAGACTCCTCAGTCAGGGAAAGACTGTGTTAGAGTCCGAACCAGAGCTCACCTGCTCTTGTTCTTGGTGGTGCCTGCATCCCCACTAGCCAGGTTATCCACAGCAATGGCAAGAAACACATTCAACAAGATATCTTGCATGAGCTCAGGCTGAAAAGATGGGAAATTAGCCTCCCTGCGAACTTCTGAGGACTCCCCCCCCCATCCACGCCCCAGCCTGCTCCCAGCCAGCTCCTCAGAGCCCCAAGGATACAGTTTCCACAGATGAAGAGAATGATGAAATAGACACACACCAGCATCCCTGGGAAGAAAGGGCCCCCGTAGGCCATGATACCATCATACATGACCACGTTCCAGTCCTCCCCTGTCAGGATCTGGGAGGGGATGAGAAGTCACCATGAAGGGTTTTGGTTTTGTTTTGGGTTATTTTGGGGGGGGGGGCCGTGGTAGGAAATGAACTCTGAGGCTGGACCCTGTCTTTGAGCTGTTCTGCTCAAGGCTGGAACTTTACCACTTTAAGCCATAGCACCACTTCCGGTTTTCTGGGGGTTAATTGGAGATAAAAGTCCCATGGACTTTTATGCCCAGGCTGGCTTTGAACCAGGATCCTCAGATATCAGCCTCCTGGGTCGCTAGGATTACAGCTGTGAGTCACCAGTACCCGGCACCATGAAGTTCTTTGGGACCTTCCATATTCCATTCTACCCTTCCCTGCCCCACAACACACCCATTTCTCAGTCTCCCGGCTTTACCTGAAAGACAGTGAGGAGAGCCTGGGGGAAAGTGTCAAAGGTGCTTCGCTTGGTGTGTGTCTGGTCAAAGTTGAATTTGCCCCCAAACAGTTGCATGCCAAGCAGAGAGAAGATGATGATAAACAGGAAGAGAAGAAGCAGCAAGGATGCGATCGATTTCATGGAGTTGAGTAGGGATGCCACTAGATTGCTCAGTGATGCCCAGTGCCTGCAGAAAGGATATAAAGGGCAGGGCTGGCATCCTGTCCACTGAGATCCAGGAGTCATGGTAGTGTTCCTGGATCAATCTAAGTAGGTCATGGGAAGTTGGACATTAGTGGCTCATGCCTGTAATCATTGCTACTCAAGAGGCTAACATCTGGGGACGGGAGTTTGGCCTAGTGGTAGAGTGCTTGCCTAGCATACACGAAGACCCAGGTTCAATTCCTCGGTACCACATACATAGAAAAAAGCCAGAAGTGGTGCTGAGGCTCAAGTGGTAGAGCTCTAGCCTTGAGAAAGTCCAAGGACAGTGCTCAGGCCCTGAGCTCAAGCCCAGGACTAGCAAATAAAAAAGAGGCTAACATCCGAGGATTGAGGTTCAGGTTCAAAGTCAGTCCAAGCAGGAATGTCTGTGAGACTCTTATCTCTAATTAACCCCCCCCCCACACACGGAGTGGAGCTGTGGCTCAAGTGCTACAGCATTTGCCTTGAGTGAAAAAACCAAATGAAAGCATGAAGCCACGAATTTAAGCCCCAGTATTGGCATATGCACACAAAGGTAAATAACTAAAATAGGCTGTGGGGTCAAAGTTGAGATTTGTGGGCTGCAATGCGGTGAGAGTCAAAAATGAGGGGATTGCTGAGCTTGGGGTTCAGGTTAGCCTTAGGATTGTCATGGGAAATGACGTTTGGATACAAGTGTAGTTTGTAGGTATACAGATTTGGAATTGGATATGGAACTGGGATAAGGTTGACAGTTGGTCTAGGAGAGGGAATGAGAGGAGGTTGGGGGCTGAGGCAGGAAATGCGCCTGGAGATGGGGTGAATTTTAGGAAGTAGGGATTTGTTTGCAACTTGAGATTGGCATTGTAGTTAGTAGTTATGACTGAGAATGGGAGTTAGGGATGAGGTGAAAGTCTGGGTTGGGCTTAACATTGGATAGTAGAGTTGGTAATAGACCTGTGGGTGATGCATGTTGAGGAGTTGGGATTAGAAAAGGTGTTACATTTTGCAGGTTGGAAATGAGTATGGAGTTGAGTTTGAACATAGCCTTGGGAATAATGTTGGAACAGAAGTTGAGGTTGAAGGAGATGGAAATGCAGTAGATTTTTCCTAATTTACTCTACTCTCCACAAAGGGAGAAACTGTCACTTTCTATTTAGTTCTGTGTGCCAGTATTGAGGCTGGAACTCAGGGGCTCAAGTCCTTACTTAGCTCTTTCTGATCAAGTCTGTCACTCTACTATTTAAGCCACATATTCATTTTTAGCTTTTTTTTCCTGGTTAATTGGAGGTAAGTCTCTGGAATTTGTCTGCTTAGGCTGGCTTCCAATTTGGTCCTCAAATCTCAGCCTTCCTGAATAGGATTACACGTGTGACTCACTAGCACCTGGCTGAAGGTGGGAACACATGTCTGCTTTGATTCCTACTCTTTCCCTACAGCATAGACCCAACATGCAGTAGGTGCTCCATGTGCGTTTGCTAAATAAATGGTGAGGCAGCTAAGATTGTCACTGGACATGAGGTATGGCAAAGCAGTCTGCTTGTGAATTTGTATTTGGGAACCCAATCTCTCCTCCCCTGAGTACACACCTGGTGACCTTGAAGATCCTGAGGAGACGAACACATCGGAGCACGGAGATGCCAAGAGGCTGCATGGCACCCACCTCCACCAAGGTGGTCTCCAGGATGCCCCCACAGACCACGAAGCAGTCAAAACGATTGAAGAAGGAAGAGACATAGACAGAAGGCCCCAGACCATACAGCTTGAGAAGCATCTCCACGGTGAACAGACAGAGCAGCACTTTGTTGGCATATTCTGTGGAGAGAATGGCTGGGTGATTAGACTGGCCAGCTTCTGGGGTGACATGGGAGAGTAAAGGCCATATAGGATCTTGGGGGTAAGCAGTATCAGGCCAGCCACAAGCTGGTGGTGAGGGGCTGTGGGGTGGGGCTTGGAAGGGCCTTAAAGCTGGGGTAAGGAGCAGAGGTAGGCTTGGAGTTAGCCTCTGAGAGTTAAGGAAAGCTTTAAATCCAGGGTCAAGCATTTTTGTTTTTAATCTTCTGGTATGATGCTTGATCTTAGGATCTGTGCTATCCTTGTTTGTTGTTATTGTTTGGTAAAAACCAACACTACCATTTGACACACACCTTCATTTCTAACTTCTTGGTGTTTAATCAGGGCTTTTTCTATCCTGGCTGGCCTTGAACTCTGATCTTTGAATCTCAGCTTCCTAAGATCTATGAGGTGTGAACCACCACTGGAGATATGAGCCACTGTTGCCATTTATTTATTTAGCCCAGTTCTGGGGCTTGAACTCAGAGCTTGGGCACTGTCCATAGACTTTCCTCAAGGTAAGCACTCTACCATTTGAGGAACAGCACCACTTCTGGCTTTTCCATGTATGTGGCACTGAGGAATCAAACAACCGGGTCTTCATGCATGCTAGGCAAGCACTCTACCACTACACCAAACTCCAGGACCCTTTTACTTTATTTTTTTAACTTTTTTTAGTTGGGGGGGACTTGAACTCTGCCTGGGCACTGTCCCTGAGCTATTCAGCTCAAGGCTAGCACTCTGACACTTTGAGCCACAGGGCCAATTCCAGTTTTCTGATTGTTAATTGGAGATAAGAATCTCATGGACTTTTGTGCCCTGACTGGCCTTGAACCTTGATCCTCAGATCTCAGCCTCCTAAATAACTAGGATTACAAATGTGAGCCAATGGCAACTGGCTTTTATTTTTATCTTTGTATTTTGCATTTTTCTTATTTTCTTTTTTCTTTTTTTTCCAGTCCTGGGCTTAAGCTCAGGGCCTGAGCACTGTCCTTGGATTTTTCTCAAGGCTAGAGCTCTACCACTTGAGCCTTAGCACCACTTCCGGCTTTTTCTAAGTATGTGGTACTGAGGAATCGAACCCGGGTCTTTGTGCATGCTAGGCAAGCACTCAACCACTAGGCCAAATTCCCGGCCCAAATAGCTTGTTTTTTTTTTTTTTTTTTGCCAGTCCTGGGCTTAAGCTCAGGACCTGAGCACTGTCCTTGGATTTTTCTCAAGGCTAGAACTCTACCACTTGAGCCTCAGCACCACTTCTGGTTTTTTCCAAGTATGTGGTACCAAGGAATGGAACCTAGATCTTCATGCATGCTAGGCAAACACTCTACCACTAGTCTAAACTCCCAGCCCGTATTTTGCATTTTTCTCTGCAGGAAATGGATCCCAGAGCCTGATGCTTCTTAAGCACATGGACTACTGCATTGCACTCCCAGTTTTGAGTCTGAAGTGTTGTTTGTACTGAGGCTAGCTTCAGGACTAAAGGTAAAAACAAGCTCAATAAATATATTTATAGGTCCCAATGAATAACATTACTTATTAAACATTCACTTAAATACATTCACTTTGTGGGGACCACGTGACACATTAAGCACTTTCCATTTGAAGCCACTTAATCCATGTTGTGGATGAAACAGACACAGACAAGTTATTTTGCTAGGACACCATGATGTTAAGAGCCTGGATTTGGGAGCCAGACTGACTGAGTTCTAATTTCAAGTCTGCTTCTCAACAAGCTGATTCTCAGGACTTACCCCTCCAGCATCTTGGCAATCAGTAACTTGACTCTTAGTACTGAATTCACACAGAATTGTAGTGATGAGTCGAGACATGTGAAATGCTAAGAACAGGCCAGGCGTGGTGGCTCATGCCAGTAATCCTAGCTACTCAGGAGGCTGAGATCTGAGGATTGATGTTCAAAGCCAGGCCAGGCACTCAAGTCTGTGAGATTCTTATCTCCAATCAACCACCAGAAAACCAGAAGTGGCGCTGTGGCTCAAGGGGTAGAGCAGTAGCCTTGAGCTGAAATGTTCAGGGATAACGCCCAGGCCCAAAGTTCTAGTCCCACAACTGACAAAACAACAACAAAAGAAATGCTGAGACTAGAACAAGGTAGGATTGGATAGGCTAATGATTGTGCATTTATATTGGCAGCAAGATAGTGGGCTCTGAGGCTCCCTAGACAATACTGGATTTGAACCTATAGGTTGGAGGAAGCCAGGAATGGAAGAGAGTTGACAGGCTGAGGGGGTACCTTGGGTCTGGGTGAGCCATAGGGGTTGCCCATGATGCTCTGAGGCGATGGTCAGTGTGTTGAGGAAGACAAGCAACAGTACAGCCCAGTAGCAGGCATTGGATTTCACAGCTCGCCGGCAACGAGCCCGGAGTCCCCGGTTAGCTCTTCGGAGGCGGCGGCTGGAGGAAGAGATTCCACCATTAAGATCACCTACATAAGCCTGGGGAGCCCAAGTAAGGGAGCTCAAGTAAGGAAGGACTTGACAGTGGGAGGGCTCTCAAAGTGACATGGCCAAGGAATTGTGCAACTTTCCCAACTCACCAAACCCTGGTTTTCATGATCTTGTTCCTGGAAAAGAAGAGACGGAGAGATGACTGTCATAAAGGAATGAAAAGGGTCAGCAGGTAGGCCCAGAGGTTAGGGACTGAAATCTAGGTTTGAGGCAAAAGCAAGAACTAAGGGTCAGGGTCTGGGCAGGCCAGGGATAAGGGCTGAGGATTGCTTGGCACAAGTGATTCATGCCTGTAATCCTTGCTGTATTGCTGGCTGAGACCTGAGGATCTGATAGTAACCCAGGTAGACAAATCTGAGAGATACTTATCTCCAGTTAACCATCAAAAATCAAGAAGTGGAGCTATGGCTCAATTAGTAAAATGAGAACCTTGGTTGCAAAAGGTAAGGAAAAGGCCAGTAGCCTAGTTGTAGAGTGCTTGCCTCACATGCACAAAGCCCAGGGTTCAATTCCTCAGTACCACATACACAAGAAAAGCTGGAAGTGGTGCTATGGCTCAAGTGTCAGAGTGTTAACCTTGAGCAAAAAGTGTACAAGGACAGTGCCCAGGCCCTGAGTTCAAGTCCCACCACTAGCAAAAAAAATGCTAAGGAACGATGTCCAGAGTCCTGAGTTCAAGCCCCAGTTTCGGCACACACACACACACACACACACACACACACAGAGCTGAGATCCTCACAGGCAGCGTGTACAACTATCCACAGTCCCTTCTTCATCTTCATCTCCTGGGGTGTCTGCCATTGAACCAGTGTCACTGGCAGGGAGGCTGGCTATGGGTAAAATGAAGACAAAGGTCAGGACTTGAAAACCCTAGGTCCTGCTTTTACTTTTTCTCCTCTGCCTGCCCACCTCCAGCTGGGCTCTCACCATGGCTACTGGTGGAGTGGGTTGAGCGAGTGGAGTGACTAAACCAGCGCAGATGTCCACGCCTCCTATTGGTCAGTTCAGATAGCCGTGGTCCTGTGGGGCCAGAAAGGAAAGGGGAGGAGGATGACCTGGGATAGAATTAGGACTATGTCTGGGGGGGGGGGTGCTATGGGGAATATTGTCACCTGAATGTTGATGGTCTGGGCTAGAACTGGGGGTGGAGTCTATAGGTATAGCTTGACTCTCAGGCAGTATTTTAGGAGAGTGGGCTACATGCGGGGCAGGAATGGAGTAGGGAATGAGCCAGATTGGGGTTGCCTACGATGGCCAGCTCGACCCTCTTCAGCCATAGAACCAAAGTTGCCCTCTGCTGAAGGGTCTTCAAGGTCCAGCTCCTCAGCCTGTGTGATCCAGTCCAAGTAGCCCCGCAAGTCCTCTTCCATCTGCTGCTTCTCCCGCAGCTTTTGGAAGTCACCTCGTGCCTTTGCCTTCTCTCTCTCCTTGGAGAACTCCCTGAAGGAAGAGATGGGAGAATAGGTAAGGAAGCCACCTCAGTACCCTCATTTCACCATGCCAGCTACGTGAGCTTCCTGGCAATTCACCAAATATATCAAACATAGTCTAGCCTCTGAGCTTTTGCATTAGCTGTTCCTATTGCTTGGGAGACAATTTCCTGAGATAGTCACATGGCCTACTCCCTCAACTTTGTTTCATTTATACTCACATAAAGCTTAGTGGTAGGGTGCTTACCTAGCATGCATGAAGCCCTGGGTTTGATTCCTCAGTTCCACACAATTAAAAAAATGTGTCCACAAGCCAGGCGCAGTGGCTCATGCCTGTAATCCTAGCTACTCAACAAGCTGAGATCCGAGGATCTTTAGTGCCAAAGCCATCTTGAGCACTAAAAAAACAAGAGACTCTTATTTGCAATTAACCACTAGAAAAGTGTAAGTGGCAGAAGTGGCACTGTGGCTCCAGGGGTAAGGTGGTAACCTTGAGCTGAAGAGCTCCGGAATAACGTCCAGGCCCAGGGGTAGGATGGTAGCCTTGAACTGAAGAAGTCAGGGACAAAGCCCAGGCCCAGAGTTCAAGCCCCACGACTGACCCGCCCCCCATGTTCACAATGAATCCAGTTTTTTTTTTCACCAGCCCTAGGATTGAGTGCAGGGCTTGAGCACTGTCCTTAGGTTTTCTCGAAGCTAGAACTCTACCATTTGAGCCATAGAACCACTACCAACTTTTTCTATGTATGTGGTACTGAGGAATCTAACCCAAGTCTTCGCGCATGCTTGGCAAGCACTCTACCACTAGGCCAAACTCCTGGCCCCCAATGTACTCTGTTCTGATGTCTGCCCTTCCTCCCTTCCTTCCTTCCTTCCTTCCTTCCTTCCTTCCTTCCTTCCTTCCTTCTTTCTTTCCTTCCTGTCCCTCTCAACCTCTCTGTCTCTTTCTCTGTCTCTCTGTCCTTCCTTCCTTCTTTCTCTCTCTGTCTTTCTTTTGGTCCTGAGGCTGAAACTTAGGGACTAGGTGTTGCCCCTGAGTTTTTTTGCTGAAGGGTAGCACACTATCGCTTCACCTATAGCTCTACTTCTCACCTTTTGCTGGTTAATTGGATTAACGTCTCCCTGACTTTCTTACCTGGGCTAGCTTCAAGCCTTGATCTTCATATCTCAGCCTCCTGCGTAACTAGGATTACAGGTACAAGCCAGCAGTGCCGGGCCACCTATTACATTTTTGTTGTTGGTGGTTGTGGGGCTTGAACTCAAGGACTTGGTGCTGCTCCTGAGCTCTTTCACTCAAGGCTAGCACGCTACAATTGTGAGCCACAGCGTTACGTCTAGTTTTTTTTTTTGCCATTCCTGGGCATAAGCTCAGGGCCTGAGCGCTGTCCTTGGACTCTCAAGGCTAGAGAGCTCTACCACCTCAGCACCACTTCCAGCTTTTTGCTATGTATGTGGTACCAAGGAGTTGAACCCGGTCTTCATGCATGCTAGGCAAGCACTCTACCACTAGGCCAAACTCCTGGACCCACGTCTAGTTTTTGAGTGGTTAAGTGGAGATAAGAGTCTCATAGGGACTTCAGGGCCAAGGCTGGCTTTGAACTGCGATCTTCATATCTCGGCCTTCTGAGTAGTTAGGATTATAGATGTGAGCCACCGGTGCCCAGCACCTCTTACATTGGGAAAACAGTTCTTTCCATAGTAAATGTTTAAGGTTAAATGAAGAAACATTTCCGAATGTTTTTGAACAGGTGGAAGTGTCCCTTAGTGGTAGTGCTCTTGCCTAGTATGCATAACAAAAGAAACCAACCAACAAACATCTACACAGTTAGGTTTTAGAGATGCCTAGGAATTTTCTGACACACAAAAGCACTGGAAAGGGCTGTATTTTATGGGTGTGTGTGTGGGGGGGGAAATGGGACTGCAGTAATGGAAAAATAGAATGTCTAGGCTTCTCACCCGCTCAGGACACCAAGCACAAGGTTAAGGACAAAGAATGATCCAAAGATGACAAGGCTGACGAAATATACCCAGGGTAGCTCATATCCCATGGCATCCTGCATCTGGAAAGACAGAACATAGTTCCTTCAGGGAATGTAGGCAGCCCACTTGAACTGGAGCGGAAGGCAGGTTCCTTTTGAGCTATGTGCTTGCTTGTTCATCTCACCCAGTAGAGGACATCAGTCCAACCTTCCATGGTGATACACTGGAAGACAGTCAGCATGGCAAAGAAGAAGTTGTCAAAGTTGGTGATGCCACCATTGGGCCCAGGCCAGCGCCCTCGACACTCAGTCTGGTTCAGCATGCACACCCGACCAGAGCCTGAAGATGCACAAGGCGATGGATCTTCCTCTGCCTCTACATCTGTGAGAAAAGTGGAGGTCAGGGATATGAAGCATGGCCATTAGTAGGCTATAGGAAGAAATTCCTGGCATTCAGGAGCCCCTCACAGAAAGTTTGACTCAGAAGCCAGGCATTGGTGGTTTATGCCTGTAATCTTAGTTACTCAGGAGGCTAGATGTAAGGATTGAGGTTCAAAGCCAGCCCAGGTTGGAAAGTCCATGAGACTCTTTATCTCCAATTAACCACCAGAAAACTGGAAGTGGTGCTGTGGGTCAAAGTGGCAGAGTGCTAGCCATGAACAGAAAGAGCTCAGGGACAGCATCCATTCCCCAAGTTCAAACCCCATGGCAATAACAAGAAGTAGAAAAAAGAAAGTTTGACTAAGGATCCTAGAGTTTTGTAACGCATGGGCAACCCCTAGCTCCTTCTCTGGAGCCAAATTCTCTGAGGGAAAGCTGAGGATCTCACTAGCAGGGTTCTTCTGAGTGCTGGTGGTTCACATCCATAATCCTAGTTCCTCAGGAGGCTGACATCTGAGGATCTTGGTTTGAAGCAAGCTTGGGCAGACAGGTCTGAGATACTCTTATTTTCTTTTTGTTGTGTGTGGGTCATGGGGCTTGAACTCGGCCCAGGCGCTGTTCCTGAGCTCTTTAGTTCAAGGCTACCACCCTACCCTTGAGCCAAGCCCCACTTTCCATTTTCTAGAGGTTAATTGGAGATAAGGCCTACCCTGAGATACTCTTTTTTTTTTTGCCAGTCCTGGGGTTTGATCTCAGGGCCTGAGCACTATCCTTGGGTTTTTCCTCAAAACTAGCATTTTGCCACTTGAGCCACAGCATCATTTCTGGCTTTTTCTGTGTATGTGGTACCGAGGAATTGAACCTGGGACTTCGTGCATGCTAGACAAGCAAAACGTTAACTTTTTTTTTGCCAGTCCTGGGGCTTGAACTCAGGGGCTGAACACTTATCCTTGGGCTTTCTCAAGGCTAGAGCTCTAACCACTTGAGCCACAGCACCGCTTCTGACTTTTCTATGTATGTGGTACTGAGGAATCGAATGTGAGTCTTCGTGCATGCTAGGCAAACACTATACCACTAGGCCAAACTCCTGGCCCTGAGATATTCTTATTTCTTTCTTTTTTTTTTTTTTTTGCCAGTCCTGGGCTTAAGCTCAGGGCCTGAGCACTGTCCTTGGACTTTGGACTTTCTCAAGGCTAGAGCTCTACCACTTGAGCCTCAGCACCACTTCTGGCTTTTTTCTATGTATGTGGTACCGAGGAATCGAACCCGGGTCTTCATGCATGCTAGGCAAGCACTTTAACCACTAGGCCAAACTCCCGGCCCTCTTATTTCTTTTTTTTGCCAGTCCTGCCTGAGCTTGAGCTCAGGGCCTGAGCACTGTCCTTGGGCTTTCCTCAAGGCTAGTATTCTACCCTGAGCTACCACACCATTTCTGGCTTTTTCTATGTATGTGGTACTGAGGAATCGAACCCGGGTCTTCGTGCATGCTAGGCAGGCACTCTACCACTAGGCCAAACTCCCAGCCCCAGATATTCTTATTTCTAACTAACCAGCAAAAATCTATTAAATGGAGGGAAATGGAGGTGTGGTGCAAGCAATAGAGCACCAGCCTTAAGAAGAAAATGCCAAGCAAGAGTTTCTCTCTCTCTCTCTCTCTCTCTCTCTCTCTCTCTCTCTCTCTCTCTCTCTCTCTCTCTCTCTCTCTCTCTCTCTCTGTGAAGCATGTATCTGATGTATCTGTACTATGGAGTATTGTGAATTTCAAGAGTCTCTTGAAAAGAGGGTAGAAGAGCTTGAAGTGAAGCCTGGATTAAAGGACCAGTTGTTAAGGATGAAGTCTGAAATGCAGAACAGGGTCTTAGGCACTACATGAGTCAGATCTCCAGCTCTGGTTTTTGCTGATTATTTTAGAGATACTCTTGTGAGTATCTTCCTGGGCTTGCCTCCATCACCGATCCTCTGCATCTCAGCCTGCTGAGCAACTTGGACCTTATCCACTGTGTACCTAGTTTAGAGCAAAGTCCTCCAATGTAGATGTAGGGGTGAAGCTTGCTTATCCACGGGTAGAACCTGAGCCTGATTTCTGGTGGTGGTGGTGGTGGGGTGTGTGTGTGTGTGTGTGTGTGTGTGTGTGTAAGGGGGGGCAGAGTCGTGATTTCAGCCTGTTTCCTTCAAAGAAGTTGAGGCCTAGGATTCAGGTATGGTGAGCTGACTGACCAGATCCCAAGAAGTAACACGTCTTGTGCATGCGTCCAAGGAACAGCTCCAATCCGATAATGGCATAAATGATTATGACGAACAGTACCAGCAGTGCGATGTGCAACAGAGGCACTAAGGCCTTCATGATGGAATTGAGGACTATGTGCAGGCCTGTGGGAAGGAAAAGGCGGGGTCAGCGTAGCCCCACCTCCAGCCTCACCCTCACCTCCAACCTGGAGGTGCCTGCCACTTACTTGGGACTCCAGACACCAGTCTCAGTGGCCGCAGCACCCTAAATGCCCGCAAAGCTTTCACATCGAAGCCCCCTGGCTTCCCTCCAGTATGTGGGGCATCGCCTGGTCGCCCAGGTCCCTGTTCCAGCAGCACGCTAAACAGCCTGATGGTGAAGCACGGAAAGGACAAGATCAGGTTTTGGACTTCCTCCTCACCCCTCCCTTCTCAACAAAAGCACAAATCCCAATTAGTGAAAGAGCAAATGACTTGAAATATGTTAACCTTGCTAACTCTGGCTAGCGAATAGGGGCTTAGCTTCCCAGAGCTTGGAATTGAATGGGGCTAAGGGCAGGAAGTCCCCAGTCTGAAGATGCGCACCCGACCACGACGATGATGAAGTCGAGTAGGTTCCAGCCATTGCGGATATAGGCGCTGGGGTGGAGTACAAGCCCATAGGCTACAATCTTGAGCACAGTCTCCACAGTGAAAATGACCAGGAATACGTATTCCACTTGCTCCTGGGGGCGGAGCCAGGGGCGGGGAAGAAAGTACGGGGGGTTATTTGGGGGCAGAGTCAGACTCGGTTCAGGAGGAGTTAGAAGGGGCAAATTCCAGAGGGTGGGGTGAGTAGGTTAGAAAGAGGCGGAGCCTGGCTGGAAGGCTAGAGGTGTGGCTCTAATTGGCTCCCAGGTGGCCAGGGACCCGGAGGGTTGGGACTCACCAGGTTGTGGTTGGCTGTGTTGGAGTCGTCCTCAGGGAAGGGGATGTAAACCCCCAGGGCCACGCAGTTGGCAAAGATGGTCAGCAAGATGAGGATGTCAAAAGGTCTCAGGTAGACACAGTCAAGGACCCAGGAAGAGCAGTTTACAACACCCACATTCCCTTTGGGGCCCTTCCCACCTAGTGCTGACTCAGGACTTGCAGTTATGTCAATGTTATGACATTCTGCAATTCTCAAAGCTTCATTCGAGCTTTGACTTAGACCACCTCTCCCCAATTGTAATTATTCCCAACTCTTGCTTTGATTTCATCTTTGATTTTTTTTATGGTGAGTCCTGGGGCTGGAACTCAAGGCCTGGGCACTGTCTCTGAGCTTATCTTGCCCAAGGCTCTACCACTTGAGACACAACTCCACTTTTTTTTTGGTGATTATTGGGAGATAAGTCTCATGGATTTTTCTTTCTGGGCTGGTTTCGAACTGCAACCCTCAGATATCAGCCTCCTGTGTAGCCAGGATTACAGGAGAGAGACACCCACAACCTGCCCTTTGTGTGTATGTTTTCCTATGTAGTCCAGGTTGACCTTGAACAGGACATCCTCCTGTTGCAATTTCTAAGGCATTTCAACGCCTGACAGGCAAACAGGCCTACCATATTTGATTTAGTCCTTGACTTGACTCCTCGCCCCCCTTTTATTCTGGCTTGGCTGGGGATGGAATCCAGCAGAGTATTTGCATGCTACCACTGAACTATACCCCCATTCCAGGAATTCCCTGTTCCCATCTTTTGACTCCTGACACTTCGTGACTTGGCCCCTTTCCATTTGAGTCCTGATTCAATGTTTGACTCTTGATACACTAGTGACCCTTACCCCTGAATCTTTTTTTGGTCGGTCCTGGGACTTGAGCACTATCTTTGGGATTTCTCAAGGCTATCACTCTACCACATGAGCCATAGCACACTTGTGGCTTTTTCTATGTATGTGGTAGAGAGGAATTAAACCCGGGTCTTCATGCATGCTAGGCAAGCCACTAGACTAAAATCCCAGCCCCAGCCCCCCTGAATCTTTTTTTTCTGTCGGTTGTGGGGCTTGAACTCTGGGCCTGAGCACTGTCCCTGAGCTCTTTAGCTCAAGGCTACCACCCTACCCCTTGAGCCACAGTACCACTTCTGGTTTTCTGGTGGATAATTGGAAATAAGAGTCTTACGGACTTCAGTGCCCTGTTTGGTTTTGAACCACAGTCCTTAGATCTTAGACTCCTGGATAGCTAGGATTAAAGGCATAAGCCATCGATGCCTGGCACCCCTGAGTCTTTCAGGATACTTCCACTCCACGATACTGATGCAGGACCGACGTAGAGGATTAGCTAGAGTGAGGCAGAAGAGTGCTCTTGGTGACCTCTGGGCACTGGCCACTGCCACTGTCTTGTGCTTATTGTGCTGTGTCCTTCGCTTAGGAGTCTCTAGGCCTGAGGTCCCATTGACGTCACCTCCTGAGGCTGGAGGCCCTGGGCACAGCACCCACTCTGGACCAGGGCCTATGCCATTGACTGGACTGGGTTCAGATGTGGTGTCTATGTAGAGAAACAAAATCACAGGGAGACATGACATTGAGGCAATCATAGCTCCTTCTTCCTTGATCCTACTCCTCTATTTGAAGGAGGGAGAGAAGAGCATGCAAAATGAGGGAGAATTGAGTGTACCTGCGTTAAGGATTGAAGCATAAGAAATAATTCTGTGGCTGAGTACCAGTGGTTCAAGCCTGTAATCCTAGCTACTCAGGTGGCAGAGATCTGAGGATTGACATTCAAAGCCACCTCAGACAGAAAAATCTCAGATACTTTTATCTTTAATTAGCTAGCAAAATGCCTAAGATAGAGAGAGGTGTATTTCATGTGATAGAGTGACAGACTTGAAGGAAAGAGTTAAGGGACATTGCCTAGGCCCCAAGTTCAAGCCCTAGTACACAGGAAAGAGTTAGTGTTGGAATAAAAATTGGTATGGTAGCCAGGCACTGGCAGCTCACAGCTCTAATTTTAGCTGCTCAGGAGGCTAAGATCTGAGGATTACTGTTTACAGCAAGTCCAGGCAGGAAAGTCTGAGACTCTTATCTCCAATTAACCACCAAAAAGTCAGAAGAGCTGTGTCTCAAGTAGTAGTTAGCCTTGAACAATAACAATAGCTCAGGGACAGGGCCAAGGCTCTGAGTTCAAGCCCCAGGAGTGGCACACACAGACACAGAAACAGACACACACACATACACAATTGGTACGGAGTGAGAATTACAAAATATTGTCATATAGTGGGCCTAAGTTTATATGGCTGGAAACAAATTTAAGGCTAAATTGAAGTAGTGGATTTTATGTTGGTGAGGTTGGATTTAAATGTAGGTGAGAGGGACCAGGAATTTAGACTAGTGGTAGAGTGCTTGCTTAGCATGCACAAAGACCCAGGTTTAACTCTCCGATACCATATACACAGACAAAAAGTCAGAAGTGGTACTGTGGCTCAAGTGGTAGAGCTCTAGCCTTAAGAAAACCCAAGGACAGTGCTTAGGCCCTGATTTCAAGTCCCAGGACTGGTAAAAAAAAAACCAAACAAAAATAAATGTAGGTGAGAATGGAGTTCAATTAGTATTTCTGGATAGGACTAGATATTTAAGTGAGTTGAGATTAGAAGGATAGAGCTGAAATTGAGTTTTGAGTAGGATTTGAGTTTTGGTTTGGGATTTCCAACTAAATCCATTTCCATTTCCCATGGCCTTGTTTTGGAC
The DNA here is from genome assembly GCF_031878675.1 of Megascapheus bottae. Lineage (NCBI taxonomy): Eukaryota > Metazoa > Chordata > Mammalia > Rodentia > Geomyidae > Megascapheus > Megascapheus bottae. Next base: position 30,385,880 of record NC_143547.1, read on the forward strand.
TCCGTGGGTCAGTAGGTTAGCCAGGTTGAGACCCCTAGCTTTGTAGAAAGTAAGCTATCTGAGTGTAAATCCTGACTGTACTATTCTGAAGCTCTTTGTCATCTTGAATAAATATACCATCTCTGAGCCTTTTTTCTTACCTGTATAATGGGGATGCTAATACTGGCACTTGCATTATGGTGGAGGTACAAGGATTAAATGAGCTCAACATTCAGAATTTTACTTGGCTTGCAGCATTATTCATACACACACACACACACACACACACACACACACACACACACACACACATTTTTTGCAGGTCCTGGGGCTTGAACTCAGGGCCTGGGAGCACTCTTGGCTAGGAATGTGGCTGAGTGGTAGAGTGCTTGCCTAGCATGTATGAAGCCTCGGTTCAATTCTTAGTATCACATAAACAGCCAGAAGGGGCACTGTGGCTCAAGTGGTAGTGTGTTAGTCTTGAGCAAAAGAAGCTCAACGACATAGCCAGTGTGGTGGCTCACACCTGTAATCCTAGCTACGCAGGGGGCTAAGATCTGAGGATCAAGGTTCAAAGACAGCCTGGGCACAAAAGGACCTGAGACTCTATCTCCAATTAATCACTACAAAATTGGCAGTGGGGCTTGGCTCAAGTGGAAGGCTAGTAGCCAGGAGCTGAAGAGCTCAAGGACAGTGCCCAGGCCCAGGGGTAGGGCAGTAGTCTTGAGCTGACGGGCTCAAGGACAGGGCCCAGGCCGAGTTCAAGGACCATGATCCACAAAAAAAAGAAGCTCAGAGACAGCACTTAGACCCTGAGTTCAAGCCCTAGGATTGGCAAAAACAGAAAAGAAAAGAAAAGGCTAGCACTCTACCACTTGAGCCACAGCACCACTTCTGGCTTTTTTTTTCTCTATGTATGTGTTACTGAGGAATCAAAGGCAAGCCTTCTACCAGTACTAGGCCACACTCCCGGCCCTACTCTTATTTTAAAAATTAGGAAATTGAGGCAAAATATTAAATGGCTTGATGAAGTCTACGAATCAATACTCAAAGCTAGGAGGCCATTGGAAGTCATGGCTCACACCTATGGTCCTAGTTACTCAGGAGGTTGAGACATGGAGTGTCTCTGGGTTGAAGCCAACCTGCGCAGAAAAGTTTGTGAGACTCAATTAATAAGCAAAATGCTGGACTGGAGACATGGCTCGAGTGGTAGAGTGTCATAGCTGAGTTAGAACTCATGGTTCTGAGTTCAAGTTTGAGTATCCACACAAATAAACAACACAACAGCAAAACTAAGCAGAAACATTAAACAGTGTGAGTCCTAGAGCCCTTCCAGATCACTATAACCATCAGGTGTGGGTTCTTGTATATGACTTACACTTTTTCTTTTTTTGGTCACAGGGCTTGAACTCTGGACCTGGACGCTGTTCCTTGAGCTCTTCAGCTCAAGCTAGCACTCTAATCCTTGAGCCACAGAACCACTTCTGGTTTTCTGGTGGTTAATTGGAGAGCTGATGGCATCGGGCTGCTGCTGCTTCTTCTTCTCCTTCTCCTTCTCCTTCTCCTACTTCACCTTCTCCCCCTCCTCCTCCTCCCACTCCTCCTCCTCCTCTTTCTCCTCCTCCGCCTTCTCCTCCTCCTCCTTCTTCTCCTCCTTCTCCTTCACCAGTTCTGGGGCTTGGACAGAGGGCCTGAGCACTGTCCTTTGGCTTTTTCCTCAAGGCTAGAGCTCTACCAGTAGAGCCACAGCACCACTTCTGGCTTTTTTTCTATGTATGTGGTACAGAGGAACCGAACCCAGATCTTCGTGCATGCTAGGCAAGCACTCTACCTCTAGGTCAAACTCCTGGTCCCAAATATTTTATTCTGCTTATTTTAATTTCCACTTCCCTTTAGCATATTCCACATAAGATGACTTTTTTCTTCTGTCGTGGGGCTGGTCTAGGGTGCTATCTTGGCGCCCAGTTTCTGTATGACTTTTGTAAGAAGGGTCTGTGCTCTTTCTGGAAAGTCAGAGATCATACTTACTAACAGTACCAGCATCTAGTTGTTGAGGTAGGAGTTAAGTTAGAGTTCAAAATAACGTCTGAGGGGCTGGGAGTTTGGCCTAGTGGTAGAGTGCTTGACTAGCATGCACGAAGACCCAGGTTCGATTCCTTGGTACCACATACATAGAAAAAAGCCGTAAGTGGTGCTGAGACTCAACTGGTAGAGCTCTAGCCTTGAGAAAGTCCAAGGACAGTGCTCAGGCCCTGAGCTCAAGCCCAGGACTGGCAAAAAAAATAACGTCTGAGCCAGGTGCTGGATAGCTTATGCCTATAATCCTAACTACTCAGGAAGCTGAAATCTGAGCACTGTGGTTCGATGCCAACACAGGCAGGAAAGTCAGTGAGATTCTTATTCCCTATAATCACCAAAAAAGCCAGTAGTAGTACTGTGGCACTAGTAGTAGAGTGCCATCCTAAAAAAAAAAAAGCTAAGGGACGAGGCCCTAAATTCAGTCCCTAGTACTTGCACACACACGCAAACAAATCCCAAAACCAAGCTAACCAAGAAACCAATACAACAACAACAACAACCCAAACAAAAATAAAGTCTGTAGCCACAAGTGGGGTTTGAACCCTCAGGGGGAGAGGGTGGTTCTTGTTGATAGGGTTTGTGTTGGGGTGCAATTTGAAGCTGAATTTTGGTGTTAGAGTTGGTGTGGGTACTAGGAGAGGGGTCAGGGTTAGGATTGATTCCTCTCATATTGGAAGAAAGGCTGTGGATGGGACTGAGGGAATATGGGGGAACAGAATCTGGGTCAGGCTGAGTGTCCAGCCTCAGGACTAAGAGGCTGTGTTTGGGACTGACAAAGCTCTCTGAGGGGTAGGCTCCAGGAGGGTGGGTTAGAAAGATGAAGATGGAGGAGAGGCTTGTTCCAAGGGTCTGCAGGGGTGGATGTCTGCTCTCACCTTTCCTGCCTTCAGATTCCGACATCCTCCTTTCCAGGTTGAAGGGCCATCTGCATGTAGCCCCCTTCCCTCCCCCAGCTTTGAGGGAATTAAGGTCATGGGGCGGGGCAATAATAAAGCCAGTTGGGAGTGTAAGCTGGGCACAAATGGGACATGATTAAATGTTTACCAAATAGATATCCATATTTGTCAGAAACCAGATGATAAATGTATGGTTTTTTTTCTAAGAGTATTTGAAATTTGAAGTAAGTCGGGGAAAAAAAAGCTAACATATATGCAATATCTCTGGAAAAAAAGCATCCCATATTAAATATTAAAGGAGACGAAATGGAGAAGAAATATATACCATTTGTTGATTGAAATGCTTAACATCATGAGAATGGCAATCCTTTCCAACGTGATGGAGAGATTTAATGTAATTCTAAAGGAAATTCCAAAGGATTTTCCTGTGGAATATGACAAAGTAATTCTGAAATGTATATTGATGTATGGGAAGAAAAAGCCAAAATCCTTTGAAAAAGATCAGGATGAGTAGATGTCATATTTGATACCAAGGCTCATTATAAAGCTGCAGCAATTAAGAACAAAATATATTTCAGAAACGGAGCCACATATATATATATATATATATATATATATATATGTATGTACATACATACATGTGCACAATTTTGACAAGTGTTTCCACTACTGGAGAGTGGAGAAAAACAGGCTTTATTTATTTTTGCTTATTTTATGCCAGTACTATAGTTTGAGCTCAGGGCCTCACGTTCTTTCTTGGCTTTTTTGCTAAAGGCTGGTGCTCTACCACTCAAACCACAATTTAACTTCTGAATTTATGCTACTTAATTGGTGGTAAGAGATCATGGTCTTTTCTGCTTCTGGCTGGCTTTGAAGAGGAATCCTTAGATCTCAGCTTCTTGAGTGGTTAGAATTACAGGAGTGAGACAGGAGTGTTAGCCTTTTAAATCATGATATAGTAAGTATACAAGCTGAGGTTTCATTGTGGCCTTTCCACACATGTATACAATGTATTCTAATCAATTTACCCCCATCACTCTTCCTCCTCAATTTCCAAAACAGTTGTAATGATTTCCCTCCCTCTCTCTCTTCCTTCTTTCTTTCTTTCCTTACTTTTCTTTTCTTTCTGCTAGTCCTGGTCCTTGAACTCAGGGCCTGGGCACTGTTTGGGCTTTCTCAAGGCTAGAGCTCTACCATTTGAGCCTCAGCACCACTTCTGGCTTTTTTTCTATGTATGTGGTACTGAGGAATCCAACCTGGGTCTTCGTGCATGCTAGGCAAGCACTCTGCCACTAGCCAAACTCCTGGCCCCATCTTTTTCTTTTTCTTTTCTTTTCTTTTTTTTTGTCGTGGGGCTTGGCCCTGGACACTGTCCCCGATCTCTTCAGCTCAAGGCTAGCACTCTACCAGGTTGAGCCACAGGAACACTTCCAGTTTTTCTGGTAGTTAATTGCAGATAAAAGTCTTACGGACTTTTCCTATATGGGCTGGCTTTGAACTGCGATCCTCAGATCTTATCCTCAGTAACTAGGTTTACAGGAACACCGGACTTACACGGTACTTTCTTATTGTACTGTGTGGCAGGCACATAATACAATGTGCTTTACAGAAAGAAAAAAAAATGTTTAGACAGGATCTTTGTGTGTAGCCCATGCTAATCCTTCTGCCTCAGCCTCCCAGGTGTGGGGATTCTAGATGTACTCCACCACACCCCGTTTAGTACATGTTTTAATCTTAGGAAGGAGGTATTAGTCAGTCCCTTATTACCGGTTAATGATTGCAAAGCACAGGGAAGTATTCGCTTTGGTTAAAACTCCAGCTCTTAATTTGGACATTTTTATAGCCTAGAAGACAAATGCTGCCTTAAATAAACCCCCTCTTGGTCGCTCACTTCCCCACCCAGCGAAGTTCCTTTTCCGCCCATTAGAACCCAAGTAAAGCTTCCAGCAACGTTTGCGTCTCAAAGCCTGCGCGCGCACATTCACACCCCGCCTCCAGGCAGCCTGCCCTAGCCCGGCTTGCTCAATGGAACTACACTTCCCAATCCTCCCTGCGCGGCCATCGCGAGTCCCGAGCACCGAGCGGGCTTGCTACAGCTGCATTCTACTTTCTCAGATCCGGTCCTGGACCGGGCCCCGACGCTGAATCGGCTCCACCATGGAGGAGGCAGATCGAATCCTCATCCACTCCTTGCGCCAGGCTGGAACGTAAGTACACCACCCCCACTGAGCTCCAAATGCTTACATCCGGGACTTCAGAACCCAGGACCCCGTTATCCCGGAACCTTAATGCCCGGGACACCTTGATTGACATCTAGGGCTCCAACTTCCAGGTTTCAAAGATCTCTTCCCGCCTATATCCTGACATCTGGGGGCTCCCAAGCTCCCAAGCTCTTTGATCCCGACATGCGGTAACCCGAGCTGTAGGATCAAGACACCCTGAGACTTTACAGCCTTGAAACCTTAAGACCTTGAGATCTTGGGATCTGGAGCTCGTAAGACAATTGCACCTGAAGGACCAGGGAATTAAAACACCACAACCCTGCCTTTCAGGGACTCCCCAAATCCTAGGGGCTGGATACTTGAGAACCTTTAAATTTTAGACCCCGACTATTTGAGGACTAAAAACACCAGAACCCTAAAATCTGGTGACATGAAAAGTGGATTACTCAGACACAGAAGGACTTCTTCATTTGAGGGCCCTAAAAGTCTTCTTTACCAAAATCTAGGGTGCTTGATTTTTGTGTTGTTTGAAGCCAGAGATGTTGATGTCAGGGGATCCTGACATTTGAAACTCTTGAAAATCCCTGTTTCTATATGTAGTCATCTCTGAACCCTAGAAGATCTGTTCTCTGACCTGCAGAGAACATCAGGGCATCCAGAAACATAGAGACCAGGCTAATTAACAAGGTCCTTTCACTTTCTCACAGCCTAGAAATTGGGGACCTTGAAGCACAGGGGAAATTGGAGGTCTCGCTGAACACAGATTCCTTCCTTTCACCATTCTTTTTACATGTGAAGTTTTGGGATTTGAGAATTTCCCTAGTTCTTTGTTTCACATATCAAAGTCCAAGTCACTAACATCTAGGATCTGTTGGAACTTGGGCTTTGTTCCCCACCCTCACTCCAGTTTGATAGCTTCCTCTTGAAGGAATTGTGTAGCCCTGCCTGCTCCCTGTTTCTTGAATACTGTCCAGTGTTCAGCCTGCCTCTTTCTTCTTCAGGGCAATCCCTCCAGATGTGCAGTCCTTACGAGCCTTCACCACTGAGCTAGTTGTAGAGGCAGTGGTCCGATGTCTGCGTGTGATCAATCCTGCTGTGGGCTCTAGCCTCAGTCCCTTGCTTCCTCCAGCCATGTCCGCCCGGTTCCGCCTGGCCATGAGCCTGGCTCAGGCCTGCATGGTGAGTTGTCTTCCTTCCAGGCCACACACTATCTTACTTCCCCCTTTACAAACTAACCAGGCTCCTGGGAAACTTTAGCCTTTCCTCCCTGCCATCTCTCTTTGTGGTTTAGCATTCATTAGTGGTTAAAAGCTTTTGGCCCTGTTGCCAAACTGTAAGGAGTAGTTCAGACCCTAGCTCTACCATTTGCTCTTTGACCCCAACCCTTCTGGGCCTCAATTTTTCTTATCTGTGGAGATCATAAAAATAAGGTTGTGGGGACTAAATGAGTGATCCAGTATATACCCAAGCTTCTCCTAGCTCACACATTTTAAGCTTAGTATCATGACCTCACCCACCTACCCACCCATATTGTCCATTTAGCAGTTCCAGGAAAGGCCCTCATTTGGTCATCTGCGCCTAAACTAGTCATGGTGAGTTGTGATTGGTCCAGCCCATATCATATGATCCCTGTAGGACACTATGATTGGCTTCTCCTTCAGGGTCGTATTTGCTACTTAACTAAAACTGTATCTGCTACATTCTCCTGTAGCAAGAATGCATAGCATGCCTCCAGTAACAGTTCCAAAAATGTGTCCGTGATAGGTCAAATAAAGTACTTTTCCACTGAAATACTCACCCTCCTCGATGTGGAGCTTTGTCCAGTTAACTGTAGTTAAGGGCACTGGCTGGGGGCCAATGACTCATGCCTATAATCTTAGTTAACCAGAAGCTGAGGAAGCTGAGTATTGTGGTTCAAAGCCAGCATATGGAAGACAGTTGGTAAGCCTCTTGTCTCTAGTTAACCACCAAAACCCTGAAAGTGGAGCTGTTGTTCAAGTGGTAGAGTGCCTGCCTTGAATGAAAAAGTGAAAGGAGTGTCCAGGCCAAGTTCAAGCCCCAGTACTGACATACAGAAAAAAAAAGACTTTTATCTACTGTGAGATTTCTGTAAAGATGAAAAATGAGTTAAAGAACTAGGCTTGCTGCTCAATTTTACAGGGCATGTTTTATATGTACAAGGCCCACATGGGAGATAATAAGGTAAGAAGGTAGTTAACATTTTTTGTGTGTCAGTCCTGAGGCTTGAACTCAGGGCCTGAGCACTGTCCTTGGGCTTTCCTCAAGGCTAGTACTCTACCACTTGAGCCACAGCAGCACTTCCGGCATTTTCTATATATATGTGGTAACTTAAGAATCGAACCCAGGTCTTCATGCATGCTAGGCAAGCACTCTACCACTAGGCCACACTCCTGGCCCAAGGCTACCACTCTTAATAACACTTGGGCTACAGCTCCTGGTTTTTCTTTTGGTATATAAGAGTCTCACAGGGGCCTCAAGCGTGGCCTAGTGGCAGAGTGATTGCCTAGCATACACAAAGCCTTGGGTTCGATTTCTTTGAACCACACACACAGATAAAGCTGGAAGTGGTGCTGCAGCTCAAATGGTAGAGCTCTAGCCTTGAGAAAGCTTAAGGACAGTGACCAGGTCCTGAGTTCAAACCACAAGAGTGGCAAAAAAAAGTGTCACAGACTTTCCTGCCTGGGCTAACTTTGAACCTCTATCCTCAGATCTCAGCATCCTGAGTAGTTAGGATTACAGTTGTGATCCACTAGCCCCTGGTAGAGCTAGCATTTAAATAGCCAGGTAGAAGTGATCTGGCTATTTACCTTTGAGCAGCTGGTGGCTATGTAATGAATTAAACACTTCCCACACCCAGTTTCTGTGTCCTGAAGGCAGTAGAGCAACTGTAGTGAAAACATCCATTTAGACAAAGGGCATAGTGGGGTCAGAGTTGTTGACCTTGCCCCAATGCTTGTGCAGTTCTGGCTCTTAGTTTTCTGCTCCTCTCTTCACTCACAGATTCACTTCCATGTCAGGAATCAACTGATTCTTCTGTCTGGGACTCTGGGTGGCTTCTAGAGGCAGGCAGTCCCTAGCCTGGGGCTATGTCCTCAAGGATGGCAATGTAAGGGAGAAGTTAGGTGTTTGGTCAGGCTTGGAGGATTCCTTGTGTTAAGTGCCAATGTGAGAGTGAGGCTTTGCTTTCTCCTCTCGCTTCCCTTCCTGCTCCTTCCCTCCCTTCTCCCCTCCCCCTTCCCCTCTCCTCCCATTCCACCCCTTGTTTTCCCTCTTTTTCCCTCTCATTTAGCTCATGCTAACTTTAGCGTGAGGTAGACCATCTGGCTTTCTTGGTGGTTAAGCTGCATGGAATTGTTTGCCAGCAGCAGGCAGAGAGGGTACCTTTAGCTTAGCATTGCCTCATTTTGGTCCTGTAAGTGCCCTGCCCCTGGTACTCATTTTGTATGCCTAAGCCACTTCCATGTTGCTAGCTGCCACTGTACATACCTTACTTCTGGGGTGAGTTTCTGTAGCCATTGTAACTCTTTGATCACAGATGTCAGAGGGAAAAAAAGACCTAAAACAAAAATAACCCAGTAATGTAGCATATAACCCATACCTTTTTTGGTCATACCTTTTTGGTCATGACCCTTCTAAATAAATACAGCTTACTCTGTGACCCTGTGACCCAGAGCAGATGTATAAATGTATTAAAGATTGCTTTTGAGTATTGTACTTTTGGAATTTTTTTTTTTTGCCAGTCCTGGGCTTGAGCTCAGGGCCTGAGTACTGTCCTATTCTTGGGCTTTCTCAAGGCTAGAGCTCTACCACTTGAGACTCAGCACCACTTCTGGCTTTTTTTCTGTGTATGTGGTACCAAGGAATCGAACCCGGGCCTTCATGCATGCTTGGCAAGCACTCTACCACTAGGCCAAACTCCTGGCCCCTGGAATCTTTTTTTTTTAGATGAAGAAAGCACATCACAGAGAAGTTAATGATTTTTCTTGAGGTCACGTAGTTGGTAAGAGGCAGAGCTTTGGTCTGAATCTAGGAAGTCCCCTTTGGGGTCCATATAACTCTGAACCAACAACTGTGGCTACCTGGTTGCTGATAGCTCCTGCTTGTAATCTTACTACTCAGGAGGCTGAGATTTCAAAATCATAGTTCAAAGCGAGCACAGGCATACAATTCCCTGAGACTTATCTCCAGTTAAACAACGAAAAGCTGGAAGTGGAAGTGGGGCTTAAGTGGTAAGGCCTTGAGGAAGAAAGCTTAGCTAGGACTGCAGGCCCTGACTTCAAGCCCCAAACATACAACTACACCACCACCACCACCAACAACAAACAGACAAACCTCTAGCAGAACAAGGCTTTTTCCCCCTCTATGAGCCTGTCAGTCCCATATAGAACCCTTGGAAGTATTGTCACTATTGTTGCTGGGTTTTGATTAATCTGTTTGTTTTGTTTTATTATCATTATTTTTTTGAGTGGTGCTTGGGATGGATCCCAGAATCTGGCACACTCGTGGCATTAACCATTGTACTTAACCATTGAGCCATATCCTCAACTGTCCTGTTTTATTTTTAGGCACTCTTTATATAATAGGCAGAGTTGCTGTCTATGATACAAACTCCAGATATTTTTCCCAATTTATTATTATTATTTTGACTTTACTAATTATTTACTTCTTTCCATGTAGGCAGAAATTCTATCTTCTCTTTTTTGGCCTTTGAATCTTGATTCATAGTTAGCGAAAGCAGAACTTTAATGTCCTTTCTGGCTCTCTGTTACCATTGACTGTAATCACACTTTGGCTAACCTGGGGAGGGTGATAGTTGGTAAGTTAGTGGGAACAAGTATGGCCTACATCAAAGGGCTTCTAGGGCCAGAGGGTCCTTCCTGCCTGGCTGATAGGGGCCTACTTCCCCAACCCCAGGCATTGCCACCTGATTAATACCTGATAACCTCCAGGATCTTGGTTATCCCTTGGAACTTGGCTACCAGAACTTCCTGTACCCCAGCGAGCCTGATCTCCGGGATCTGCTTCTCTTCTTGGCTGAGCGCTTGCCCTCTGATGCCTCTGAGGATGCAGACCAGCCTGCAGGTACATGGTGACTGAGGAAGCGATTGTGGTCCTGAGGTTGCTGGGTGGAGATGGGAATGTGCTTTGGGGAGAGCTGGGTAGGATTGAGGGGAGGATCAGGGATGGAATGGATTTGGGCTTGATGAGTGGGTACAGTGGAGGGATCTCCCTGACTTCCTTCCTGTCCGCCCCTTGCTCCTTCTACTTTCACCATGTGGGCATCATTGGGATTCCCCAGTGCACCAGGCACTCTGTCTAATCTCAAGGCTTTTGTGTCTGGGTTATTCTTTCCCAGATATCCTCATGGTTAACTCGTTTAGCTGTCTATAGTTTCCTCTCTGACGTTACCTCATAGGCCTTCCTTTAATTGCTTTGTGAAACATTCTAGGCTCCTTTTAGCAATCCTCCTCTTCTTGCTGACCATACTTTGGAAATGTACTTAAAATCCTACTCATGAGGGGCTGGGAGTTTGGCCTAGTGGTAGAGTGCCTGCCTAGCATGCACGAAGACCCAGGTTCAATTCCTCGGTACCACATACATAGAAAAAGCCAGAAGTGGTGCAGTGGCTCAGGGTAGAACACTAGCCTTGAGGAAAGCCCAAGGACAGTGCTCAGGCCCTGAGCTCAAGCCCCGGACTGGCAAAAAAAAAATCCTAGTCATGAACTCTGTCTTCTACTAGCTTGTTGACTGACTACATGAGGATGGGGACATTCCATACTTTGTTCCTACTTTGAATCTAATATCTGATATGGTGTCTAGTGCCTAGTTTGTACTCTGTGTTTGTTGAATCACTGACTGTGAGAATGCTAACTGGATTGATCTGCATCTATAGATGAGGGGTCAGAAGCCATCAGTGTTTTCCTAGAGTGTGTACTTTTGGATTTGTAGCAAGTCACTTGATGATCATTTCTTCCCCATCCCTCCTAGGTGACTCAGCTATTCTCCTTCGGGCCATTGGAAGCCAAATCGGGGACCAGCTAGTTTTTCCCTGGGTCCCACCTCTCCTTCGCACTCCCAAGCTGCAGCAACTGCAGGTGGGATCCCTGATTTCAATCTCCTTTCTGCCTTGCCTTCCCTGTCCTCATTCAGTTGTATGGGTTGTTGACTCTTGTCCTACATTATCCTGGAAATTCTGACTGTGTTTTACCATCCCTCAATACACATAACAGGGCTCGGGCCTCCAGCAGCCTTTCCATGCCACCAGACTGGTCCTCCCTGAGTTGAATTCCAGAGATGGTGAGGCTGAGACTGGGAAGAGGATGGGGAGTAGGGGACACCTGGGTTGAACTGTTGCTGTATGGGAAGGTTGGCTGATTTTGTTCCTGATTTTAGAGTCAAAGGAGTTCCAGACAAGTCGCATGCTGCTACCACCACCCATGCAGGTGCCCCAGCCATCTGGGAGGGCAGCCTCACTCCTCGAGTGCCATGCTATTCAGCTCTGCCAACACATGGGTCGTGATCATGCAGGAGATGAGGAGTGGGTACGCCGGGCATCACGCCTTCCACCCCAGGTACTGCCAGATGCTTGGTTCCCTGCCACGGAGGCTCCTGTTCTCGTGACACCTAGATTTGTCATCTCCTTTTGACCTTCGGCCCTTCCCCTTTTCCCTCTTTGTCTCCTTGCCCCCATCCATGTAATTATTTGTCCCCACCTAGAAGAACACAGGAGTTGGTTTCACTTCTCTTAGATTTTTTTTTTTGCCAGTCCTGGGGCTTGACCTCAGGGCCTGGGCACTGTGTTCTTGGACACATTTTGCTCAAAGTTAGTACTCTGCCACTTGAGCCACAGTGCCACTTCCGGCCTTTTCTGTGCATGTGCTTCTGGGGAATCAAACCCAGGGCTTCATATATGCTAGGCAAGCACGCTACCACTAGGCCATGCTCCCGGCCTTGATTTCACTTCTCAGGGCTTTATTTCCTGTTTTGAAAACTGGAACACTGTAGTAGCAATTTTTTTTGTCGGTCGTGGGGTTTGGACTCTGGGCTTAGGTGTTGTCCTTGAGCTCTTCAGCTCAAAGCTACTGCCCTACCCCTTAAGCCGCAGCCCCACTTCTGGTTTTCTAGTGGTTAATTAGGGATAAGAGTCTCCTGGTCTTCAGTGCCTGGGCTGGCTTTGAACTGTGATCCTCAGATCTCAGCCTCCTGAGTAGCTAGGATTATAGGCGTGAGCCACCACCCAGCTGGAATAACAATTGTGTGCAGTGATCCTGAGTACCAGCATAGTTAGGATGGATTACCTTCCTCCTGGTCTCTTCCAGTTTCTTCCTGTCCCATCCCTGAGTCTCTCATTCTCTCTTAAATCTGCTTGGTGGTGATGCTCATTGTTTCCACATCTAAGTTTCTGCCTGATCCTTTCTTGTCACTTTCTCTATCAGTCCCTCCTCCTCACCCTCTCTCTGTATTCTTGTTTCTGTGGGGAAGTGGTCCCGTCTGTTCCTACTGTGCTCCTAGGCCAGTAGGGCAGGGGCCTGCCTTGGTGGGAAGCCTGATAGGTGACTGATAGGCTGACTTGTCCAGTGGTCCCTGGAAGCAGCAGGGCCTTGGGTGCAGCAGACCTCCAGCACCTTCCTTCCTGTTCCTTCCTGTTCCTTCCTGTTCCTTCCTGTTCTTTCCTGTTCTTTTCAGGAGGATTCCCGGGCTCCTCGGCAGCGGCTACAGAAACAATTAATAGAGCATCTGCGCCAAAGCTGGGGTTCACTTGGAGTTTCCCCACAAACCCGAGATCTGGGAGAGCTGCTGCAGACTTGGGGTGCTGGGGCCAGAACAAATGTCCCCAAGGGCTCTCGCTTCACACATTCAGAAAAGTTCACCTTCCACCTGGTGAGCCTGAGTAAACACAGGGTGTGCTAATGGGGCATAGTTGCTTTATGTATAAATGCCATCCTATGTCTCTACTATTTGGGGGTTTCAGAGGGCTCCCCTAACCTCTGATGACTTTGGTGGAGAAAGGGAAGATAGGTAGACACTATATATGGGGATATGGGGATGGGTACTTCTCTCACAAACCCTACCTTTCCCTACGCACTTTTTTTTGCCAGTCCTGGGTCTTGAACTCAGGGCCTAGGCACTGTCCTTGGGCTTTCTCAAGGCTACTGCTCTACCACTTGAGTCACAGCACCACTTCCGGCTTTTTCCGTGTACATGTTACACAGGAATTGAACCCAGGTCTTCGTGCATGCTAGGCAAACACTCTACCACTAGACCAAACTCCCATCCCGTTTTTTGTTGGTCATGGGGCTGGAACTAAGGGCACAGGCATTGTCTGAGGTTTTTCTGCTCAAACCACTTTGCACCACAGTACCACTTTTGGTTTTCTGGTGGTTAATTGGAGCTAAGACTCTCAAGGATTTTCCTGACTAGGCTGGTTTTGAACTGTGTTCCTCAGTGTCTTGAGTAGTTAGCTTTACAGGCATAAGTCACCAACGCCTGGCCCTAGGCAGTTTCTTTTTTCTTTGCCAGTCCTGGGGGGCTTGAACTCAGGACCTGAGCACTGTCCTTGGGCTTTTTCCTCAAGGCTAGCACTCTGCCACTTGAGCCACAGCACCACTTCTGGCTTTTCTATGTATGTGGTACCAAGGAATCGAACCCTGGTCTTCATGCGTGCTAGGCAAGCACTCTATCACTAGGCCAAACTCCTGGTCCCAGGCAATTTCTTTTTGGGCTTATCTTCTCCTTGATGGTAACCTAGAGGAGCCTTTGTCTTTCTCATAGTCGGAGTCATGAACATTTTTTTCCCTTGGGCATACATACTAGTGTGAGGTCACATATAGTACCTTTACCCTCTAAGTCAGTAGTTCAGTGGGTATGGGTACTCCTTGGGGATGCTTTAGGGTTTTGAGGCTAGGTGATGAGGAACAGGGTCTTCTGTGACAGCCAGGATGCCTCTCTTTTCACTGCTAGGAGCCCCAGGCCCAGGCTGCCCAAGTGGCAGACATTCCAGCCACCTCCCGTCAGCCTGAACAGGTGAGGAAAATGGTGGGACAAAGGGAACTGGGTCCTTTAGCTATCTACTGGATCTGACACCTCTGCTTCTACTGGCCTAGGTTTCCCAGGACTTGAAGGCCGCTCAAGAACAGGAGCTAGAATCTCTTCGGGAACATCTGGAGGGTGTGAAGCAGAACATTGAAGAAATTGAAGCCAATATGAAGACTTTGGGAATCAGCCTTGTGCAGGTAAATGGCTGGGACCTCTGGCTGGATCAGACCGGGCATGGGGCCTTGGGCTGGAGGGAGGCTGAGAAGTTATCAGTAGAGCTCAGCAGATGCTAGAAGGACTTAGGGACCTGTAGAGCCCCTAAAGGTACCAGAAAATGCGTGGAGGCCAAAGCGGATGTAGGGTTGAGGGCTTGGTGGGCCTTGTAGGTGAGTGAGGGTGTGTGGGCAATGGTAACAGAATGTAGGTCTGGATACCAGAGGCATGTGCTCAGGGTCATGAGCATGGCACTGGAGTCCAAGAGGCCTGTAGGCATTAGAGGCCATATAGTGGTCTGTGGGAGCTGAGGGTTGTGGTATGTGACTGGGAGTTGGGTTGCTGGTGTGCCAGGTAGAGACTGAATGTCGGCAGAGCGAGCTCAGCATGGTGGAGCGGGAGCAGGCTCTGCGCCTGAAGAGCCGGGCGGTGGAACTGCTGCCTGATGGGGCTGCCAACCTCGCCAAGCTGCAGGTGGGCCAAAGCTGAGGCTGGGCTAGCCCGGGAAAGGGATGAGGGTTGGATGGGCCCAGCCTATGTGACATGTTTTCCTGACTCTCTGCCAGCTCGTGGTGGAGAGCAGTGCCCAGCGGGTCATCCACCTGGCAGGTCAGTGGGAAAAGCATCGGGTCCCACTTCTTGCTGAGTACCGCCACCTCCGAAAGCTTCGGGATTGCAGGGAGGTAGGTGGTAGGGTCCTGGGTGTTGAGTGTGGAAGGTCTGGTGCCTCTAGGTGGCTATCCTTGAGCTCTGCTCACTGCCCTCTGCCCATGGGCTCCTGGCAGCTGGAATCTTCTCGACGGCTGGCAGAAATCCAGGAGCTACACCAGAGTGTTCGGGCAGCTGTGGAAGAGGCCCGTAGGAAGGAGGAGGTCTATAAACAGTTGGTAAGGCTTGTGTTGGGGCCTTTGGGTGGCAAGGGAAGGTGGAATATAGTTCCTGGGGGAGTGCCTGCCATGTCCCTGTTTAGGTGTCAGAGTTGGAGACTCTGCCAAGAGATGTGTCCCGCCTGGCCTACACACAACGTATCCTGGAGATAGTGGGCAATATCCGGAAGCAGAAGGAAGAGATCACTAAGGTACACCACTGAGCCCTGACAAGTGGGTCACAGGTATCCAGGCATAGGATGGCCAAACAGGGACCTTACACTCTTTTTTTGGTTTGTTGTGGGGCTTGAACTCTGGGCCTGGGCACTGTCACTGAACTCTTCAGTTCATGTTCTATTTTTTTTTTGCCAGTCCTGGGGCTTGGACTCAGGACCTGAGCACTATCCTTGGGCTTTCTCAAGGCTAGAGCTCTACCAGTTGAGCCTCAGCACTACTTCTGGCTTTTTCTATGTATGTGATACTGGGGAGTTGAACCCAGTGCTTTGTGCATGCTACGCAAGTACTCTACCACTAGGCCACGCTTCTGGCCCTGTGCTCTACTTCTTGAGCCACAGCCCCACTTCTGGCATTTTGCTGGTTAATTGGAGAGAAGAGTCTCATGAACTTTTCTGCATGGGCTGGCTTTGAACCCTGATCCTCAGATTTCAGCCTTCTGGGTAGTTAGGATTATAGGCATGAGCCTTTGGCACTTGGAAACATTATACTCTGAAATGGCAGAAATGTTGAGCCACACCCTGACATAGGACAGCCACACACAGTCTACCTTAGCTACATTGACACAGTGTCACATGCCCTGAGTGAATGTGAGTACATGGGTAGAATGTATATGAGTAACCCACTCTTACCCAGACGTTTGCTCATGGTGTCTGCTAGATCTTGTCTGACACGAAGGAGCTTCAGAAGGAAATTAACTCCCTCTCTGGGAAGCTGGACCGGACATTTGCAGTGACTGATGAGCTTGTGTTCAAGGTGTGGGGCACACCAGCCTGGTGGGAGGGTGCGGGTTGGCTGGGTCATTGCCTGTCCATCTGCTCACAAGCTAGCTTTGCTTTGGGCCCTCTGTGAGTCTGGAGGCACATGGTTATTTACACATGTGCCAGGTGGAGGCAGCGGTGGGGGAGGGTGGCCCTGTGGGACATGGAGGTGGCAGGGGAGGTAGGAGTAGCCTGCTGAGATCTTTAAGATCCCCTTTGCCTGGTCAGGATGCCAAGAAAGATGATGCAGTTCGGAAGGCCTACAAATATCTAGCTGCTCTACATGAGGTGAGAGGAACAATGTGCTCCAAGGGGTGAGGTGGGGAGGGTGAGGGGTGGCTAAGGAGGGAGGGGCCAGCACAGGTACAAACATTCTGCTTCTGCTGTCCCCAGAACTGCAGCCAGCTCATCCAGACCATTGAAGACACAGGCACAATTATGCGGGAGGTTCGAGACCTTGAGGAGCAGGTAAGCCCAGGGGACTGGAGGGGAAGCATGACAGGCCAAGGGACAACTCCTTGCTTTATGCTGAGAGAGGTTGTGGGACATGATAGCCTACAGCTAGTAGCTTAGCTGTCTTTCTTAGTGCCTACACTTGGTACCTGGGACCAGCCAGTGGTCTATTCTGAGTCCTTTCTGCTTCTACCCTTAGGGCTCTCATGCCTATCATTGTTGTTGTTGTTATTTTTGCGCCAGTCCTGGGCTTGAGCTCAGGGCCTGAGTACTGTCCTTGGACTTTCTCAAGGCCAGAGCTCTATCACTTGAGCCACAGCACCACTTCTGGCTTTTTCTTTGTATGTGGTACAGAGGAATCAAACCTGGGTCTTAGTGCATGCTAGGCAAGCACTCTACCATCAGCCCAAACTCCTGGCCCCACTCAGGCCTGTCTTCCTGACAAATGGCAGCAGTTGTGACTTGGGGATGCTTTAGATGAGGGGAAAGATATGTGGGAAGGAGCAAGCCAGTTTAGGGGGAGGAGAAGGGGTGCAACATGGCTCTACTGGAGAGGGAATGGTCAACAGGGGGTGGGGAAAGGGGCCCCGAGATTGTGTGTGTATGTCCCCCATTACCTTAGATCGAGACGGAAATGGGCAAGAAGACTCTCAGCAACCTGGAGAAGATCTGTGAAGACTATCGAGCCCTTCGCCAGGAGAATGCTAGCCTCTTGGGTCGAGTCCGGGAGGCCTGAGGATTCCTGATGGAGGTTTCCCCATAGCCACAGGCAGAGATTTGGGCTGTTGGAGGCAATGGCTAAGAACTTGCCCTAGCTCTTTCCTATGTTTATCATTCAGTACCTCCTGCTGGGACGCAGACATCTGTCCATCTGGCCCCAACCCTGATTGGAGTGATTACCCAGCTTATTAGGGGCTCAGCTGCAGTTTATTGGGTGGGCACTTGGGGAAAGAAGGCATGGATCCCAAATAAAGGAGGGGCTCTTCTGTAGTCCAGGCTGAGGCATGGATTGGACCCAGGACATAGGAGGGAGGGGGAAGGCAAGGGAAATATGGGGTACATTATGGCCAGTCAATGTACATCTTCATGGGACTGTGGGGGGGAGGGTCTCGTGTGCACATGTGTGCACATGTATGAGATATGCAGGGGAGTTCTACAGGATGAGTCTGTGACTGGGCATATGTATTAGGAGCTGCATGAGACTGTGTATGACCGGTTATGTGTCTGTGTGGCTTTCTAGGACCTGTGGTCCCGAGGGTACAGATGCTGACCCATATGTGTGGATCAAGAGGCTGGGTGGGTGGGTGTTTAGGGTCTGTGAGTTGGACAGTCTTTGTGTGTCAATGCAGCTTTGAGGGCTCTTGAGGGTATGCAAGCTGGCATGGGAGGATCATAACTGTGTCTGTCACTTTTCCCACCCTGAGGCCATCTGTGAGTATCTGAGGCGGGCTGTGTATGTGACTGGGTTCAGGGCTCTGTTTGACTAGAGGGTCCAAGCCTGGGGGCTGAGGTTTGGGGCTAGAATTGGCCTGGGATCCCTCTGAATATTCATGGAGTAGAAGGTAGGATCCAGGATGGCAGCCAAATTGGGGAGCAGACACTCTGGAAGGCAAGGTTGTGGATACTTCCCTTCCTGGTTTCTGTAGGTCTGTCCCCCCCACCCCCATCACTTCTTCCCCTTTTGGCCCCCCCTGTCTTGTCTTTCTTCCTTTCCATGGTTGTGAGATTAGGGGCCAGGTGTAGAGTTGGAGCGCCTGCTGGGCCTCTGACACCTTTTCTTGCGGAATTCAAACTCATCCACGGTCCACACAGCTCCCTTCTCACTCTCTACCCGCACAAAACACTTGTGCAAGCTCAGGTTGTGGCGGATGGCGTTCTGTGGAAGGAGGACCAGCCCGCGGGGCCAGCAATCAGTTACCTACTCAGGGTCACAGACCTGGTCATTCCCAATTTCCTGCACCTTCCCCATATGCCTGAGAGCCCAGCCCCAGGTCTGCCTGCTGCTGTGCTGTGGTACTTGAGACCACACCAGCCACCAGCATCTCCAGTGGCACTCACCTTCCAGGTGGCAGGGTGGTTTCGGAAGAAAGCAAACATGCGTGTGAACCAGCGGTAAATTTCATTGAGTGTTCGCTGCTTCTCAGGAGCCTCCAGGATGGCCTAGATGTTGGAGTGGGATGAAGTGAGGAGAGTGTCCCCTAAAGTCAGGGCTGAGAGGGATAGTCCATCCTGGGCCCCCCTGTACTGGTGGTGGAATTACGGAGGCAGGGGAAGGATGGGGAAGATGATGTTATGTGATATGGGGAATGGGGTAGACATATGGAAAAGGGCCCATTTAAGCTCCGAATTGGGCTTGCATTGGCCTGGCTGGTAGTGTTGGTCTGGCTTCAGAGACAAGTCTGGTGTGAAGCCAGCAGGAGGGGTCATACTTGCAAAATGGCTTGGGATTCCTCAGAGGGAGGTGGCAGTTGAAGAGGCAGACCCCTCCTCACTAGGGATTGAACTCAGAGCCTGGATGCTGTCCCTGAGCCTTGTGCACAAAGCTGGTGCTCTACTACTTGAGCCACAGCTTCACTTCTGGCTTTTTTGTGGCTAATTGGAGGTAAGAGTCTCACAGACTTTCCTGCACAGGTGGCTTTGAACCACGATCCTCAGATCTCAGCCTCCTATGTAGGTGTGAGTTATGAGTGCCTGGCTCCCCTCTCCATTTTCCTTTCCTCTCCTGGGGACCTGAACTGCCCTTGCTTACCCAGCGGATGAGGGTGGCATAAGTGAAAGGTGGCCGCATATTGTGGAACTTGAAGTAGTCCATGTTGTGGAAGAACTCTGGAAGAGGGCAGGGAGGGAGTCAGGCCCCATCTAGGACCCCCTAACTCTCTTTCCACTCCCTACCATTGACTGCAGAGTATCTGACATAGTATGTCTTTGCTCCGTATCACTCTTGCCCACCTGGTCCTCCCCAAGATTGAAAGGAAGTATTTTGCCCACATGAGCAGTAAAGTGGCACAGCCAGGTTCTGATCCTTGTTAAACCCACAGCCCAGTTCTGGACTGGGGAAGAGAGATTGGTGACCTTGGTCAAATCCATCCAAGAGAAGGTCCATGGGAATTACTTAGCTAGATCCTTCCCTTCTTTTTTAATTTTTAATTTTCCCCCTTTTTTTGGTGCCACTGCTGGGGCTTGAACTCTGGGCCTGGGCACTGTCTTTGAGCTCTTCAGCTCAAGGCTAGAGCTCTACCCCATGAGCCATAGCACCACTTCCAGTTTTCTGGTTGTTAATTAGAGATAAGAGCCTCAGGGACTTCTATGCCTGAGCTGGCTTTGAACCTCAATCCTCAGATCTCAGCCCCTTGAGTAGCTAGGATTACAGGTGTTTTCCACCAGCACCCAGCTGGATCTAACAATCTCACGGACTATTCTTTCTGAAATTGGCTTTGAACCATGATCTTCAGGTCTTATCCTCTTGAATAGCTAGGATTATAGGCATGAACCACTGGCTCTTGGCCTACATCCTTTCTGATAACCACATTGGAGCAACCCATTCCCAGAATGGTTGAGGTATGGCTCCAGTCCTCTCAGGAGACAAGGTTAGGGCTAGATATTTGGGACCATAATGGGTGTCCAGTCCACGGAAATCCTGAAAAGCATTGGCAAGCAGTTAATGTCCCTAAGCTGAGCGATGGTAACGGTAGTAACAAGGGGCAATATGGAGTGCCTTTGCACCTTCCCCCAGATCCTAGCTGGGATTTGGAGCTTGGAGTAATTAGTTAGGACGTGGATTACTCTTACCTGGGAAGGTACTGTTTCCATGGCTACCCCAGAGGTGCCTCCGCACAGCAAACAGGCTATCTGAAGCATCCTGGGGTCCTGACCAGGCTGGAACAGTGCTGCCCTGGGTGCCAGAGGATACAATGCAGCATGGGCCCTTGTCTGATGGTTCCTAGAGAAAGCAGAGTCAGGGACTGGTGACTTAAACTTCATCTTTTTGTTTTGTGTTTTGTTTGGGTTGAGTGGGACTTGAACTCTGAGCCTGGATGTTGTCCCTGAGCTCTCCAGCTCAAGTCTAGTGCTGTACCATTTGACCCACTACTTCTGGTTTTCTGGTGATTAATTGGAGATAAGATTCTCATGGACTTAGATTCTCAAGGCCCAGACTGGCCTTGAACCGAGATCCTTAGAGCTCAGCCTCCTCAGTAGCTAGGATTACAGGAGTGAGCCACCGCACCTGGCCTTTAAACTTCATCTTATTTTATGTTGTATTTTTGGCAGTACTCCAGTTTTCTGATAGGGCTTCCCTTTTTCTTGTTATTTAATTTTGTGCAGGTACTGAGCTTGAGCTCTCTTTTTACCACTTGAACCACACCTCCACTTCCAGGTTTTTCAGTGTGCTGGTACTGAGACTTGAACTCAGGGCCTGGGTGCTATCCTTGAGCTCTTTTGGTCAAGGTTAATTCTCTTGAGCCACAGCCCCATTTCTAGCTTTTTCTGATTAATCAGGAGAACCTCTTGGACTTTTCCTGCCAGAGCTGACTTCACGATCCTTAGATCTCAGCCATTTTTGTAGAGAGGAGTACAGGAGCAAGCCGCCAGTGCTCAGCTACTTCCAGGATTTGCTGATTAATTGGAGATAAGAAACTCTTGGATTTGTCTGCCAAGACTGACTTGGAACTTTAATCTTCTGATTTTAGTTCTCTAAGAAGTTAGGGAATAAGTAGGTGTTAGCCACTGGTGCGCCTGGCTTGTATTTCTTCTCCCTCTCTCTCCCTCTCTCTCCCCCTCTCTCCCTCTCCTTCCCTCTCCTTCCCCCTCCCTCTCCCTTTCCCTCTCCCCCTCCCCCCCCTCATCTCTGGGCTTGGACCGAGGGCCTAAGCACTGTCCTTGAGCTGCTTTTGCTCAAGACTAGCACTCTACCACTTGAGCCACAGCACCACTTCTGACCTTTTCTGTTTCTGAGGAATCAAAGTCAGGGCTTCATGCATGTTAGGCAAGCACTCTACCACTAAGCCACATTCCCAGTCCTTGCCTTTTATTTACTTAACTTTAAACAATGTCTTACTCTGTTGCCCAGGTTGGTCTTGAACTTTAGTGCTCAGTAATCCTCCTTAAGCCTCCTGAGTAGCTGAGATAACAAATGGGTGAGACTGCCAGGCTTAAAACAGTGGCTTTATCATTTTTAGTGTTTTTTTTTGAGGTGCTGGAAGGAAGAATCCTTGTGCATGCTAGGCCATCAGTTTACCTGTAAGTTACAACCTCAGCACCTCCCCTTTGTTTGAGTTAGGGCTTTGCTATGTAATCCAGGCTGGCATCGAACGCACAGTCCTGCTTTAGCCTGAATGTTGGGATCACAGGTATGTACTACCACACTGGGCCTAAATAAGTATTGCTAAGAAGAAGAGTACCTTCTTTATTTTAGTCTGTGTCAGAATCCACAAAGCAATGTAGGTTATATTAGAGTACAGGGATGTGTTGTCACTGATGCTGGGACTGAATTAGGCTCTCCTAGCACTGGTACCCAAACTGTCTCTTACTGAATCAATCACACCTTCCTGGCCTCAATTCTCATCTGTGAATTGGGATAATAGTGATAGCTACCTCATAATGGTGTCAGGAGGCTTGAATAAGCTAACACTAGCAGAATATTCAGAGATGGTGCTGGTTTCACAGGCATGTGGCCAATGGGGGTCATATGTGAACCCACATTTCAGTGGTCTGGGGTTCCTTTCTTGAGATTTGAACACAGATCCCTGCCTTGTCCTTTTGTACCAGGCCTGGTGGGCTATGTACTTCATGCTGTGGGAACAACAGTCTGCTTTCTGTGAATGGCTGGCTGCTTTTCCCTTGAAAATACAGAATCACAGTGATTGGAGGGTCAGAGTATGTATAAGATGGGGAAGCTCTCTAGCTCAGGCATGTAAGGAAAAGGGCATGGCTCGTACACCTCAGGGTCTATGTGAAGAGACATCTGCTTTCCTGCCCACCAAGTCCACTGCCTAAGGGATCTGGGGTGGCTCACCGCAGCTGGAACCTTGGTCAGTGCCATTTTCCCAGCCAGGTGGGCCTGCATAGCGCCCAGCTTCTTCTTCTCCAGCTCCAGCTGTAGGGATAGGCATAGAAGCAAAGGCTCCACCTGGCCTTCTTTTGGCCACATCTTTTTCTAGGCTTTGGCTTTCCTCGGGAGCATCCCCTTCTCCCTCCCTGTTTAGGAAGCTTCTGCCCTAGGTGAGTCTGGTTCTTGGCACAGGTGGGCCTACTGCTCACCCACCGTCCTCCACCCCCCACCATCTGTCATCCTTACCTGTTGTTCCAGAGACTGCACCACCTCTTTCTGGAGGAGACACTGTGCTCTGCCCTTCTCATCCAAGAGGTGGTCGGCCTGGCAGTGCCTGAGTAGAGTGAAGAGTCCACGTAGCTGGTCACAGCAGGCCTGGCCTCTTGCTTTAGTGCTCAAGTTGAGCATAGCCCAGACTCCCTGGGAGGCCTGTCCTCAGAGCCTTAGCTCCCCTCCACTATCTCCCTCAGGCTGTTTCTCATTCCACCTTCTTTCACCATCTGCTCTAGTTACTTACTGCCTGCCAAGCCTGAGCTCATCCCTTGAACGTGGCCAGGGTGTGGAAGATGATGTGGGCAAGGTGGTAAGAGTGGAAGGGGTATTACACGTGTAAGGGACAGCCTGTGCAAAGGCCCTGCTGTGACAAATTGCTGCTAATAGGTATTAAGGAGAAGCAGAAGGGTGTGAGTGTGTGTGTGTGTGTGTGTGTGTCTCTCTCTCTCTCTCTCTCTCTCTCTCTCTCTCTCTCTCCACACACACACACACACACACACACACACACACACACACACACACACACACACACACACACAGAACAACAAATAAGGAGACAACATCAGCCATCTAGAGAAGCTGGGGCTTTGGGAATCAATAATGTAGTCTTTTGGCGTGAGGGATAGGAGGGCAAAGCAGTAGTATAGATGTTGAATTCTGCCTCATTGGCTTAAAAATCCCCCCCTCTGACACTTAGGAACTGAATGGCCCTGATCAAGACACTTACCTTGTTTGGTTTCAGTTCCTTTATCTATGAAATGGAGGTAAATAGCAGCACATACCTTTAGTATTACGTTTGTTACATGAATAAGGAAACAAACCTAGAGAAGCTTTGATACGTGTCCAGATTCACCCAGCCAGGAGTGATGAAGATAGGATTTGAGTCTAGGCTTGGCTTTCTTCTTTTTTTTTTTCTTGGTCATGGGGCTTGAACTCTGGGCTTGGTCACTGTCCCTGAGCTCTTCAGCTCAAGGCTACCACCCTACCCCTGGAGCCATAGCCCCACTTCCCCTTTTCTAGTGAAGATAAGAGTCTTGCCGTGGGCAGGGAATTTGGCCTAGTGGTAGAGTGTTTGCCTAGCATGCACGAAGTCCCGGGTTTGATTCCTTGGTACCTCATACATAGGAAAAAGCCGGAAGTGGTGCTGTGGAACAGGTGGTAGAGCTCTAGCCTTGAGAAAGCCCAAGGACAGTGCTCAGACCCTGAGTTCAAGGCCCAGGACTGGCAAAAAAAAATCTCGCCATCTTTAGTGTGCAGGCTGGTTTTGAACTTTGATCCTCGGATCTCAGCCTCCGGAGTAGCTAGGATTACAGGCGTGAGCCACGGCGCCTGGCTACTTCTTCTTTTTTTTTTTTTTTAAATCTTACTACTAGTTATCTGGAGACCGCTTGAGTTGCAGCTTGCACTCCAGATTCTATCTGCCAACCAGAAAATCCCCTGTACCAGGATGGGCCTGGGCCACTCACTTGAGAAAGTCCTCTTGTTCCTCAAATATCTTCTCACATCCCGGCCACTTGCAGACCCCATTTGCCAGCAGTGAGTAGGGCCCTGAAGCCGTGCCTGAAAGAGTGCTGATGGGGGGCAAACAACCAAGGGTGTTAAGACAAGTGGACAGTCAAGGTGGAAAGGTGATTTCTGGCCCTGCCCACTCACCTGTCCTTCCTGGGTGCACCTGGGTTTGGGAAGGTGCAAAGCAGGGCTGGTTCCCTGGATACCCACTCCAGACTGGCCACGTTGATGCCTAGGGGTTGGTGACATGGCATTTTTCATTGTTGTGGGCTGGGCTACAGCTCTCCCCATTTTGAATCTTGAAGACACTCCCAGGAGACCCAACAGTTCCAACAGTGTAAGACTTCTGGCAGAGCAGGTCTTAAGACAGCTTTTGGCAAATGTTGACATTTTGACTGCACCATACAGATCTGTGGTTCTGTGATTTTGACATTCTGTGTCTGACTTTTTTTTTTTTTGGAGGCTGGAGTTTCCATGTCTCTTTAAGATTTGACCCCCCCTTCCCCAGACCACTAGAGAGCTGCAATTCAGAACCATTAAGGTTGTGCAAGGCTCTGGGGACTTGAAGGGGGGGGGACTTTTTAAAGACACGGAGTATGGGCTAAGGTGTTACCAGGTGGCAGGCCAGGCCGAGCCTTGAGAGAGAAGACCCCAGTGGTGGCAGTGGGTGGTGGGAGACTGATCATGGCTGGGCTGTCCAGTGGGCGCACCTGCAGCACAGGAGTCCGGGTATGGGCATCCACTGTGGAGAGCTGGGAGACACATAGAAGCCACAGCTGAGCCTGGCTCAGGGCCTTTTCCCATAGTTCTCTGCTCCCTTCTCCTGATCAGTGCAGGATTCCTACCTGGTGCATGAAG
The DNA here is from genome assembly GCF_031878675.1 of Megascapheus bottae. Lineage (NCBI taxonomy): Eukaryota > Metazoa > Chordata > Mammalia > Rodentia > Geomyidae > Megascapheus > Megascapheus bottae. The sequence continues at coordinate 30,411,329 of NC_143547.1, forward strand.
TGTGGTCTATCCTGGAGAAGTGCTTGCAGGTGAGGTGAGGGGCCCAGTCGGGCCCCAGATGGTGCCACCATGACTAGGGGCACTGTGGGCAGCTGGAGGGAGAAAGCAGGTGCCATGAGTTACCAAGCTCATCCTCACTGGTCTGAAGTGTACTTCATATGTATTTCACCACAGCCGTCATGGGAGGGACTATGATCATACCCAGTTTACACATGTGCAACCTGAGGCTCACAGAGGGGAATAACATTTTAAGACCATGGTTCAAAGTGGTAGAGTTGACCTCAATCTTATCTCAATTTTTGGGGCCTCATTATCTCCTCTTGTCCCATTGAGATGAGGACACATGCCTATGCCCATAGGACCATGCTAGCGTCTCCTCTTTTCCTGAGACAGAGATTGGGTGGTCGTGGAGAGCCTCGAACTTTTTGAGGCCTAGCAAATGGGGACTTTCTTGGCCTTGAAACATCTGCATAAGTCACAGACTTGCTGCCTGGGACCCAAAACCACTTCCTGTGCCCCAGCCGCCCCCCCTCCCACCCTGTGCCATGGTAAAGGTCGGCACCTATAGACCCAGGTACCCCACCCTGTCTGCCCCATCCTGTGCCTCACCTGCAGCTGTGATGGTGGCAGGGGGTTCGAGGAGGAGGCATGGGTCCCATCTCGTAGGTCCCAACCCTGGAAGATTCCTCCAGGGCCTCTGGCCCCCAGGTGATCAGAGGTCTTGGGTGCAGCCTTCCAGCTGGAAGAGGCAACTAGTGATGGGTCGAGGGCCAAGGAAGGGGCCGTGGGTTTGACTGGCCTAGGGTTGGGCATTGGGTCCTTGTTTAAGGGCAGGCTGCAGGGATGATAGGAAGAAGGAATCACATGTGTTAGGGGTGGTGCGAGATACTCAAGTACCTGGACCACATGGCTGGCTGTCTGGTCAGAGCACGTGTTGTCTTAGGTGTCCCAAAGGTCCATATCACCACATTCCATCCAACTCTGGCTCTTCCTACCATCCATGTGCACACACACACACACATACGATTACTTTGTTCACTGGCATGCACCAGCACAAGATGGTGGTAGGGCTACTGACTTCAAGTTGGAGTCAGGAGATGAGGGCAGCTTGAATGCAGGGGGTGAGAAAAGGAGGGTCAAGGAGATTTCTGGGTTTTAGATTGAGGAACTAGAAGGACATTGCTGATGCTAGCAGAGATGAGGGGTGATGTGGTAATCAGGTGCGGATGGATTCAGAGTCTGGCATTAATGGTATTAGGCATGTAGGTAACCTACAAGTGGATGGATAGCTGAATCCAGGAGTTTGAAGCTCAGGGCTAAGCAGGGATATCATCTCAGGGTTGTTTTCTGTACAGAGCTGGCACGGCTTGTTGTCAGAGAGGAACAGAGAGAGGTCAGGATTTCTTAAGCCAAGGCCTCACAACCCTCTAAAGAAATTGAGCCTGTTGACACTTTGAGTCTGGACTTTGTAGCTTCCTGAACTATGAGTTGAAACATTTGTGTTATTTAAGTACCTGGGTTGTGATACTTTGTTACATGTCTGAGCAAACAACCACCTAGCCACCACACCAATATTTGCTTCACAGCTTGGACTCATGCTATTCATCTGGCCTGGAATGCCCATACCTCTTCCCTTGTCTATGCCATTCAAGGCCTGCTAGTCTAGTCTTCTGAAAAAGCCTCCACAGTGGCTCCAAATCCTTCTGCTGGACCCTACTGCCTGTTAATTTTTTTTGGTTGGTCCTGGGGGTTGCACTTAGGGTTTGGCTGCTGTTCCTGAGTCTTTTCACTCAGTGCTAGCACTCTACCACGTTGAGACACAGTGACACTTCCGGTTTTCTGGTAGTTAATTGGAGCTAAGAGTCTCATGGACTTTTTTCACCCTGGCTGGCTTTGAACTGTGATCTTCAGATCTCAGCCTCTTGAGTAGCTAGGATTCCAGGTGTGAACCACTGGCACTACCTGCCTCCAATGCCTTATACTCCCTGAAGAGTATGGTCTCAATTTCCCAGCATCTTGTAATCTCAGTTAACAAGGAAGTCAAAGCTAGAAGGGACTGCCAAGTCCCTTTTTGCTGAAGAGGACACCCAGGTGCAGAGTTCCACAGTCACATGGTAACTTGAGACCATTAGTTCGTTCTCCAGAAGTGTATTGTGCCGATTTCATAAACTCCCTGCTTTGTGTGCATGCATGAAAGTATGTGCACGTGATTTCCTGTCCTACACATGGCAGTGGGATGGACACAGAGCTGCTGACAGGAAAGTATAGGTGGGTCCTGGGCAGGGGGGGCAGTCACTCCATCCTTTCTTTGCCATCACCTCATGGGAGTGTCAGAGCTATGGTGCTCACAGAGATGACATGCAAGAATCTAGATTAGGTCCTTTGTTTCTCTGGGGTTAAAAACAGTAGTGTAAAAATCATAAGCCTGTCTCCAAAGGCTGAGAACAGAGCCTGGGAATTGGGATGCTGAGATGAGGTGAGTGGATGCATGAAGGCAAGTGTGGCATGGCGTTTTTGCTAACTGAAAGAATAGCAGTGGGGCTGGGAATATGGATCAGTGGTAGAGTGCTTGCCAAGCACGCATGATGCCCCGGGTTTGATCCCTTAGTATCACATAAACAGAAAACACTGGAAGGGGCCCTGTGGCTCAGGTGCTAACCTAGAGCAAAAGAAAAAATCTCAGGGACAGTTCCCAGGCTGTGAGTTCAAGCCCAATGTCTGGCAAAAAAAGCAATGATCACCAGCAAATCACTAGAAACCAGGAGAGAGAGGCCTGGAACAGATTCTCCCTTGTAGGCATCAGAAGGAACCCCATCTACATCTTGATCCTGGACTTGTTTCCAGAATTATAAGATGGTACATTTGGTTTTTGATACTTCATTACCATAGCCTGGACAAACACATACCAATTTTGATTGGTGAGGGGGATGTCTTCTGCCATGCTGGCTTGTGGGCACTTAAGTTGCCTGGATATTTTGTTAGAGCTTATGAGCTTTGTCCTCCCCATACACATCTGGAAACTGCTTGACTCTGGAAAATATAGTTGATTTCTCAGAAAGAGGACCTGGATATGGTCACTGTCTGGTGGTGGGATACCGGAGGGCTGGGCTAGCCAGTCAGCTTCCTGTACTGTCTGTTGGGGCGGCCCTTTCTGACTGGGTTTCTCAGAAGCTACATAGAGGATGTTTCTGGGACCTAGACTGTGTTTTTCTATTGGGGGTCTATATCTAGGCTCTGTTATAACAGCCTTCAACTTGCCTGGGTTTTTCTGACATTGACGTCATGGCAGCCGGATGCGCTGGGCTTCATCTATACCAAGGAGGAAGAGAAGGGCGTAGACATTCCACCCCACGGGTTTTGTTCCGAGAACTAGCTGGCCCATCCTATAGCCTTGGCCCAGGTGGAATGACGTGGGTGCTAGCGGATGTGGTGGATGACGTCGCTTGAGCCATTGTGTAAGCCCTGGATTCTGTAAACCAGGCCTATCTTGGGTTACAAAAGGGCCCCGAATTGGGAGTTTGGTGGGTGCCAGACATACCCTGCCGCAATATCTATTGAGACTTCTGGGGTCTTCAAATAGCCCAACACCAGAACCTCAGAATGGTAGGACATCATTTCTTTGATTCAGAGGCTCCCAGAATCTCAAAACCATATATTCAGTGGAGTTTGCCGACCCAATTCCTCAATATGCATAGATCAATGTCCCTGATTTGCAACAATAGGACTACCTGAAGGACAGGCAAGTTACCAACTTCAGAGGACCTGCCCAGCTAGACCTGCAATGACAACAAGCTTCTTTCTCTAGTCTCCCTCCTGAACGCTTATGAAAGCAGAGAATCAAAAGAGCTCTTTTCTGGCTTGAGCATGGGATCAGACTATGTCACCAACCAACCAACTCTAACACTCTTCAAGTTTATTTCCACATTGGGACAGTGATAAGCACCATCTTCCAAATGAATACACATGAACTACTGAGCAAAATGGCGGTGCTTCAGAAACAGGCAAGTACATGGCCTCTGCCACAGGCAGTGTTCCTGAGCTTGTAGCACTCTGCCAGAAATGAGCACAGTAGGAGGAAGAGGTTGAAGCTGACTGGCCTTGTAACCTGGGCCTCAAAGAGTGAGCCCACCACCAGGCTCTCTGGAAGGAGTCTAGAATAGATATCCCTCAGGAGGGCTAGGAATTTGGCCTAGTGGTAAGAGTGCTTGCTTAGCATGCATAAAGACCCGGGTTAGATTCTTTGGTACCATATACATAGAAAACTGGAAGTGGTACTGTGGCTCAGGTGGTAGAGCTCTAGCCTTGAGAAAGCCCAAGGACAGTTCTCAGACTCTTGAGTTCAATCCCAAGGACTAGCAAAAAAAAAGTCCCTAGGGACTAGCATCAGTTCTGAGGAGACAGACAGGTAGGTAGGCAGGCACGCAGGCAGACAAATATCCTTATCTCATTACCATCTTCTTATGAACTGCTCGACCAATGGGGCACAGGACTTCCACTAGATTTTGTGAGTCTATGTCCCATGCCAGGATCATGGATCACCCTCAAGTCAGGGTAAGAACCTATGAGAAGGCAGAAGTTGGGAATGATGACAAAGTGTCACTTGGCTCACCTCAAGGGTCAAGAGGGGATAAATGAAGGCCCACAGTAGGGAAGAGACAGAGCAAAGCAAGATCTCATGAGCATTCAGAGATCTGGTCTCAACTATACCAGTGCATCTCCGTGAGGCCTAGAGAAGGGTCCTCTTGCCCATGTCTGGGCCTTCCATAGAAGGGAAGGGAGAAGGTATGGAGCAGACAGGACAAGGAACCTTGGGGTTTGTGTGAGGTATGTAGAGGGCTTTAAATTTACAGATGTCCCTCTATTTAGGGGTACAGAGAGTCAAAGACAAACATGCATATACACCGAAATGCAAGGTCAGAGACACAGAATAAAGGATATGGAGATGGAGAACTGAGGTGAAGACAAAAATAGAGACATAAAGAATGAAAGAGGGAGGATTATTAAAAAAAAAAAGTAGACACACCGAGGAGGAATGTCCAGACAGGATTGCCTCAGATAAGAACAGTTACTGGCATCAACTGCAATAACAAAGACAGGGGAGAGCAAGGTATTGGGGACCCGCGGATGGGTACTGAATTGTACTGAAAAGCAATAATCAGCAAAGGAACATTTCCCTGGTACAGGGAATGCACTGAAGAACAGAACCGAGTGGAAAGCTCAAACACAGACCTGTGTAAACTGGGTATGGAGTTTGTGGTGGATACATATTTCAATATGGGAAACAGGGTAAGCTGGATCAACAAATGTTTATGAGATAATTAGAGGGAAAATACACTGATTGGGTGGATAATTAGTCCACTTTCCCCACCAGCCCCTTCCTGTCCAGTGTGAAATGTCACCATCATCATATGCTTTAGAATAAATTCCCAATCTACCACAGAGATACTTTTAGTGTCTCATATTGATCATGTGTCTAACCCTGTGCTGAGTGCTTATTGTGGCTAATAAATTTAATCCTTTACAAAGATCCTTTGACAAAGATGCTATTACAATTATCACAGTACATAGGAGAAAATGGAAGTACAGATAAAAATCACACAGATGGCTTGGGGTGAGTCTGGATTTGTTCCAGACAGTCTGGCTCCTGTACCCACACTTTTAACCTCTACAGTAAGTGGAAAAAATGAAGCCATAAAGAAGACTAGAAGCCAAGGTGAGGTGAACATTTATCTCATTTTCAAGTGGGAAAGGACTTTCTAAGCACAAAACCAGAGACAGAAACCACACTCGAAAAAAATGCAAACCTATTTGAATATATAAAACATTTTAAGTATTACAAAAACACAATAAACAAATAGGAAAGGCACATGATGAGATGGGAGAAATATTTTCTGTATACTTATGGCTGATGGAAGGTTAATATCTTTTCCAAATAAAGAGCTATGGCAGTCTTACTACTTAAATACTTCTACCTGCACAACTACTTAAAGATAATAGAAATATTTTTCAAAGTGCTATGGCAAATCAGTAAAAGAAAAAGATGAACATTATTAATGCTAACAATATAACAAGACAACATTCCTCCAAAGCACAAATGGCTAATAAGCATTTTTTTTAAATCAAGGAATAAAAATTTCAACTTTGTTTTCTTGTTATATTGGGATAGGATTGAAAAATGGGGGTAATACCTACTCAGGGTTAGATTGAGTGCAGGGAGTCTAAAAAGCTCATCTTTTAGAACAGTAATTTGCAAAGAGTCAGAAACCTTAAAAATGTGCATCCTTTCTTCCCTGGAAAATTCTACTTTCAAAAATCTAAGGAGCCAGGCTGGGATGTTTATGGGGGAAAATTAAGAGAACCAAAATTGTTCAATGATCAGTACTCGTTCCACTCAATCACAATTCATACCAATGTGAAGACAGTCATAAAAGACATAAAAGATCATGTGTTCAATTTTTAGAGGGCTATAAAAACTCATTAGTTGAATAAAGCATGCACAAAACCAATCAAGTGATTCTAATTTGTGTCTAAATACTAATAATTAACATTTAATGAGCATTATCATGTACCAAAGTGCTAAGCCAGCAGAGACAAGCTCACCCTAGCCCTGAGGGGCCTGAACTCCTCCTGGACACGGACTCTGGTCACAAGCACATAGTTCTGTGCTAAACCATGGTTGACCATGGCATGAAGTAGCCTCCAGGAAAGTCTCCTCTCATGCGATGCAAACCCAAGGTCTTAAATGCTCAGCCTAGCCTGATAGCTTACGATCCTCCTGCTACTGGGGGCAAACAGAACTGATGGCCGTTCTTGGAAAATACAAAGCTCAATGTACTATAATTAAGCGCCATCAGTGTCCAAATCTCTGTGCTGGATGCTGGGTGAGGAAGCAAGTGAGGGAAGGTGAGCCAAGAGAGTCAATGAGCCCGTGGGAGAGAAATGGAGGAAAGGTGATGGATGGAATGTAGCCAAGATGGAGGAATGAGTAAAACAGGGGAGATGATCGGAACCTGGAAGGCAGAGTTCCAGATAAATACCAAGAGAAAGACATGGGGAGGGGGGACATAGAAAGGGCCAGGCATGGTGAGCAGTGGGACAGGGAATAGGGAGGCATTGAGAAGGAAGAAACAGATGATAGGTTCAACTGAAATTTCAAGTGACATCTGGATGGGATTTCAAATTGTTCCATTCTGATATCCATAAAGACTGGCAGTTGACATATTAAAAAAATCATTCTCATGTGCACACCTACCCAAGCATTGATGGGAGTACTTTACCTACCTGGCAATTTATTGACATAAAATTTTTTTTTAAAGATCTTACCTGGTGGGCGCACAAGTGGCTGGGTGTGTCCATCTGTAGAGGGCTCTTGACCCTTCAGAGCTTACCTCCCTGCTATCCTCTCCATCAGGACCTACATATGATAGGAAAGAGTAGGATAGGGACACTCACCTTGATAAGTGGACTGACAACGAAGGATGAGCCTGGCTTGTGGGAAACTGTCACGTATCAAAAACAACTTTGCTTTTATACCGAGAAGAAAAACCACTGCGTGGAAGCCACAGACCTCTCTCTTCTAATAATCCAATTTTTCTGATGAGTATGTGTGCTGATAATCACGGGGTGGGGGGGTTCTCATAGTTTTTTTTTTCTCTCTCTCTTTTGCTTGCTCTGTTTCTTTGCTTCTTGATTATGAGACTTAAACGGAAATTTTGAAATTTTGGGTTTTTTCTTTGCCCTTTACAAGTCATCTGAAAATATGATTTCTTCCCCTTACCACAGAGGTGAGAGGTATCAATGAGATAACAGGGCTCATGAAAAAAAAACCACAGTTTTTTAAAACAAAAGTGTGTAGAGTCACACAAAAAAAATAAGAGAAAAGAACTCAAATCACAGGGGCATCCTTAGGTAGGCAAAGATACTACTCTGGGTGTGAGAAGATATTTGAGGGTCTCTAGCTTAAGAAAGAATCCAAAGCACAACTTTGTCCTGCAAGCCTCAGTTTCCCCTTAGGTGGAATCAATATGGGCACCACCATTTGTGCTGCCCAGGGTGAGGGATCTCTGGATACCCCCGCAATACCATCTGTAAATGGTGAGGAACGTGGAAGATACATTCATAGAGAAAAAAGTGGGGCATCCACCTCTGCCCCCCACAATTCATGGAATTGAAGATCTAAGAGTCTTTGGTTCCCAGAATCCACTGAGAGTCACTGAGCAAGGGAAGGGAGAAAAGTCTCAGTTCATATGTCTTAGGTCTTAAGTGCTCTGGCCCAGTTGCCTTCCTACAGAGAAGGTTCTGAATGGCCCCCAGTATTAATGCATCCAATTTCATGAACACAGGCTGGCCTGTAATTTAGGGGGTAGAGTACTTGCAAGGCTCTGTGTTAGGTCTCAAGGACTACAGAAGCAAAATTAAAAAGAAAACTACACACACACACACACACACACACACACACACACACACACACACATATTTTTTAGTGTGATGATGCATGCCTGTCAACCCAGCTCTCAGGAGGTTGAGGCAGGAGGATCACAATTTCATTGGCAGCTTGGACTACATTGTGTGATCCTGTCTCAAAAAAAAACAACCATCGCCATTACCATGAAAACCACCACCACAATAAAATAGAACTTCACAAAGAAGCGGGAGGCTTCCTCTGACCCTTTGCCCTGTGAGGAACAGCATTACTTGATGTTTCTGTTACCCTTTGCCTCTGCAATAGTATACTCAGAAAAGCTGCATTTGTAAGGATGTAGGATTCCAAACACATACCATCATCTTGGTAGCTGGCATTTATCTCAAATTTTCCACATGCCACACATGCTTCTTACAAACAACCCTGTTCAGTCCTCACCAGTCTTTTGTTGTCCATCTTGTCATGACTGCATTGCTGTGATGCAGGTGGAGAAAATGGAGGCACAAAGCAGTCGATCAATTTGCTCAAGATCACAGAGATGGCAGATCACGGAGGGTGTGTGTGTTCTGTTTTCCTTAATAGGTAGCCTTTGGAACCCCCAGTTTTCCTGAACTCCAAAGTCTAGGTTTTAACTTCTCTTTGTCATGATAGAGTGGTTCTGGGATTTGGAGATTCCTCTGGGGGCTCGACATTCGTGAGGTTAACGTTGCTCATTATTTGGCAGTTGCATGTCCTCACCTCAGCATGTGCCCACTCCTTCCAACCACTACTCAGTATGGGAGACCAGCCTCCAGTGGCCTTTCCTGATGGGCACAACGAAGGCTTCTAGTTCCCTGATTTTGGTGCTCTTCAGGGCTTGGGGTTCTAGTCATCCAACATCCATTCCAGCCCCTCCGATAAAATGGCTTCAGGCCTGGGGAAAAGAAGTTGGAAACAGCCCTTTTATTCACAAGATACAAACCTTGTGGTCAGGACCCACCCCTTTGCCCCTGTCTTCATCTTCTCCTTCTACCCCACCCCTCCCATTCTCTTAACACTCAAAAAAGAAAAGTATCCTTCCTTAACTCAATTTACTTTCCAGGCCTGATTGGCCTGGTAAAAAGCCTTAAAAAATCAGATCACAACAATTAAAGGAAAATGTTACCAGGCAAGTAGTTCAAGGCTGTTATCTTAGTACTTGAGAGGCTGAGACAGGGGGACTGTGGGGTTGTGAGTTTAAGGCCAGTCTAGGTTTCATCGCAAGACCCTATCTAGAACAAAGAAAGGAAAGAAGGAAGGAAAGAAGGAAGGAAGGAAAGAGCAAGGGAGGGAGGGAAAGCGAAGGGAAGGGAAGAAGGAAAACAAAAACCCAACCTTCTTTACCATTACTTTGAAACACCTAAAGTAACATTCATTGATTGGGGTTTCTGAGATGTTGAGATACATCTAAGACTCAAAGATGGCTCATATGTGTGCTGGGCAGCTGGAGGAGTTATTATGATGGAATGAGGACCTTCAGCTTGGAGGTCTGAAGGGGTCTTGCACATAACAGACATTAATACCTGTGGGAGGAAGCAAGAGAGAGGGTGAGGAACATTCTTGTCAGGAAGGAATCTGGGGAGCTGACTGTATGCATGTCCCCAAGGTTAATAATCCCCTGCTCCTTGTGGACTTGGGTCTGAGCATTCCTTACACATCCTGTGTAATTATAAACTGAGGCCTCATCCCCTTCCCAATACCTGTCTCTGACTGGTGGGATAGGAGCTCTTTTTCTCTTTCAGGGTCTTAGACTTTTCCCAATACATCTATCATTTACTGTCACTTGCTCTATGACGGTGATTACCAGAAAGGTGGAGGAAATGCAAGAGGTTAAATTGGCCAAAGGTTCTTAAGAAGCTACTTGAGTGAAGTTTAGGGTGTGGGAGGTGTAATGCTACCTCTGGAAAGCCAGGATTTTTGCAGAATGAAGGCTGGCGATCAGGTGGTTAGAGAAGGGCAGAGGTCACTACCTGTCCTCTGTCTTGGACTATATCCTCTTGCACAGGGGATTGTGGGGAAGGGGATTGGGAGGGGTAGGAGGTGGGGTGAGGGAGTAGGATTAGACAAGTTGAGAAAACATCCTCCGGGAAAGTTGCCTTTGACAAAGACTTGGAGGAGGCAAGGGAGGGAGCCATGTAGATAGATACCTGTGGAACTGCAGAAGAAACAGCCAGTGGAAAGACCTTGAGGTGAGAATATACTTGACTTGTCCTAGGTCTAAGGAGGTTGGAAGGTGGAGTGATAGGAAGAAGGGTAGGTGATGAGGAGAGACAGAAGACAGGTGGGGTTAGACTATGTAGGACCTTGTAGGCTATGAGAAAGACTTTGGCTTTTACCCTATGTGAGGAGGGAACTATGGGAGATTTATAAACAGAGAACATATACAAACTTCGGATTTAACAGGCTCATCCTGGGTGCTGAAGATAGAATAGCGTGCAGGGGATCAGGGGTTTGGGTGACTGGTGATAGTGCCAGCAGTGGAGGTGGTGGTGAGCAGGTGGATTGGAGAAATGTTTTCAATAGAGAAACCACAGGATTTGCTGAAGAATGAATATTTGGGAGGAGGGCCATACCAGAACACAGATGGTGTTTCTAAGGGGTGGGCAGGATGAAGTTCCTGGACTACTTGCCAGCTTGAACTTTTAGGTAAGAAAAAAAAGAAACAAGTTCTATGTTATTTAAGCTCTTGTTATTTCATGCTACTTGTAGCTGAATATATTCCTTCCTGACTCATGACTCTCTTGAACAGAGACCTGGAAGAGAGAGATGTTGTGGGGGAATGCCTCTCTCTTAAGGATGATGTGAGGATTAGATAATTACATTTTCAGAATTGCAGCAGATGGTAGGCATTCAGTAATTCCTTCCAGAATGAAAGGAGATTGTATGAACTGATGTGTTTTGCTCTCAGAAGCTGTAGCTCGGTTCCTCAGTTCCCTGTTCAAAGGGAGAGTGACAGAAGTAACTAGGAGGAGGAAGCGGAAGGAAGAGCACTCTTGGGAGAGGCAGAAAAGTGTATAAGCAGAGCAGGGGAAGAAATAAAGGTTTTCAATTTTGTGTGTGCATGTATGTGTGTGTAGCTAGCTTCTGTGGGCTATGCAGTGTCAACGTGGCTAAGGACAGGTTTTGATTTGTAACTATATAGGCTATTGTCAACATGCCCGATTTAATTCCTTGTGGCACACAGAATCCGTGCTTACTGAACTGAAGGTAGAAAAGGCTAATCTGACCAAAAAAGAATTCCATTTGGTCACTCAATTAACAATGGTGCCAAGTTTTGGAGAATGCTGATCAAGGAGAGATTTTCAAGCCGGCAAGGAAAAAAAATCAGGGGGAATTCTTAGCTAGTTGTACCCCTCATGGCAAGAGGGACCTGACAACTGTGTAGGGAGGGTCATTTTATTTGCTTTCTTTGGTCTTACTGTAAGGTGCAGTCTCTGCTTCCAGGGGCTTTGAGCTTTACTGGGGATTCACGAAAGGTTAAGGAGAAGGTAAATATTTCCTCCAGAGGAAAATAATCTGCCTGTATTCTATAGGTCTATTGCTGGATCACCCCGTAGCTGTGCCTGCCAACGCCCAGTCCTGCATTCGAATGTCCTTATTGGCTACTAAGGCCTTCCTTCAACTACCTACACTGACCTCCATTGGCTCGATTCTTTCTCGTCTCGCCTCCAAATCCTCCCTCGTCCGGCTACCTTATCTAGCCTCGGCATTGGTTAACTCCAGACTAGCACTGCCCTTTAAGGTCTAACAGCCCTCACCATGGCAACCCTATAGGCTAGCTGCTTTCTCTTCAGCCATAGCACCTCCCCATACCAACTAGCGCTTCCTCCTACAGCCCCGCCTCCGCGGCGGCTCACACTCCGCCTCTTGGTCTCCTTTTGGTCTCTGTATTGGCTAATTCTGCCTTGGTACCGCCCTTTGAAGCCGCAGTGCATGCTCGCTAGACTCTCCATTGGCTACTTGTAGCCATTTTCGTCATCTTGCCTTTACGTCATTCACGCGCGGTTCTTCATTGGCTGTTCTCTATCTCTAGCTTACGTCCCACCGCCTACGCAACCCGCGGATCTCCCACTTTTCGGACCTCTGGGTTCGTTCCCTGCTGTTATCACCTCTCATAACCATTCCATTTTCCCCGCTGCTTACGCTACCGATTCCATTCAGCTTGCATTAGTTGATCCACTTCTCTTTGCATCCTGGGTCCCACACCATCCCTACTCGCGCCTCCCCATTGATTCCCTGATCATCTCGCCTCCCACCCCGCCCACTCTCGGTCATCTCCATTGGCTGCGTGCTTTGGCTCTCCAGTCACCCACTCACGTCACCAGCGCGCCGTTACCCATTGGCTTTTTGCTATACCAGTCTTCATCTTGCCGCCTACGCCCCCTTGAGCCCTACCTCCCCGCGCTGGCCTTCCCATTGGCTGCTCGCCTCTTTAGGCCCTGCCCCTGCCGGTCCTGCCGCCGGTGCCGTCGGTGCCGCCGCCGCCGCCGATATGGCGCGCACGGCCCCTGTGGAGCCCCTGCTGCGGCATCCTGCGCCCCCCTCGCCAGCGGCGGGTGAGCCCCGCGCCTCCGTCGAGGCCACGGTAGCCCCGCGGAGGGTGCTGTTCGCCGACGAGGCCCTGGGGCTGCCGCTGGCACAGCTGCGCCGCTACCGGCCGTGGGGCGGGCCCGGGGCGGGCAAGATGGCGGCGGCGGCCGGGCAAGATGGCGGCGGCGGCGGGGCTGACGAGGACGACGATGGCGAGGATGGGGATGAAGGGGAGGAGGAAGAGGAGGCCTGTCCCGATCCCTCGCCGCTATACCCCGTCCCCGCTGGCGGGGGGTTTTACCTGGTGCCCACATTTTCGCTGCCGCCTGCGCCAGGCCGTCTGGAGCGCTTGGGGCGCGTCATGGTAGAGCTGGAGGCGCTGCTGCCGCCTCCTGGAGCGGTTCCCGGGGGTGCCGGGGTGTGGGTGCCTGGGGGGCGCCCGCCGGTGCTTCGCGGGTTGGTACGCGTGTTGAATCGTTCCTTCGAGAAGGTGGTGCACGTGCGGGCCTCACACGACGGCTGGGCTACGTTCTGCGACCACCCAGCGCGCTACGTCCCGCGCAGCGCACCTGGGGCAGGAGCGGGAGGACCAGGAGCAGGAGACCACATTCTGGATCCGGGCCTCGGCCTGGGCCCTGGCCAGGCGTCCACCTCCTCGCCCGACGACGGCGGCCGCACTGACCGCTTTGCCTTCCAGCTGCCCTTTGCTGAGGGTGCGGGCGATGGGGCGCGCCTTGACTTCGTGGTGCGCTATGAGACCCCCGAGGGCACTTTCTGGGCCAACAACCACGGCCGCAACTATACAGTCCTGCTCCGGATCGCACCCGCTCCCACACCCACTGATGCTGAAGGGCTGACCCAGCAGCCACAGCTGCAGCAGCTGGAGCCACAGCCTGAGTACCAGGGTCCTGTGGAGGCTGAGGCCAGGCAGCTGAAGAGCTGCATGAAGCCGGTGAGGCGCAGGTAATGTCTGCCAGCGCCACCTCCGCCAAACAAGGGCTGTATGGTAGAGTGGATGACAAGCCTCCCGGCCCAGGAGCCCATCAGGCCTGCTCCCCAGGACAGGGAGGAGGGTGCATTCAGTCCAAGAGTAGTGGATGACAACTGTGCTAGGCATTGTTTTTAATTCCTGGGGTTTCATTCATTTGTTGAGTTCCACTGTAAAGCCCCCAACAAGAGACATCGTCCCTGCCTTTAAGGATCATGAAAAGCCTCTTTTGGCAGATAGTTTGAAAAAGCAAGCAAGTGAGCAGAGAAGATGAATAGGATATGGTTAGTTGTTGAGAGGAAAGGAAAATGCAATAAGATACTAGTTGGGAGGAAATAGCACCTTTAGACATGGTAAGGGAGAGCCTTCTGGGTAAGGCTTGGATGGTGTGAGTTACATGAGGGGGAGGAGAGAGAGAGAGAGAGCATGCAGAAAAGGGTACAGCAAGGATTCTGAGCAAGTGCCCTTTGAGTCCTGAATGATTAGGAACAGGTATATGTATGTATTAAAGGAAGCTGTTCTAGGTAGAGGGAAAAGATCCTGAGGTGGAAATTGAGCTTGCTGTGAATGATGAACAGTGTGCTGGATTGGAGAAGTGTGATGTGACATGGTAGTATGGCCAAGGACCTTGCCAATGGGCGGGTAGGGAATCTGATTTGCATTTGACAGCAGGAAATCAGGCTTCCAGAGGTGGCAAAACTGGTTGAGGAAGTGATGGTGCATGGCTTTTACATTTCAGCCATGTCTGACCTTGAAGCCTAAGTATGCTCTTTATTGTTAAATGTTCTTATCTAGTCTGAAGCCTCCTGTAGGCACTGAGGCCATTTGGAAGGATGCAGTATTTTACTAGAGGCAGAATGAGATGGGATGTGAACTTGAAGCTTGTGTCTGTTGATTTTCTTTTTGGTGGTACTGGGTTTTGAACTTGCCCTCATACTGGCCTGGCAAGTGCTTTGCCAGTTGAGCATACCTTCACTTCTTCATGTCCCTCCCTTTTTATGCTGACCCTGGGGCTTGAACTCAAGGCCTTGGAACTGTCCTTGAGCATTTTTTGCTCAAGGCTAGTACTCTACTATGTGAGCCACAGCTCCATGTCAGCTGTTTTGTGTGGTTGACTGGAGATAAGGGTTAAAGGACTTTTCTGCTTGGGCTGACTTTGAACCTCTGTCCTCAGTTCTCAGCTTCTTGAGTAGCTAGGAATATGGGCTTGAGCTACTGGCACCGGCTGTCCTTTGTGCTTTTTAAAAAAATTATTATTTATTTTTTTAACATTTATTTATTTATTTGTCAGTCTTGGGACTTGAACTCTGGGCCTGTGCACTGTCCCTGAGCTCTTCAGCTCAGGGCAACTGTCCTACCCTTTGAGACACAGCACCACTTTCAGTTTTTTTCTGGTGGTTAATTAGTCTGACGGACTTTTCGTGCCTGGGCTGGCTTTGAACTGCAGTCCTCAGATCTCAGCCTCCTGAGTAGCTAGGATTACAGGTGTGAGCCACCAGTGCTGGCTCCCTTATAATTATTGTTTGTTTGTTTTAATTTTTTTCCTACAGCTCCCACAAACCATTCAGGGATTTGGAGAAAGAAAGAACTAGTTACATCCCAGGAAATCCACATGCAAGAGGTGTTTCTTTGGTTTTTTTTGGTGAGATTTGAACTCTGGGCCTGGGCGCTGTCTCTGAGCAATTCAGCTCAAGGCTACTGCCATACCCTTTGAGGCACAGTGTGAGCCACTAGTGCTTGGCTTTTGTTTTGTTTTAAGTTTCCCCTATTATGCTATGAGTTTCTTCAAGGGCAGCAGTTGGTATGTAGTCATCTCCATCAAAGCTGGGGATCAATAGATTCTCCCTAAAATTGCCCTGTTCCTGGGAGGACTGGAAATGGGAATGGAAAGGGAAAATGCCTTTTTGGCCCTAGAGTCTGCTTGAGTAGAAGCTGCTGGCTTCAGCAGGGTGTGTGATCTGCTGGTCCTGGTAAGCTCTGAGTGTTTTAGAAATGTCTTACTTTTCACCTAGTGAGCAGAAGTGCCTGAGTAAGTGAGCAAGCAATTAAGCACCCACTTATCAACCTGACCCCAGCCAGTGCTTGAGATTTAGTTGAAAAGAGGAAGGCAGCCTGATTTTTTTTTTGTGGGCCAGTCCTGGAGCTTAAATTCAGGTCTGAGCACTGTCCCCTTAGCTTTTTTGTATAAGGAAGTTTCTGTGCCACTTGAGCCATAGCTCCACTTCTGGCCTTTTGCTAGTTAATTGGAGATATGAATCTCATGGACTTTCCTGCTCAGGGTGACTTTGAACTGGATCCTTAGATCTCAGCTTCTTGAGAAGCAAGATTACCTTTTTGAGCCACTTGTGCCCAACATGCCCTCCCCCTGTTTTTCTCTCTCTCTCTCTCTCTCTCTCTCTCTCTCTCTCTCTCTCTCTCTCTCTCTCTCTCTCTCTCTCTCTCTCTCTCTTTTTTGTTGGTCATGGGGCTTGAACTCTGGCCTGGATGCTATCTCTGAGCTCTTCAGCTCAAGGTTAGTGCTTTACCACTTGAGCCGCAGCATCACGTCCAGTTTTCTGGTGGTTAAATGGAGATAAGAGTTTCCCGGACCTTTCATGACCAGGCTGGCTTTGAATCAATCTTAGATCTCACCTTTCTGAGTAGTTAGGATTTCAGGCGTGAGCCACTGGCGCCCGGCCCTTTTTTTCTTTTTCTTTATGTTCCTTTGAACATAAATTATGGCATCAGATTGCCTGAGTTTCACTCCCAGCCCTGCCATTTTTTGACTGTTAACTTGGCCAACTCCCCCAACACCATCCCAGTATGGGGATGAATTCAGCTTTGTGTTCTCATTTGGCCTTTTCTGCTGGTTAACTGGGGATGAGTCCCTTGGATTTGTCAGTGTAAGCTGGTTTGACCCTTGATTATCAGATCTCTACCTCTTTTTTTTTGCCAGTCTTGGTGCTTGAACTCAGTGCCTGAGCACTGTCTTTGGACACATTATGCTCAATGCTAGCACTCTGTCACTTGAGCCACAGCGCCACTTCTGGCTTCTTTTTAATATGTGCTACCCAGGTTTCAAACCGAGGGCTTAATGCATGCTAGCCAAGCACTCTTACCACTAGGGTATATTCCCGGCCTAGATCTCTACCTCTTGAGTAGCTCGGATTATAGGCATGAATCACTGAAGCCTGCTCTTGATCAGCTCTTAACAGCACTATGCCTCACATAACTGTTCCTCAACTACAAAATAGGTAATTATGGCTATTTCACAGGAGGTGTAAAGACTCTTAGAACTGAGGCCAGTTCAAATTAATGCCATAAAAGTATTAGGTAGTATTAATATTCAGGTTTTCAATGTATACTTCTTTTGAGACCTCTTCTAAATTCTCATCAACTGTGTGGCCTTATCTCCCCCTTCTCATCTGCTAAAGGGGGAGTGATGATCACTGTGTGGTTGTGCTGGATGTAGCAAACATGAACATAGGTGGTAGCTGTGAAAGATAATGGTGGTGAGAGGGCCAAGGGCATTCTCTCAGAGGCCAGCTTAATGTACTGTGTGCTGTAGGTGCTGCAACTACCCACAAAAAGAGAGGCAAATGGAGTTCAGAGGGACTATCCAGCTTGCTCTAAGTCACTCAGCTAGTGACTGATAAGAAGAGAAAAAATGCTAGAGACATTGTTTATGAAAACAGTACTGGTCCTCTTGAAGGGCTAGCCGTTCTGAGGGCAGATTCTGTTTTTGTTTTTGATGTGTTTGTGTGTTTGTCTGTCTTGGGGCTTGAACTCAGTGCCAGGCACTGTCCCTGATGTGTTTGGTTTTGTTTTTTGTTTTTTTTGGTCAGTCATGGGGCTTGAACTCTGGCCCTGAGCGCTGTCCCTGAGCTCTTCAGCTCAAGGCTCTGGCTCTACCACTTGAGCTATAGTGCCACTTCCAGTTTTCTGTGGTTATTTGGAGATAAGAGTCTCATGGCCTTGGCTGGCTTTTCACCATCATTCTCAGATCGCAGCCTCCTGAGTAGCTAGGATTACAGGCGTTAAACCACTGGTGTCCAGCCAATGTTAGTCTTTTTTTTTGTCCTGTTGGTCATGGGGCTTGATCTCGGGGCCTGGGCCCTGTTCCTGAGTTCTTTTACTCAAGGTTTGTGTTTTACCACTTTGAGCCACAGCACCACTCGGGCTTTTTCTGTTTATGTGGTACTAAGGAATTGAATCCAGGGCTTCATGCATTTTAGGCAAGCACTCTACTACTAATCCATCCCAGCCCCTCTTTGAGCCTTTTTGCTCAAGACTAGCACTCTTACCATTTGAGCTATAGTTCTACTTTTCCATTTTGGATGTTTATTGGAGATCAGAATCTCATGGACTTTTCTGCCAGGGCTGGCTTTGAACCACAATTCTCAGATCACAGCCTCCTGAATAGCTAGATTACAGGCATGAGCCCGTGGCACCCAACTCCTACTGCTTTTTTTCTTTTTTAAAAAAATTATTATAAAGGTGTTATACAGAGGTGTTATAGTTTCCATTTATTTATTTTTTATGTACTTTTGCCAGTCTTGGGGCTTGAACTCAGGGCCTAAGTATGGTCCTTGAGCTTTCTCAAGCCTAGCACTCTACCACATGATCCACAATGCCACTTCCACCTTTTTCTGTATATGTCAAGGAATCAAACCCAAGGCTTCATGCATGCAGAGCAAGCACTCCACCACTAGGCCACAGTCCTGGCCCATAGTCTTTTTTGTTTGTTTGTTTTGGATTTTTGTTTGCCAATCCTAGGCCTTGAACTCAGGGTCTGAGCGCTGTTCTTGGGCTTTCTCAAGGCTA
This sequence comes from Megascapheus bottae, assembly GCF_031878675.1. Taxonomy (NCBI): domain Eukaryota; kingdom Metazoa; phylum Chordata; class Mammalia; order Rodentia; family Geomyidae; genus Megascapheus; species Megascapheus bottae. The sequence goes on from NC_143547.1 coordinate 30,430,090, forward strand.
GAGCTCTACCACTTGAGCCACAGCACCATTTCTGGCTTTTTCTATGTATGTGTGTTACCGAGGAATTGAACCCAGGTCTTTATGTATGCTAGGCAAGCACTCTACCACTAGGCAAAACCCCAGCCCTCATTTTTTTGCCAGTCCTGGGCCTTGAACTCAGGGCCTGGGTATTTTCCTTGGGCTTTCTCAAGGCTATAGCACACTACCACTTGAGCCACAGCACCAATTCCAGCTTTTTTCTATGTATGTGTTACCAAAGAATTGAATCCAGGTCTTCATGCATGCTAGGCAAGCATTGTACCACTAGGCCAAACTCCCAGCCCCTGGCCCATAGTTTTTATAAATCAAGTAATGAGTACATTTGTTTTTGGACTATATTACTTCTTTCCTCCATAATTTGTTTCCTGCATAATTTGTTTTCAACATAGTATCTAGTGAGTCTTTTGCCTCTTTTGAGTACTTTGCTTTATTGAGGTGTACTAACATCAAGTGTATTGATCCTCAGTATGTGCTCCATGGGCTTGTACCGCTGCAAGCACTTAGCCACCACTCAGATCAAGGGGTTGAGCAGTTCCAGTGCCCTAAGAACTATCTTCATTTCTATCATTTTTCCCAAACTGTCATCCTTGCCAGCTCTCGTGAGAGCCCAGTCTATAAGATGTGACAGTTTGGGTAATGGAGTTTGGTCATTTTGGATAGTGTGAAAGGAAGAGAACAGAAATCAAAACCTTACAGGGCCAAGGTGGGTGGGAAGGGTGTTTTTCTTTTAAAAATACATGGGTGGTTTTAAGGAGAAATTGAAGCAGCTCATTTAGGAATTGTTTTGGTAGCTGGCCCCAGGTCTGTGGTTCCTAACGTGACTTGTGATATTATTTTAAGTGGGCAGATGGCTTTTTGATAGCTTCTTTATCTTTTGATCTCAGCTCTTGCAAAGAGGAGGCTGGTGCTCATTGCAAGATCAGCGATAAGGTTTTCTTTGTAGTTGGTGGCTTCCTTGGCGAGTACATTTCAACTTATTGTTTTAAAACCTGTGTGCTGCTGGTGACTTGGAGTGCTATGGAAGAACAGCCACCCCCAGCGTTCCAGCCCAGAAGGAGGCCTGCTGTAGAGGGCTTTGGAAATTATTTGCTGCAGGCCTACTGTGCACTGGGCCACATCTGGTGGGGATGAAGTCTGGGTGGTGGCCATGGGGAGGTAGTTGAGAAGCTCAAATGCTTTCCTTGGGGTACAAGACTAGACTTTTGCCATGACTTAGGCTTAGAGACAGTTCATTAACACGTTTTGTTGAAGGCTTACTATGTGCTGGGCATAGTGCTAGGTTCAAGCAGGGAAAAAGAGATACAGTCTGATCCCAAGACACCCAGCAGCTTGTGAGGGAGCCGAGTGGGAGGGCAGGTGTGGGAACTCACCAAGCCACGTGCTTTTTACCAGGCACTTACCTGAGTATTTTTGTACAAAATTTGATTTACTCCTGACAGTGGTATCTGTAAGCTAGACTGTTTTTAATCCCTCTTCCTGGAGGAGCAAACTGATGTTGCCAGAGTCCAAAGTTCTTAGGCTGGTATGGCGAGGAATCCTCCAAGTCTGCTTTGACTTAACACTGGGAGAAGATGTCTTATTCCTCTTAAACAAATAAAGACTAAAGTCTAATGTGGCCTTCAAGCACCCTTTACCTCATCCCTCAATCTGACCCCTGTTGGCTAGGCTTTCCTTAACCTACTCTCTGTTACTGAGCTTCTGTCACTATAGTCTTCTGTTACTCCAGAGGGTCTTGCTCTTTTCTGCCTTTGGGCCTTTGCACATTGTCTTTCCTTCACTAGGTATATGTGTCCTGTACTCTTCACTGTCTCCTCAGTGAATCTCATCCTCCTTAACCTTCTCAGACCTCTTAGGTTTTTTTATGATAGTGCTGGTTGGTTTGCCTAGCAGGTAGGTCCTGTTACAGAATACCACAAAGCCCAGCACATGAGCCTTGCCTCAAATTCAGGATTCTCTTCTACCTGACCTGGCAGACCTCCTATAGATTTGTGGGGAGTTTGTTTCTTTGTTAATCCACTCTTCTCTTTCATGTGACTTTTTCAAATGTTCTTTACCTCTGATTTCCAGAAATAAAATAGGAACCATAAGAACAAAATTGTCTATAATTTTAACAATCAAAGGCTGTGCAGACCTCCCCACTATTGAGTTACATGCAAGGAGAGACTCCTACTCTCCTCTCAGGTCTGTTCGCCCTCCAATGCTTTAGGATCCTGGTTTCTGCCACTTAGTTCAGAATCAAACATCACTGATACCTTTTTCTGTCCTGAAAGTTTTTCCTGTTTTTCTCACATAGCCCTCTGTTTTGATAGCCTCAGACCAATGCCTTGCTCTCTACTGAATCACCTCTGCCTTCTGGGCTTGACCAGTACCTCCTCACCCTTGTCTTTTCCTCTGCTGGGCCTGCTTGGAGAATTTCTGGCACTTCCCTATTTAATTACTGGACTTGTCAGCCCCCTGCATGGAACTCACTCCATAGGGGGTATGTGGTTTTCTTCTTGAAGTGGCTGACCTCTTTTTAGGGCTCTCTTCAGCCTTGGGGTCATATTTGCTGCCTTTCCTCAGTTCTGGTCCTTTTCTGTCTCCTTGGTCTTTGTTTTGGCTTCCTGTATTCTAACTTGATCTCTCTATTAGACTAAATCCCAGAGATGCCCCAAACTTTCCTCATTTAAAGCTACCTTTGTTTCCTCCTTAGACTCCTGAGCAGTCTCCTTTTCTCTTTCTTTCCTTCCTTCCTTCCTTCCTTCCTTCCTTCCTTCCTTCCTTCCTTCCTTTCTTTCTTTCTTTCCTTCCTTCTTTCTTCTTTCTTTCACTCTTCACCTCAAGGTTACTGCCCTACCCCTTGAGTTACAGCTCCACTTCCGGTTCTCTAGTGGTTAATTGGAGCTAAGAGTCACACAGTCTTCAGTGCCTGGGCTGGCTTTGAACCACAATCTTCAGATCTCAGCCTTCTGTGTAGCTAGGATTAGTGAGCCATGCGCTCAGCTACCTCTTTTCAAACATACCCTTCACCCATTTCTTCCTGTCCTTATCACCTTTCTGATCCCATGGTGGTCTGTGTCAGGGCCCATTGTTCTAGGCAATCTTTGCTTTTCTAAAGACTATGACTTCAGTTTATAGTCAGCCCTTCACTAGGGGATTACTGGATGACTGCCCTGCTAGACTGTAAACTCCGTGAGGGGTAGGGACACAGTCTGCTTTTGGTCACCACTGTATTCTCACAGGCCTGTCATGGTGCCCGGCACTTAGCAGGTGCTCAATAAATGTTTGTTGAAAGAATGAGTTTGAGTATTTTTTAATGTCTTTTCCCCACACCAAATTGCAAGCTTCTTCCTAGTTGGGTTTGTTCACCCTAATGTCTCCAGGCCTGGTGCACAGTGAGGGAGGCCTGAGTACATTTTAGGTGGATGAGATCCAACTTGATATCTAAGGTGGTAGCCTTCAGGGCAATGAAAAGAAAGGGGGTGGGCTGGGTCCTCTGAGGTGTCTGGAGAGAGAATTCAATGTAAAAGTGATTGATCCCCTTTTATTCTGCAGAAAACTCAAATATTTCCTGGGTAAGGATGTGACCTGAGGCCATACCTGAAAAAGCAGAGCCCAAATCTGAGTCTGCATAGTTGTGTTCTAGTATCCCAATTCCTAACTCCTATACTGGGATGGGTGATCTGTCTTACCAACTGGGTACCACTGGGCAAGTTCCTTTCCTTTTAAGAGCGTAAGCTTACGTTTCCCTCAGTGGCAATTTGGAAGGAGTTACTGCTAAGCATTTCACAGGTGTGTTTCAAATATGTCTATTAATAGCTTCAGAGAGACAGTTATTACTGTTATCCCCTCTTTAGAGATGATATGGCACAGAGGGGTTAAGTAGCTTGTCCCAGGTGACCTAGTTGACAAGTGGCAGAGCTGGGATTATTTGAAACTGCATTTCCTAACCATTTATTGAGACGTAAAGTCAATTTACTAAGTTCTAACACTTCAAAATGGAATAGGAAGCTGGGTGCTGGTGGCTTATACCTGTAAATCCTTATTACTCAGGAGGCTGAGTTCTGAGGATTGCAATTTGAAGCCAACCCAGACAGAAAAGTCCATGGGACTTATCTCCAATTAGTAACAACAACAACAAAAGCCAGAGCTGTGGCTCATATGGCAGAGTACTAGCTAGCCTTGAGCACAAAAGCTCAGGGATAGTACCTAGCCTCGAATTCAGGCCCTAGGACCAGCACAAAAAATGGCATATAGTAAACATCAGAGTATATCACAAGATACAATAAAGGTAAGTATTGTTTCTTTCAAAGGACAACTGTTCCTGAGTTCTATATATGTTTGTATATTCACATGTATGGGTGTACTAGGTTATGAGGTACAGTGGTTTTACTGTTGGCCATAGCCAGAAGAATTGTCACTAGGATAAAAAAAAACTCATAGCAGATAAACTGCTCTCTTCTCCCACCCACTTGCTGGAATGTCCACAAGTTCTAGTTGAGACTGATACATTTGAGGAAGGCGAGTGCCCTACATTACTTGGCTTTCTCAATTGCCTTCAAACCCTATTCTTTTCAGAAAGCACATGCCCCCCCCCACTGGGGAACTGGGATTCCAGGTATTTGGGAGGATGCTTCCTGTAGCTACCTGCACCCTGAGAGTCAGCATGATCAGGTCTCCATGAGAGCTACGTGCTGCTAGGTTTCCCTTCGTGGTTCAGTGCCTGACCCACTTTGGGCAAAGTTCTTTGCCACCTAGGAGGTGACAGTGATGGCAATGTTGTGATTGCTTTGAGTTTTACTGTGCTTTTCTCCATAGAGCTTGTCAGCCTTCTTCAACTCCATCTTTGGACATTTGTCTGTCTCAGCCTTCCTGGGCTGGGGCCAATGCTACCTCTTCCCCAAATCTCACTCCATAGTATCAGATACTGTCTGAGGTCAGCATCCATTGAGTTTCCTGGTGGCAGCAGGATGTTGATGCCCATTAGCAAGACCCTTTCTAAGCTTGATTAGTGCTCACAGGTACCCAGATGCTGTGTTCCAAGGCATTCCAGTACTGTGTACCCTGGTCCATCTCTGTCCACTGCCCTTGAGAAGATGCCATGTGAAATTTGTGGGACTGATACCTAAAGAGCAGGTTTCCTCTCAAAAATTCACAGGCACATTGTAGGTACAGTTTTGTTCTTAATCTGCCTCCCCATTTTTCTAAGAACTCTTCTTCTCTGTTACTGATCAGTGAGTTCAGTGAACACTTGTACTCAATTTGTTTTACTGTCCTTATTTCCACTGTAGTCATAGTTGTCTCCATTTTTTTTACTGTAAAAGACGCTTCAAGGATATGTACAGAGGATGCATTTTAAATGTAATATTTTGTGAGCCCACAGGTTTTTTTTGTTTGTTTTGTTTTGTTTTTAATTGAACATGGGGCTTGAACTCTGGGCCTGGGCGTTGTCCCTGAGCTCTTCAGCTCAAGGCTACTTCCTTACCCCGGGAGCCACACCTCTACTTCTGGTTTTCTAGTAGTTAGTTGAAGATTGTCTCACAAACTTTAGTGCCCGGGCTGGCTTTGAACCATGATTCTCAGATCTCAGCCACCTGAGTGGCTAGCATTACAGGCATAAGCCACTGCACCCAGCAGCCCACAGTTGTTTTAAATTATTTTTTGTCTTTTTTGATACTGGGAATCAAACCCAGGATGTTGTACTTGCTAGCCAAATACTTTGCCATTGAACAATATCCCATACCCAGTTTTAGATTTTTTTTGTTGTTGTTCTTTTGTACCAGCACTGGGGCTTGAGCTTAGGGCCTTCTACTCACACTTGGCTCTTTTTTTCTTCCCCCCTCTCACCCCATCGGTCATGGGGCTTGAACTCAGACTCTGAGCTCTGTCCCTGAGTTCTTTGCCCAAGACTAGTGCTCTACCACTTTGAGTCACAGTTCCACTTCCTGTTTTCTGGTAGTTAATTTGAAGTTAGTCTCACAAAGTTTTCTGACAAGGCTGGCTTTGAACCTTGATCCTTAGATCTCAGCCTCCTGAATAGATAGTATTACAGGTGTGAGCCACCAGCACCCCACTCTTGGTTCCCCCTCCCCTTTTTAGACAACGATAGTGTTCTGCCACTTGAGCCACAGCTCCACTTCCAGCTTTTTGCTGGTAGATAAGAGTCTTATGGACTTTTTTGCTTTGAACCTCAAATGTCAGAGCTCAGCCTCCTGAGTAGCTGAGATTACAGGCATGAGCCACCCATGCTGAAAAACATACAGTTTTAGACACCACCTTCAGAGTGGAGTCTCTTTGAGGTAGAATGTAGATACAGAGACATATATAGTTCTTTAAGCCACATTTTTTGCATTTTTGTGAAGGCTTTCAGATGACTCAACATTTATAAGAAGGCGCGCAGTGGAGGTGAACAGTAATGGTCTGTTCCTCCTGTTTTCGTCCTGATTTTTCTTAGAGGTTGAGAGACCAATTCAGTTGCTTCTGCTGACTTCCTCGATTTTAGGATGGTCTCAAATGCTTGACCTGATTTTTCAATTCCCTTTCTTGCCATCTTTTGTTGTTGAAGTGATTTTCTTGAGGGCTAAGGGACTCTTGTCATATTTTTCTTTTCTTCCTGTAGCTGTACTAAGAGTCCTTTTCCTGCTGCTGGCTACTTCCCAAATTCTCGTTTTATCCTCACATCTATGATGGTAGTAGGTTTTAGAAGCCTAAAATATTGCACATCAAGATTGCACCGAATGACAAGGAGGTGTGCCCAGTCTTGTCCCTGGAAGGGCTTTCTGTCAGTTCAAGACTATTCTTGAAGAAGCTTGTTTTAGAGAATCCCAAGATTTTTTTTAAATGCCAAGATTAAAAACAAAATAAAAAAATAAAGTCAGTACCATCCAGCAGAAATTTTAGTAAAACACAGGTCCAAAACTTGGATTTCAGACCCACTAAAGGAACCGGACAATTCAGACAGTTAGTTTTGAACTTTACTTTCTCAGCTGTAATGTGCTGGACTTGCTGGCTGGGCTCCCAGAATTATTTACCGCAAGCCACGTAGTATTTTGATTCAAATACCTCTCATGACATGCATGGACTACTGAGAAAGACAAATTTTCCCTTCCAAAGTTCTGGCCTCTAGATCCATATACCTGGTTCAAGCTTCTTTCCCCAGCACACGAATGAAAGTGTCATACAGCTCTTGCCTCGTGGTCTTCTAGCCATGTGTCCCAAGAAGCTAGAGAGACTGGAAATGAATATGTAGACAAAAGGCAGGTCTAAAGAAGCCTTAGTGAAAGAGGACGGGAAAATCTTGCCTATTACTATTCCTCCATCTACTTCTAGATTGGGTTGGAGATGGTTTTAGGTAAGACTCTAATCTTCCGCCTTCAAGGAACAGCAACTTGTTGGTTGAATACAGAACTCCTGGGTTGTGATCCTGTTTCTGCATGACCTTGGACCATGTCCTCAGCCTCTTTCATCATCTGTAAGATAAGAAAAATAGTAATGCCTACTTCAAAGGATTAAAAGTAATTATCATGTGTCTGTGTGTGTGTGTACATGTATGCCAGTCCAGGAGCTTGAACTCAGGGCCTTGACATTGTCCCTGAGCTTTTATGCTTAAGGCTAATGCTCTACTACTTGGGCCACTGGTCCATTTCTAGCTTTTTGGTAGTAAATTGGAGTTAAGAGTCTTGCAGACTTTCCTCCCCAGGTGTCTTTGAACTGCAATTGTCAGATTTTAGCCTCTTAGGTAGCTAGGATTACAGGTGTGAGAAACCAGTACCCAGCCAAAAGTACCAATCTTATAGGATACTGTAAAGCTTAAATTAATATATTGATGCATGTGGAGCTTACCTGACATACTCATCTGCTGATAACATTCTGTTTCTGTGGAGATAATTAAATGGTTTTGTAAAGTTTCAACTATTTCCACAAATATTAAGTGTTTTGCTGTCTCTTAGGAAGAAAAAAGTCTAAGTGGTTGCCTCAGCCTCTCACAGATTTCTAGATATTTCATTAATATTTCCCTCATTTGCCTTATCTATAGATATTAGATACTTGTGTAAGAGTAAGGGCAGTGATTTCTCCATGAGGAGAAGTCACATCTGGCAGAATCAAGCAGAATCAGGTCAGGGATTTGACTTGGCTTGGTGAAAGAGTAACACAATCAATATGTCCCACCCATTTAGTCCTCACCTTTGCAGCCCTTGATGTCTGACTTTCCATCTCCATTTCCCTTGACTCCCCTGTATTGATGTACACATCCTGGTTTTCCTGTACTGCCTGATGCTTGTGAGGAGGTGTTACGACCTTGTAAAAGGATATGATAATATAAGAGAGCTGGTACAGGGAGCGAGTCTTCTCTAACTCCCTTCCTATTCTCCATTTCCCCCCTCTCTCTGCTGCTTTTTGTATCTGACAGCCTTCATCATCTACTCTTTCATAGAAAAGAGGGCTTTCATCACAAGCAGAAACAGATCCTAAATAAATAAATGATCCAAACATGTTGATAAAACCTTGCCCAATGCTATTTGTTGACGTTTTCTTTGTGATCAAATAATAGAGGAAACAACCTGGCTACTCAATAGGAAGGGAATGGCTACGTAAATTATGGCAAGCCCATATGATATAAGCATTAAGCAGCCATTTTCAATGTTTGCAAAAGCCTATAATGATGTTTCTTACTGTTAAATGGACAAAACCAGCTGTGAATGCGTGTCTGCAGAATCTAAATGGTTTCAGAGAATGTCTGGAATGAAATTTTCCACATGGTAACAGTCATTGCCTCTGGCTGATGTGTGCTTGTTTTGCATCCCACGTCTTTAGATTTTCCTGTATTTTGTAAGCTTCCTACAATGGGCGTGTAGGACTTACTTGATCAAGAGACAAAAAGAGGCAGAAGAGTAACAGCAGCCGTCAGGTAGAGAGGGGCCACCACAGAGGTGCAGAAGGTACCTACGGGTGGTAGAACTGATCTCTTAGGACGTCAGATCTATGTGCTCTTCTTCTCTTCCCTACAGGCCTCATGAGGAGGAGCTGAAGATGAAAAGCATGGATGATAATACCTCTTCTATGGGTAAGTACTTGGCAGCCTTTGGGATGTCTACCCACTTTTTATATCTGTGTGTGTGTGTGTGTGTGTGTGTGCGCACGCGTGCACGCGCATGTGCACAATTGAACCTAGGACCCTGCATATGCTAAGTAAATACTCTACCAATGAGCTATATACTCACTGCCCTCTTGTCTTTTTCTTCCCATTTCTTTCTTCCTTAGTCTCCTATGGTGTAGACTACCACAAAGATTCGACTTTCAACTAGCCAGACTAGCAGATTTTTTTAATTTGGGTTTTAAAATTTATTATTATTAAGTAGTTGTACAAGGGAATTGTAATTATAAAGAGTGTAATTTTTATTGGACAGTATCATCCCTTCCTTTTTTCTTCCCCATTTTCTCCCTCCCATACCTACCTACCCACATACTTCAATTTTTAATATTGTACATTGAGTTTATTAGCAGATTTTTAAAATTACATTAGGCCTATTTGGTCACCAGGCATTTCCCAATATTTCTTCTTTCTTCTCTCCATCAGAGTGTCTTGATGTCCAAGAGTTAGTGGGTCCCCTGGTGGCCCCCACCCCACTTCGCCCATGGCCCCAGATGACACTTCAGGTAAGCAAGCTCTTGACCTCTTTGGATAGAAAGCCCTAAAAAGAGGTTCACCTTGTGACCATAGCTGGATTTAGTGGCGGGTCTATCTAGCATTGAGTCTACCGTCGTTGAGAAGGAAAGCCAGAAGGTGATAGTTAATGGGGGATAATGTGACTGGCTTGGACTTAGAGAAATTTCATTTGTTAATTTAGCAAATATTTAGAGACTGCTAGTTATGTGTTTCTGGAAACAACAGAGAACAAAAACAACTTCTGCCTGGGGCATATGTTTCTGGGGTAAGAACTGATCAGATAAAATATATGGTATTGCAGGCATGTATTTTTTTAGGCAGTACTGGGGTTACTCAGGGCCTTGTGCTTGCTAAGCAAGCTCTCTTATCACTTGAGTCAGACTTCTAGTCTCAAATATACAGTGTTTTAGATGAAGATGACTGTTAATAAGAGGAGGGAGGAAGAGTAGTAGAGTGGAGTGAGGCAAGAGCAGAGAATGGAAGCATGGGGAGACATTTGTGACTTTAGATTGGGGGTCTGCGAAGGCTTTAGTGTTAAATGAGATTTGAGGGAAGATCTGAAGATTAGAAAGCAAGCCATGTAGATAACTAGGAGAAGAGCATCCCAAGCAAAGGTGAACTGCCTGAGGTTGGGCCATGACTAATGTGCATTAGGATTGGTCAGGAGGCTAATATGGCGCAACAGAGTAAATGGACAGGGTGGTAGGAGGTGAAGCCAGAGAGGTGATGGGTGACAGGTTGGGCAGAGTCTTGGAAATCAAGGCGAGGACCATGCATTTTGCTATGAGATGGGGGCAGGGGAGCCACAGGAGAGGGCTGTGAACAGTAGACGGCCATGATCTCCTCTAGGGAGATCAACAGGCTTCCTCTGGCAGCTGCACTAAAAATTCATTATTGGTGGAGGGTGAAGACAGGGGCACTGGAGAAGAGGCCACTGCAGTAGTCCAAGCTAGCTGTGACTGTGGTAGCAGGGGAGAAGGAGGTATTCTAAAGATGTATGTTATTGTAACTTATTATAAAACTTTTCACATACATATCTATGTAAGAAAACAAAGCAAGTGGTTATGCCTGAAGGAGGCTAAGGTATGAGGATGGCAGCTTCAAAGCCAGCTCAGGCAGATAAATTCCTGAGACCCTTATCTCTAGTTAACCGGGAAAACACCGAGGGGTGGATCAAGTGGTAGAGCACATCCATGTTGAGCAAAAACCCAAGTGAGAATGGGAGTTCCTGACTTTAAGCCTGAGTAAATAAAAAAAAAGAAGAAAAAGAGGGGCTGGGAGTTTAGCCTAGTGGTAGAGTGCTTGCCTAGCATGCATGAAGACCCAAGTTCAATTCCTCGGTACCACATGCATGGAAAAAAGCTGAAAGTGGTGCCGAGGCTCAAGTGGTAGAGCTCTAGCCTTGAGAAAGCCCAAGGACAGTGCTCAGCCCTGAGTTCTATAATGAATTTGCAAGTACCATCACCAATATTCATGTGTCCCTTCATACCTCTGCTTGTCCTTTCCTTTGTCTCTTTCCTTCTTTCTCTCTTTCTCTTTCTTTTTTCTCTCCTTCCTTCCTTCCTTCCTTCCTTCCTTCCTTCCTTCCTTCCTTCCTTCCTTCCTTCCTTCCCTCCTTCTTTCCTTCCTTCCTTCTTTCCTTCTTCCCTTCTCCCTTCTTTCCCCTCTCCCCCTCTCCCCTTCTCCCCCTCTCCCCTTCTCCCTGCTCTCTCCCTTTCTCCCTCTCCCTCTCTCTCACCTCTCCCTCCCCCCTCTCTTTTTTGGTTCTAGTCCTGGGGCTTGAACTCAGGACTTGGGTGCTATCTCTGAGCTTTTGTGCTCAAGGCTAGTGCTCTACCACTTGAGCCACAGTTCTATTCCAGTTTTCATTCTTTCCCCCAGTCCTGGGGCTTGTATTCAGGGCCTGAGCACTGTCCTTGGGCTTTCTCGAGGCTAGCGTTCTGCAGCGTTCTGCCACTTGAGCCACAGCACCATTTCTGGCCATATATATATATATATATATATATATATATATATATATATGTGTATAGTTTTTGGTGGTGAATTGGAGGGAAGACTCTCATGGGTTTTCGTGCCCAGGTTGGCTTTGAAGTGTGATTCTCAGATCTCAGCCTCCTGAGTAGCTAGGATTACAGGCGTGAGCCACTGATGCCAGCCCCTCCATTTCTTAAAGAATTATTTTGGGAAATAAAGCTAGACATCATTCCATTGATGAGTTTGTATCTTAGAAAAGAAAGAATTGTCAAAACAAAGCTAAACAAACCCCAATAAACTATTGTAATCAGATCTCATAAAATTAATATTTCTTTTTTCATCAACCATATTGCTAACACTCAAATTTCCTTATATGTGTTCTGGGATCTAAACAAATTCGACACCTTGCAATGGATTAATTTATCTCTTCAGGTTAAAAATACCAGGGCTTGAACTCAGAGGCCTCCCCACAGTGGCACTATAATACTTGAGTCCAGCTCTGATTTTGGCTGGTTAATTGGGGATGGAGTCTCACAGACTTTACTGTGCAGCCTGGCCTTGACCCTTCATATTTCAGCTCTCTGTCTTCTGAGTAGCTAGGATAACATGTATGAGTCACACACTACTGACTTCTTCATATTGTGTGTGTGTGTGTGTGTGTGTGTGTGTGTGTGTGTGTGTGTGTGTGAATCCTGGGGTTGAACTCAGGTCCTGGGCACTATCCTCAGCTTTTATGATCAAAGTTAGCACGCTTACACTTGAATCACAGTTTCATTTCCTTTTTTTGGTATTTATTTGGAGATAAGAAACTCATAGGCTTTTCCTGTTCTGTCTGGTTTTGAACCATGACCCTCAGATCTCAGCCTCTTGAGTATGTAGGCTTATAGGTGTGAGCCACCAGCTCTTTCAGATTTGTAAAGATCAGCCATCACTTTCATTCCTTGTAACTTTTGTGTCCTGTACCTGAAGCTTGCACTAGGGCCTGAGCACTGTCCCAGAGCTTTTGTGCTCAAGGCTAATGCTCTGCTCTTTGAATTACAGTTCCATTTTGGCTCTCTGGTGGTTAATGGGGGATAAGAGTTTTTTTGGTTTTGTTTGCCAGGTCTGGCTTTGAACTGCAAACCTCAGATCTCAGCCTCCTGAGTGGCTAGGATTAGAAGCATTAGCCATTGGTGCTTGGTTCTTGCAGTTTTTTTTAAAGATACCCCATTTGCCTTCTAGAGTTTTCCATAATTTGAGTGTGGATGATTGGATACAGGTGGAGATGTGTTTCTTTTTTATTTGTTTCTTAATTTTATTTAATTAACTTAGTTCTTCATTGTTACATTTAATTAATTTAATTTGGTAGACCATTACTTCTGTGATATTCAATGTGATGTTAATTTAAGTGGAATTAACTCCTTTTAATTCTACTATTCCCATTAACTGAAATTTGTCTCCAAAGAAAAACTACCCACACCAATTGCTTGATATATAGTTTATACAAAAAAGCTGTATAAATATTTAATTTCCCCTCTTTATTCACTAGCATTTATTTATTTTTTATGTGGTCATTTTCTTTTTTTTTTCCTTTTTGTCAGTCAGTCCTGGGGCCTGAACTCAGGGCCTGGGCACTGTCTTTGAGCTATTTCAAGGCTTGCGCTCTACCACTTGAGCCACAGCACCATTTTTGGCTTTTTTGTGTATGTGATACCAAGGCTTGATGCATGCTAGGCAAGCACTCTACCACTACACTACACTCTTGGCCTCACCAGTATTTGTTAAAAATGATCTCCAAGATGACCTATCAAGATTTTTGAGTTTTGTTTGTCATGAATTCTAAACATATCTGGTGACCTTTGATGCATTACATTTATTTTATTTTGATGCTTACATTAAACTATCCCTGGCCAATAAGAGATATTGGGGCTTGAACTCAGCCTGATGATATATCTGAACTTTTTTGCTCAAGGCCACCACTCCACTTCCTGCTCTTTAATTGGAGATGAGAATCACATGGACTTTCCTGCCTGAGTTGGCTTTGACCTGTCATGCTCAGATTGCAGCCTCCTTTGTAGCTAGGATTTATAGATGTGACCTACCAGTACAGAAATGAGTTTTCTTTTTTAATACGCATGACTGTCTTTGGCGTTTAGAGCCTTACAGAGGGTGCTTTAGTTGTGCATATCAGAAAACCCCTATGAGACTAGGTGTGGCTCTTATCAGTTTCTACTATCTCTTCTTGTCTCTCACTTCCTCTAATTTGTTCCCTTCTCATTCTCCTCCCACCCCCACCCCTCCCCATGGCTCCAGGTTTCTGAAGCAACAGGAATTGGCAACCCCTCAGAAGAAGATGACATCTCCAGAAGGAGCCCACCAGTGATTTTTACAGAGGTCCTCCAGGCACCAGCCATCAGGATTCCTCCCTCCACTCCTCTCTTTGGCCTGGGTGGCTCCCCCAGAGATCAGGCCTCTGGGCCTGATGCCAGTGAAGTGGCCACTGGGCCATTCTTGGAGCCTAGCCACCAACAGGTGGAGGCCTCCTGGGAAATGTCAAGTGAGAGTGGAGGGGGTCGAAAGGACCCCATGATGGGAGCTATTATGGATGAACCTACTGGGGGTCTGGAGGTCCTGAGTGGGTTGGAGGAGCTGCTTGGCGAAGACACCATTGATCAGGAGCTGGAACAGCTCTATCTGTCCCACCTGAGCCGCTTGCGGGCTGCTGTGGCTGCAGGTGCAACAGGGGGTGGTGGGGAGGGCCCTACAGATGGGGGACTATCCCCTAGCCATCCTCTGGGCGTACTCACGGACCGAGACCTGATCTTAAAGTGGCCTGGCCCCGAGCGGGCCCTGAACAGTGCCCTGGCCGAGGAGATCACCTTGCACTACGCGCGACTGGGGCGTGGTGTGGAGCTCATCAAGGACACTGAAGACCCTGATGATGAGGGGGAGGGTGACGAGGGACTCGCCATCACTCCTTCCAGTCCTGAAGGAGACAGCCCCAAGGAATCGCCTCCAGAAATCCTCTCTGGGGCCCGCTCTGTGGTAGCCACTATGGGAGATGTGTGGTACCCATGGGCAGAGGGCCCTGGATGTGACAGCTCTGTGGTTTTGGGTACAGAAGGTCCAATCCCTGGGGATCCAGAGAAAGGGATGGGTAAGGATATCAGCTCTTTCTACCCAAATAGAGCTGTAGGTGGGGTGATCAGATCTTCAGGGGAGGCCGGGACAGAGGCCGGAATGGAGGTCACCACTGAGTGTGCAGGTAGCTCAGTTCCAATGTCTGGCAAGGAGCCAGCTGTTCCAGTCCTGCAGGAGCAGAATTCCACCTCTCTTTGTCCTGTGGGGGCTGATGTCTGTCTTTCTAGTGTGGCAAGGTCTCATGTAATTTCCCAGGATGAAGAAGGTGTAGGCCCAAGTCTTGAGTCCCCCAAAAGGTCTCCCACCCCTGAAGCCTGTGCAGAATGTGGGTGTGGCTTGCCTTCTCAGCTCAGGGGCCCCTTAACCCAGACTCTGGGAGTCCTGGCTGGGCTGGTGGTGGTTCCTGTGGCTCTAAACAGTGGTATGTCCCTCCTGGTGCTTGTGCTGTGCCTCTCTCTGGCCTGGTTCTCGTAGGAGTTGCTTGTGGGATCAGCAATAACAGGCTCCCCCCGTCCCCTTCCCCACTCTCTGGGGTCTGGGGAGGGTCAGTCCCTCCACCCCCCAGAGGGTTGACATGACATGTATGGCCTGCACAGTGGAGGACCTTGGTCCTCTGCTTCCAAGAGTAGTTGACTGGAGAGAGGCCTTCCCCTTTCTCCAGGGATGGTGGATTGAGTGAGTGAGAACTTTTAGAATGGAACCAGACATGTCCTTCCTCCCCCACCCCCATGCCCCTGAGCCTGTATTTATTTTTGTATAATTCTCTGGATGAGGGAGAGTGGTCGTGAGCTGGTCTTGGGGCACAATTACCCAGAGATATATTTATTAACAGCCAACCTGTGCAACCTGCTGGAGCTTTATTTTTAATTTAATTTATATAGAGTACCTATTATTATATGCCACAATAGAGCTCTATGAGAAATGATTTGTCTTGCTGTGCAGTAGTCTCCTGTTTGGGCCTGAGTGTGTAGGGTGGTCATGTTCCAGGGGGAAGAAGATTATGGGGAATGGGGGGGGGTAGACATGGTTCTGCCTGTTGCTGCCTCTTAAATGTGTCTTTGAGGATCTGTTGTCTCCTCACCTCACGGTCCTAATACATGTGGTCTTGTGGTCTTTTTACAATCTGCCTATGGGAGCCTGCCTCTGTGTATATGGGTGGTGGTGGGAGCCCTGAAGGAAGAATGGGGGCCACATGAAGGCTTGGTGTCAGTCTGTGGCTTGACTGGAGGTTGTGATTGGTTGTGAATGTGAACACAATGGTTATGAATCAGCCATAAGGTTTTGAGGTTTCTGAAAAGAAAAACCAACCCCAAACAGCCTTTGACACCTGCAGAGAGACCCTTCAAACCCCCAACATAGAGAAGGCTTCAGAAAAAAACAGATAAATTCATGTGCTGTGAAAATTTGTATCACTAGTTGCTGACAGACATTGCATTTCTACTCAAAACAGGAAACTCAGATGTTTGAAAGAAAGGATAGATATATTTATTGCATGCAAATAAAAAATACTTTGCATAGCAAAATAAAACACCATATATTTATTTACCCCCCTTTTTTGAGCTAGGGTCTCATGATGTATTCCAGACTGGCCTTAAACATGTGATTTTCTTGCCTCAGTCTCCATAAGTGCTGGGATTACAGGCATGTACTACCATATCCAACACTGCAGAAAAACTGCCTAACACACACACACACACACACACACACACACACACACACACATCATCATCATCATCATCATCATCATCATCATCTTTCTTTAGTCATCCCCAGTGTTCCAAATCCATTCCTGAAATAACTGATATGTACTTTTTAAAAAAATGTTTTTTGGGGGCCGGGAGTTTGGCCTAGTGGTAGAGTGCTTGCCTAGCATGCACGAAGACCCAGGATCAATTCCTCGGTACCACATACATAGAAAAACGCTGGAAGTGGTGCTGAGGCTCAAGTGGTAGAGCTCTAGCCTTGAGAAAGTCCAAGGACAGGGCTCAGGCCCTGAGCCCAAGCCCAAGCCTGGCAAAAAAATGTATTTTTTGGCGGGGGGGCTGGTATCAGAGTTTGAACTCTGGATTGTACTTGTTCCACTGGTGTTATGTCATTTAAACCATACTTCCAGCCCTACTTTTTGCTGGATATTTTGGAGATGGAGTCTGATGAACTTTCTTGCCTTCAAAATTTGGTCCTTCAGATTTCAGCTTCCTGAGTATGAGGTTTACAGGTATGAGCCATTAGGCATTCTGCCTAATCTGTGTGTGTGTTTTTTTCTTCCCCCAAACCACTTCAGCAAAGTTGCTGAAATCACTGATTATTTTCACATCATATAGCAGCAGTCAAATCTCGGACCTCATCTTCCATGACCTCTTGGAAGCCTTTGATACAA
The DNA here is from genome assembly GCF_031878675.1 of Megascapheus bottae. Taxonomy (NCBI): domain Eukaryota; kingdom Metazoa; phylum Chordata; class Mammalia; order Rodentia; family Geomyidae; genus Megascapheus; species Megascapheus bottae. The sequence goes on from NC_143547.1 coordinate 30,447,246, forward strand.
TTGATCATCTCTGCCTTGCTCCTTCTTTACTTGGTTTCCCAAATGGCGTACGTTCCAAGCTCTTTTCCTTCCTCATTGGCTATTCTTCTCAGACAGTGCCCATCTCATAGAAGGTGTGCAATAAATACCCATCGAATGAGCTACATGAAGGAACAAACAAATGTGTCCTGGAGATTACAGAGCAATATGGCTGGAGAGTTTAGTTGCTTATTTAGTGGTTATATATACATTTCAGAGCCACACATGTTGACTGATCACCTCTGTTGTGCTCTCTGTACACAGTGGAGGAACTCATAGTTCAGACAAGAGAAACTCAGTGTATCATACTCAGTGTACATCAACAGTGATGAGTCCTACTGGTTATGCAAGTCCAGGACAGAGGTTTAATCTAGTCCAAGGATTCTGGATATCTTGGAGGATATCAATATTTTCTCTGTGTTTTCAAAAGCAAAAGGGAATCCTCCAGGTAATAGGGGAAGAGAAGGAATAGCATCACAGAATCTCAAAGTACAAAGCAGCTAATGAGACACGAAGCATCCATATCACATCTGTTTCACAAGGAGACTATCTAACATGACATATCAATGTTCGGACATGTGTCTATGGCCTTCCATTGATGTCACAGTATTTTTTAATGTGTAGCCTAGGCTGGCCTGAAACTAACGTAGGTAGGCCTCAAACTGATACTCCGCCTGTCCCAGACTTCTGACTGCTAGAGTGATAGACCACCATGCCTGGATTTGATGTGAAAATTTGATGATTGTCTGAAATGGCAACTTTATGCCCATTTGGTTGATAAATTACATAAAGTAGAAGCATTCCTTATAGACATATAATTTGCTAAAGCTATCTCAAAATGGAAAGAAAAAGCTTGATTAGTTTTATAACCGTTGAAGAAACAGAACAGAACTGGTAGCCAAAATCTTCTCACACAGAAACTCTGGGCTCAGATGGCTTTGTTGTTGAAATGCTCAAGGAACAAATAATTTCATTTTCCAAAAGCATGTCCAGGATGTAGAAAAAGAACATGCCCGATTTATTTTGAGGGGACTGATAAGGTCTTTTTGTTTTAAAATATCTTTATTAATGGAAAATAAATTGTTCATTTCTTCCTCATGTAATCAAAACCAGATGAGCCAATAGAATATTGAGAAAACAATCATAAGAACATATATGTTGGCCGGGAGTGTGGCCTAGTAGAAGAGTGCTCGTCTAGCAGGCACAAAGCCCTGGGTTTGATTCCTCGGTACCATATACACAGAAAAGGTCAGAAGTGGTGCTGTGGCTCAAGTGGTATAGTGCTAGCCTTGAGAAAGCTCAAAGACAGTGCCCAGGCCCTGAGTTCAAGTCCCAGGACTGACAAAAAGAACATATATAGAAATATTCTAAGCCAAAGACAGATGCCTAACTTCAACTTAAAAAGTTACAAATAGTTGAGTGTTAGAGGTTTATGCCTATAATCCTAGCTACTCAGAAGGCTGAGATCTGAGGTTCTGGTTTGAAAGCAGCCTTTACAGGAAAGTCTGTGACACTTTCTCTTATCTCTAATAAACTACTCAGAAACAGCCGGAAGTATAGTGTATAGCTGTGGCTTAGTGGTAGAGCACTAGCATTGAGCAAAAGGAAACACAGCGATAGCACCCAGACCCTGAGTTCAAGCACTAGGACCTGTGTGTGTGTGTGTGTGTGCACGCGCGCGCGTGTGCATGCGCGCGCACACACACACACACACACGTTTGAGATGACCAAGTTAGATTTATCCAAATATAATGTGAGTAAATATTTGAGCTCATTGTGATTGCTCTCAATAGCAGGTTAAATGGAAAAAAACTACAGTTGTCTTCATGGATAGGACATAGGGATGAAATTCAGTATCTCTGATTTTAAAACTCTTATTGGCTTATGCCTGTAATCCTAGCTACTTGGGAGGCTGAGATCTGAGGATCACAGTTTGACTAACTCTGTTAGCAAAGTCTGTGAGACTTTTATCTCCAGTTAGCCACCAAAAAGCAGGAGCATGAAGCTGTGGCTCATGTAGAGGAGTGTGAGCCTTGAACAAAATAGTGCAGGAACAGCCCCCAGGCTCTACGTTCAAGCCCCAGGATTGGCATACACACACACACACACACACACACACACACACACACACACACACACACACACACAGAATCTTAGCAGGCTGAGTGCTGGTGATACATACCTGTAATCCTAGCCACACAGGAGGCTGAGTCTATGAGGATCAAGATTCAAAATCAACCTAAGAAGAAATGCCTGTGATAATGTGTTTTCATGTAACCAGCAAAATGCTAGACTGAAAATGTGGCTCAAGTGGTAAATCACCATCCGTGAGTAAGGTGAATGAGCGTATGAGACCCTGTGTTCGGGCCCTGATACTTGAAAAACAAAACACAAAATCTTAGCAAAATTGTCAAATGAACTTTCTTTGCATAAAAGTTACCAAGAAAGATTTTCAGTGACCTATATCCTTAAAAGTGAAACGTTTAAGCTTTGATATGGGACATGTCAAGGATGTCTGCTAACAGCTTTTGTACTTAGCATTGTACGATGTCCCAGCCAGCACAATCGGCCAAGAGAAGCTGGCTACTGGTTGCTCATTCCTGTAATCCTAGCTACTCAGGAGGCTGAGATCAGAAGAGTATGATTCACAGCAAGTCTGGCAGTGTAAAATCTATGAGACTCTCCAATTAACCACCAGAAAACCCGAAGTGGAGCTGTGGCTCAAAGTGGTGGAGTGCTCACCTTGAGAAAAAATTGCTCAGGGATGGTACTCAGGCCCCAAGTTCAAGCCCCAAGATTGGCACACACCTTAACACCCAATTGAAAAATTTTTGGCAGCATGTGATTTTGAACTTGAGGCCTTTCACTTGTAGGGCAGGTACTCTGTCACCTGAGCCATGTCCCACCTCTGAAAAAGCTTTAAAAATTTTTTATTTATAGCAAGGCACAGTGGCTAATGCCTGTAATTTTAGCTACTCAGGAGGCTGAGATCTGAGGATTGAGGATCAAAGCCATCCCGGGAACAAAAAGACCTGAGACTCTTATCTCCAATTAACCTCTAGAAAACAGGAAGTGGAGCTTGGCTGAAGGGTAGGGTGATAGCCTTGAGCTGAAGAGCTCAGGGACAACGCCCTGAGTTCAAGTGCCACGAACGGCAAAAAAATATTTATTATTATGATGATGATCGCTAAAGTAGTTTTCCAAAGGGGTTTCAGTTCAACAAGTCAGATTATGAATGCAATGCATCATGTTCAATTTCATTCCTGAAAGACTTTTAAAAAGACCAAAATGGATTCAGAGGGTTTTGCATAGAATAGTCAATGTCATAAAGCAATAAACTGATTTTTTTTGCCAGTGTTAGGGCTTGAACGCAGGGCCTGGTCACTGTTCTTGAACTTTCTCAAGGTTAGCGCTCTACCACTTGAGCCACAGCACCACTTCCGGCTTTTGTGTATGTGGTTTCAATGAATCAAACCTAGAGCTTCGTGCATGCTAGGCGAACACTCTGCTACTCGGCCATACTCCAGGCCCTAAACTAATTATTTTGTATTCAAGGCAAATACATTCACAATTCCAATGATTTTTATGTATGTGTAAATTGTGACATATTCTTAATTTGAGCTACAAAAGCCAGTATTATCTATACTTACTATAAAGCTACAGTAATTGAGATGGTGTATTATTATCGTAAGAATAGACAATCACTTCTTGGCATTTTGACCAACATCAGGTAAAGAGTAGACAAGTACTGGGGCTGTGAGTTTGGTCTAGTGGTAGAGTGCTCGCCTAGCATGCACAAAACCTGGGTTCGATTCCTTGGCTGTCACACACATAGAAAAATATGGAACTGATGTTGTGGCTCAAGTGGTAGAGCTCTGGCCTTGAGAAATCCCCAAGGACAGTGCTCAGGCCCTGAGTTAATGCCCCAGGACTGGCCAAAAAAAATAGACAAGTAAGCTGAGCAACTGACTCATAACTGTAATCCTAGCTACTTAGGCGTCTGGGAATGGAAAGATGGTTATTCAGGACCATTCCAGGGCAGAAAAGTTCCTGAGAACCCTTCTCAACCAATAACTGAGTACAGTAACATGTGTTTGTCATGCTGGTTATTTGGAAGACTGAGACCTGGAGGACTGAGGTTCCAGGACAGCACCCTGGCTGAAGACTCTGGATCATGGTCTATGCAGGCACCAGGGCAGGATGTAAAATGCTACCACCAAAACAACCAGCAGAAAAGAGTGGAGGCAGAGCTCAGTGGCAGAGTTCCCAGCAAGGATTAGCCCCTGAGTTCAAACTAAAGTACCAACAATAAAAAGGAGTAGACAGATAATGGACTGGAAGATTGGAGGTCTGAGCACCAAGCCCATAGACACATATGAGTCACAGAATACGTGACCAAAATGGTATTGTAGACCAGTGGAGAAATAGTTGAACTTGCAATAATAGAACAATTGCTGATCCATTTTAGAAAAAACATGTCATTGGATTTCTGTCTTACAAGTAAAAGTAATTCTTGGTGAAGTCAAAACATAAATATATAAGCCAAAACCATAGAGCTTTAACATGGAAGAGCAGAGGTGTGGATTGAGTGGTAGAGTGCCTGCCTAAGCAATGCAATGCTTGGCGTTCAAACTCCAGGACTAGAAGATAAAAAGTAAGAAAAGACTGGCTGGGTGGGGTGGCTCATGCCTGTAATCCTAGCTACTCAGGAGGCTGAGATCTGAGGATCTCAGTTCAAAGCCAGCCCAGGCACTAAAGAAGGTGAGACTCTTACCTCTAACTAACCACTAGAAAATGGGAAATGGGTTGTGGCTCAAGGAGTAGGACGGTAGCTTTGAGCTGAAGAGCTCAGTGACAGTGCCCAGACCCAGAGTCCAAGTCCCATGACCCACACAAAATAAAGAAAGAAAAAAAAGGAAGAAAAGACAAAAATACTGCAGACAACCACTATTTTTAGTAGTGGGGATGAAACCTAGGGTCTCACGCATGTTATCTACAGCATTCTAACACTGACCCACATTCCTACTTCCAGAAAACATTTTTTTGTTAGTTATGGGGCTTGAACTCTGGGCCTGGGCATTGTCCCTGAGCTCTTCAGCTCAGGGCTATTGCCCTACGCCTTGAGCCACAGCGCCACTTCTGGTTTTCTAGGGGCTAATTGAAGATAAGAGTCACACAGATTTTAGTGCCTGGGCTGGCTTTGAATGACGATCCTCAGATCTCAGCCTCCTGAGTAGTTAGGATTACAGGCGTGAGCCACCGAACCCGGCCAGAAAACATTTTTGCGTGCTGGTAATAGGGTGTGAACTTAGGGCCTGGTCATTGTCCCGGAGTCTTCTTGGCTATTGTTGGCACTCTACTACTTCAGCCACAGCTCCATTTCTGGCTTTTTGCTGGTTAACTGAAAATAAGAGTCTCATGAACTTTCCTACCTGGGCTGGCTTCAACCTATCTTCAGATCACAGCCTCCCGAGCACCTAGGGTTACAGGAGTGAGCAACTAATGCAAGCCCAAGAAAACATGTTTATATTCATGGTAGAAAAGTTTTGCTCAATAAGATACAAATACAAACTATCAATGACAATTAGAAAGCATTCACTAACATTAAAACTAAAAATACCAGGGCCGGGAGTTTGGCCTAGTGGTTAAAGTGCTTGCCTAGCATGCACGACGACCCAGGTTCAATTCCCCGGTACCACATACATAGAAAAAAACCGGAAGTGGTGCTGAGGCTCAAGTGGTAGAGCTCTAGCCTTGAGAAAGTCCAAGAACAGTGCTCAGGCCCTGAGCTCAAGCCCAGGACTGGCAAAAAAAAACCCACAAAAAAAACAAAAAAACAAAAAACTAAAAATACCTACTGCTCAAAAGACACCAAATGAGCGTGAAAACACAGGAATATATTAAGAAAGACAGCAAGAGCACAATGAACCAATGAAGGGCCCAGACTTAATAGATGGTAAAAACTACAACAGGAAAAATAATCCTACATGTGTCAATAAGTATGCCAGTAAATTGCAGCATATTCATACAATGGAATATTGTTCAAGGAGAAGGAAGGAAAGACCTACAGAAGCATGAGATGATCTGCATAAATTTTGCAGCCAAGATATTGAACAAAAAGAGCCAATAAGGGAGCTGGGAGTTTGGCCTAGTGGTAGAGTGCTTGCTTAGCATGCACGAAGATGCCAGCTTTGATTCCTCGGTACCACATATGTAGAAAAAAGCCAGAAGTGGTGCTGAGGCTCAATGGTATAGCTCTAGCCTTGAGAAAGTCCAAGGACATTGCTCAGGCCCTGAGCGCAAGCCCCACAACTGGCAAAATAAAAGAACCAACAAGATGATTAGGAGGGGGTAGGAGGAGGGAAATGGGGATAAAAACATGAGAGGGGGTATCAATGTGTGAGAAGTAATGCACCTAATACCTGGTGAATATAAATGTAACCCCTCCTTACATTACAATAAATTAAAAAAAAAAAGAGCCAACAGGGGACAGGAGTTTGGCCTAGTGGTAGAGTGCTTGCCTAGCATGCACAAGGACCTGGATTCAATTCCTTGGTAATACATACATAGGAAAAAAAAGCTGGAAATGGTACTGTGGGTCAAGTGGTAGATCTCTAGCCTTGAGAAAGCCCAAGGACAGTGCTCAGTCCCTGAGTTCAAGCCTCGGGACTGGCAAAAAAAAAGAAAGAGCCAACAAAAGATTTCATACTGTATGACTAGTTTCTCCAAAGTTCACAAACATGTAAAACTAATGTAGGATCACATAAAAGGCAACATTATAAAGAAAAGCCAGGTGATGTTATTCACAGTCCCAAAGTTGGACAGGGAATGTTATATCTGGGAAGGAGCCCACAATGCCTCTGGGATGTCCGCAATGATCAACTACTTAAATTGGGTAGTTGTTCACAGATATGTAATTTATTTGTGCAGTGTGTTCATAGTCATTAAAACACCTCTTGCCAGATGCTGGTGGCTTATGCTTGTAATCCACTCAAGAGGGGAAGATCTGAGGCGCATCATTCAAAACCAGCCCAGGTGGGAAAGGCTGTGAGACTCTATCTCTAAGTAAGCATCTAAAAAACCACAGAAGTGGAGCCGTGGTTCAAGTTGTAGAGCCCTAGACTTGAACATATAAGCTTAGGGACTGTTCCCAGGCCCTGAATTCAAGTCTCAGGACTAGCACAAAAAAACAGCCCCCCCATACACATATTTCTGTTGTAGACACGTTTGACATAGGAGAAAAAAATCAAGCTGAAGTTGTGGCTCAAGTGGTATAACACCTATCTAGCAAGAATGATGTCCATATTTCAGATCTTAGAACCATTAAAAAAATCCTAAAAAATAAAAAACCTAAATCAAAATGCAGTAAACACTAGAAGCTGGTGGTGGCATATACCTTTTAATCCTAGCTACTAGAGATGTGGGATGTGAGATGTGAGGATCACAGTTCAAAGCCAGCCTGGGCAGTAAAGTCTGTGAGACTCATCTCCAATAAACTACTCAGAATAAACCCTGAAAGTGGTGCTGTGGCTCAAGTGGTAGAGCACTAGCCTTGAGCACAGAGAGGTTCACAGGCAGAGCACAGGCCCTGAGTTCAAGTAGCAGGACTGCCAAAAAAAAAAGCAGTGAGGGGTTAGGAGCATGGCTTAGTGGTAGAGTGCTTGCCTAGTACGCATGAAGACCCGGGTCTGATTCCTGGGTACCACATACATAGAAAAAGCCAGAAGTGGTGCTGTGGCTCAAGTGGTAGAGCTCTAGCCTTGAGAAAAGCCCAAGGACAGCGCTCAGGACCTGAGTTCAAGCCCCCCTGGCACAAAAAAAGGCCAGGTACCTCATGTTCTGCTTATAGGACTGTGAACAAGTCACTGGTCATCACTGAGCCTTTGATTGTCATCATAAAAGGCCTGGTGCCTAGCAGGCAGGGTGCTTGTCACTTAGGGAACAAGTGTCATGTAACCTCAGTAATGTGCAGTCACTTAGCCCAGCAGGTCACTTAGCATAGCAAGGCAAGCAAGTGTAGAGGCTGGAGTTACAGTGTAGGATGGAATTGCCCTGTGTGTCACTTGATGGGCAACTTGGTTTGGATGTCTTGAGGGTGAGATAACACAACAGTCACTGGAGAGCCATGCTCAGTGTTTGGCCCAGAGAATGAAGGAATGCATGCACACTGTTTTCTCTCTTTTCCAGTTGCCATTCCCCATGATACCTTGTCCATCCATTAGTGTGTGGGTTATTATAATAGGGCTAATATGGAGGGTTGGGTTTTCCCTCTACTCCAGGTGCTTTCCTGGCCTGGTCCCTTGTAGGCCCCTCACACTTTCCCTAGAGAACCTGTACATTTTCAGACTCCCCTGTTACTGAGATTGTTAGGGGGCAGGGTTACCAACTCTACATCTCAGGGACACCATCTTGTAGGTCATAAGGCTTGGTATTTCTGACACTGGAAGGGAGGGAGGGAGAAGGAAGGGGAGGATGCATGTTGTTACCTGAATTAGTTTATGGTTGCTGATGTGACAGGTTGACAACTGTAACTGAACACCACACATGTTCTGGAGATTAAAAGTCTCTGGTTGGTAGGCTGTGCTCCTCCAGAAGGCACAGAGTATAGAGAATTCCTTCCCTTCCCTTTCCAGCTTCTAGAGGCCCCCATGATCCTTGACTTCACTCCACTTTCTCCATCTATAGAACTACTTAACCAGAATGCTCAACGTGGGAGATCACAGTATGTCACAGTTAAGTGACCTGGAGTGATTCTAGTTGCAATAATGAATACTGTGAGCACTCACTCCATGCTTATGATGGTAGATATTGCCCTGGTGTGTATGTGTGTGTGTGTGTGTGTGTGTGTGTGTGTATGTTTGGTCACTTGTGGGACTTGAATTCTGGGTCTCAGCGCTGCCGCCCTCCCCCTTGAGCCACAGCACCACTTCTGGTTTTCTGTTAATTAATTGGAGATAAGAGTCTCACAGACTTTTTCCTGCCAGGTCTGGATATGAACCGAGATCTTCATATCTCAGCCTCCTAAGTAGCTAGGATTCAAGGCATGAACCACCACTCCCAGTCTTGGTGTGTTTTATTTTACCCTAGGCCCAGGTGCATGAATTCTAATTTAATGCCAGGTAAACAATGAGGAGACTGAAGCTCCCTGGCCATTTGTGTTCTCATCAACTCTGATCCCCAATCTTTGTGAGGGTCATTGTAATCATGTACTTTCTTCCTTTTCCTTCTTTTTACTAGGCCTAGCATCTGATATCACAGTGGCCCATGCTCTGTAATGTACAGAGAGGTTACAGTTATAGGTTAGGTATTGAGCGCATTTCTTTCCTTATTCTTTTTCTTGTGCCAGTCCTGGGGCTTGAACTCAGGGCCTGGGCACTCTCTCTGAGCTTCTTTTGCTCAAGGCTAACACTCTACCATTTGAGCCACAGCACCACTTCCAGCCTTTTCTGTTTGTGCGGTACTGAGGAATCAAACCCAGGGCTTCATGCATGCTAAACAAGCACTCTACCACGGAGTCACATTCTCAGCCCTTGAATACATTTCTTTTTGAACAATGTCATCCCCTCCCTCATTTTTCCCAGTTTTTCTCCACCCAACACCCCCCCAATTGTATAGTTAATTTCTAACATAGTGTATAGTAAATATCACTGCTGAATCAGTTCACTCTTAGTCCGACCATTTCTATGCTTCCCCTCCCTTCCCAAATGAGATAAACTTGTAGGACAAAAGTATACAAATGAAAATAGCGACAAAGGGAGAAAAAAAAACAGAAAAAAAAGAACCATAGAATGTAAAATTAAAAAAAAAACCTCATTTCCCTTTTTTGGAGTTCATTTCAATAAGCCTCATTACTTTTTTTTTGCCAGTCCTGTCTGGGGCTTGATCTTAGGACTTGGGCACTGGCCCTGAGCTTGAGTCACAGCACCATTTCCTGCCTTTTCTGTTTATGTGGTACTGAGGAATCAAAGCCAGTGCTCCATACATGCTAATGTGAGGCTTGAAGTCAGCCTAGGTGCTGTCCCTGAGCTCTTCAGCTTAAGGCTACTGCCCTACCCCTGGGCTTGGGCCTTGTCCCTGAGCTCTTCAGCTCTAGGCTACCACCCTACCCTTGAGGCAAGCCTCACTTCCCATTTTCCAGAGGTTAATTGGAGATGAAAGTCTCAGGGTCTTTTGTGCCCGGGCTGGCTTTTAACCTTGATCCTCAGATCTCAGCCTCCTGAGTAGCTAGGATTACAGGTGTGAGCCACTGCGCCCAGCTTTATAGTCTTTTTGTAAATGCTTAAACTCATTTTTTGTTTGAACCCATGGCCTGGGTGCTGTTCCTGAATTTTTATGCTTAAGGCTGACTCTACCACTTTATCTTACCCACTTTCTTTCATGGGCTGGCTTTCAACTGCCATACTCAGTTCTTAGACTCCAGAGTAGCTGGGATTACAGACGTGAGCCATGGGCCACCAGCTCAGCCACATTTTTTTCCTGGTTATTTTGGAAATGAAGTTTCCTGGACTTGTCTGTCAGACTGGTCAGGGCAGTCCTCTAGATCTCAGTCTCCTAAGTAGTTAGGCATGAGCCACAGGTGTTTAGGTAGGCAAGAGATTTTGAATGTTATAAGATACTAACAGTAACACTCCAAGTTGTGTAAATTCTGTGTTTTCCGTTACTGTTTTGTAGGCAATCTACTTATTGAAGTAATAGGACAAGGGAGAAAAGTGGGCCATGAAGGCAGGGAGAGGGTCATATGGAGGTGGGTTAAGTTTTGAGCAGGAACACTATTGGCCACATTTGAGGTCTGAAGGAATATAGAATCACTGACAATCGTCTCCGTGGGGACCTGGGGGCAGAAGGTGGGCCCGGTGTTGGGCAAGCTCATGGGTCTTAGTGCTCATGCTTTGGGGGGGGGGTTCCCCAGATTATGCCATGCCTTCCCATCAGCCCGTGGGAGCCTCATGGTGAAAAGCCAGTTTAGAATGGCGTGTGACGAGCTTAGGGTGGTAATTCTTACCGATTCCAGGCATTCTCGCTTGCTGGCACTTAGCTAGAAGATCAAATCAGTATTTTCCCCCCAGAGTGTAAGCATGAGTGAATAAGAGAGGCCAGTAGGCTTCAAATGGGTCTCGACGCAGGCGCTGTGGCTTTGGAATTGTTAGGCCTCGGCAGCCGTACTGCGGCCCCAGGGCCAAGTTGTGACAGAGGAAAGAGGGTTAGAGAGGAGATAGGGTCAGTCAAGAAGATAGTGGGTACATAACGATTGGGCGAACATGGTAGGCGAACTTTGGAGTTATGGGGGAGAACAGGGGCGACCGGGGAAGCTTAGTGGGGATTTCAGGGCCCCGGGGTGGGGGTGGGGCAGGCTTTGAGGAAAGGACGTGCAAGCAAGTCCTTGTGACTGCATCCCTGAGGTCACTATCGGTGTCCCTCAAGTGGCACGCGGCTCAGAGGCTGTGTAGTACTGCTTTTCACCTTTCAGTGCATGGCACGGGCACAGGCTTAGAGGAATACCCAAAGTAATGAACAGAGGCCGTACAATCCAAAAACAACTATCTTGAGGGTAAATAACTTTATTTGGGGGAGGCCTAACTAGTGGGTGTATGAAAAACCAGTAGTCATTTGAGTTTTAATTGATCAATTTTCAAATGTACTTGAGTACTGTTAAAATGTTTAAGGGTTTTTACATATTCATAAGCATTCAAAGTAACTTAAATATTCATAAGGCAGCCAAGTATATTTAAATGTTTTAATGCGTGTGAATAGTTATATTAAAGGGGCTTAGATATATTCATAGTCAAACATTTTACTACTGAAAATTTTTAATATTTTAAACGAATTATTCAACTTAACTTAATAGTAACTTTAATATTAATCTATTAATTTTTAATATTAAGTTGACAAGTATTAACTTAGTTTAATCAATGTTAATTTATTCTTTATTTTATTTTGTCAGTTCTAGGGCTTGAACTCAGGGCTTGCAGGATGTCCCTGAGCCTCTTTGTGCTCAAGGCTAGCTCTCTATCACTTGAGCCACAGCACTATTTCCAGCTTTTTTTTTTTGCCAGTCCTGGGCTTGAGCTCAGGGCCTGAGCACTGTCCTTGGACTTTCTCAAGGCTAGAGCTCTACCACTTGAGCCACAGCACCATTTCCAGCTTTTTTCTATGTATGTGGTACTGAGGAATTGAACCTGGGTCTTCGTTCATGCTAGGCAAGCACTCTACCACTAGGTCGAATTCCCGGCCTATTTCCAGCTTTTTTGAGTAGCTTATTGGAGATAAATATCTCATAGGGACATCTCTGCCTGGGATGGCTTTCAGTAGTGATCCTCAGATCTTATCCACTTGAGTTGCTACGATTTACAGTAGTGAGCCCCCGGTGCCTAACTATTAATGTTAATTTAAATTAAAATTGTTTAAATGCTACTATTTTAATATTTGATAATTAAAATTTAAATGTCATACTTAAATATTTTGAATAATATTTAACTTATTTTATTTTATTTTTTGCCAGTTGTGGAGCTTGAACTCAGGGCCTGAGCACTGTCCTTGGATTTTTCTCAAGGCTAGAGCTCTACCATTTGGGCCAAAGCACCACTTTCAGCTTTTTTCTATGTATGTGGTACCGAGGAATCGAACCCAGTTCTTCATGCATGCTAGGCAAGCACTCTACCACTAGGCCAAACTTCTGGCCCCTTAACTATTTTAAAGTCAAATATTTTGTTTAATATTTAAGTATTTTAATTAAGAGTTTGGCACAATTGGCTCACTCCAGTAATCCTAGCTACCCAGGAGGCTGAAATCTGAGAATCAGCATTCAAAGACAGAGGGGGCAGAAAAGTCTACGAAACTCTTATCTCCAATTAAGTACCCAGAAAAACCCTCAAAACCAAAAAACTGGAAGTGGGAAAATTGCTAGCCTATCTGGGCGTGGTGGCTCATGCCTGTAATCCTAGCTACTCAGGAGGCTGAGGATCACGGTTCAAAGCCAGCCCGGGCATTTAAAGTCTGTGAGGTGTTTATCTCCAATTAACCACTAGAAAACCGGAAGTGGTGCTGTGGCTCAAGGGGTAGGGTGATAGCCTTGAGCTGAAGAGCTCAGGGACAGTGCCCAGGCCCAGAGTTCAAGCCCCACAACTGACACAAAAAGGTGCTAGCCTTAGCAGAAAAACCCAGGGACAGTGCTCGGGGCCTGAGTTCACCCCAGGAGGAGCACAAAAATATTTTAATTAAATATCACATTCATAAATATTTCAATTCTGAAAATATTTTCATTATTAAAAATATTTACCTGTCATTGGTAATGACAGTAGCCAAATAATAGTTATTTTCTTAAGTGTGTTTTCTAATTCTCATAATTCTGCTTTCAGCTTGAAATATGAGTGACCCAGGATCAAAATCCAGCAAAGATAAAGATCTTCCTCAGCCTGTTGAACCTGGAATGGTGAGTGCTTTACTACTTGTTCCTTCCTTTCTCTCTCTCTCTCTCTCTCTCTCTCTCTCTCTCTCTCTCTCTCTCTCTCTCTCTCTCTCTCTCTCTCTCTCTCTCTCTCTCTCTCTCTCTCTCTCTCTCTTCCTTTTTTTTGCAAGGCCTGGGCACTATCCTTGAGCTTTCTCAAGGCTAATGCTCTACCACTTGAGCCACAGCACCACTTCCAGCCTTTTCTGTGCATGTGGTACCAAGGAATCGAATCCAGGGATTCATGCATGCTCTGTATTCCATCCTTTAACATTGCAACAAAAAAAATAATAAGTAAATGGGGCATGGTGGATCACGCCTGTAATCCTAGCTATTCAGGGGGTTGAGATCTGAGGATTGAGGTTCAAAACCAGCCCGAGCAATAAAGACAGTGAGACTCTTATCTCCAATTAACGTCTAGAAAACTGGAAGTGGTGCTGTGGTTCAAGGGGTAGGACAGTAGCCTTGAGCTGAGGAGCTCAGGGACAGCACCCAGGCACAGAATTCAAGCCCCACAACTGACAAAGAAGTAAATAGAAAAATGTCTTTAGACTCATTTGTGATAACAGAAATATCTATACTCAGCATGTCTTATTTAATTACATTTTATTTGCACACTTTCCAGAAGCCCACTGACGAGCAGCATGAGAAAGAGGAGCCACTCACTGAACATCTGGATAGAGAAGAAGAGGAAATACCTGCAGTTGAAAGTGAAGACATTAAGCTCTGTGTGTGTGTGTGTATGCGTGTGTGTGTGTGTATGGCTGTCTCTGTGACTGCCTATCTCATGCATTATGACATATCAAAAGCAGCAGGAAACAGGCACAGTGCTTGCCACTCACCAGATTAACATTTCTTCATTTATAGATGAGAGAAACTAAGACCCAGGAATTTTGATTTATCAAAGAACACTTGGTTAATATATAATGTATATTACGTTCCAAAGATTTTATCTTCCTATTAAAATGGAGCCGGGTGCTATAAACCTAGCTATTCAGGAGGATGAGATCTGAGGATCATGGTTCAAAGCCAACTTGAACAGGAAAGTCCTTAGGACTCTAATCTCCAATTAACCACCAGAAAACCGGAAATGGTGCTGTGGCTCAAGAGGTAGCCTTGAGCTGCAGAGCTCAGGGACAACAAAAACGAAAGAAAGAAAAAGAAAAAGAAAAAAAAAAGAAAGTAAGGTAGCTCAGTCCTGGCCCAAGAACAGATCCTCTCCAATGTGAGCGAAGAGCAACTCCAGAAATGTACCTTCAGTACAAGGAAGAATATTATTTTTGTGATTCAAAAATAATTTTGCAGTACTTGGTTTTCTGTGAGATTCATCATGTATCGAATATTATTTTGTATGGAATATTGTAACTTTAACAAAGGAAGTTTTTGTTTGCCTTAAGGGATAAATGTTAAAAAATTTAGTGGAAGCTGGATGTAGTGGCTCACACCTGTAATACTAGCTACTTAGGAGGCTGAGATCTGAGGATCGAGGCTCAAAGCCAGTGAGACTCTTATCTCCAATTAACCTCTAGAAAACAGGAAGTGGGGCTATGACTCAAGCCTGACTCCAGGCCATAGCCTGGAGCTAAAGATCTCAGGGACAGCACCCAGGCCCCGAATCCAAGCCCCATGACCGAAAAAAAAAATTAATGTAATCTCAAATCCATCAAAGCTATTCCTTTAGATTATATTTTTTGTTATATTTGAAATTCAATATATGATGTTGACTTCAGATTTCTTAATTGATACACATAGTTTTTAGTACAGAATAATGAAAATAGAAATAATACACGTTTCCTGATTTGTTTTAGTTCACTCCTGTAATTCCAGCTACTCAGGAGAGATCTGGAGAATTGTGGTTTAAAACCAACCTAGTCAGAAAAGTCTTTCTTAAAATTACCAGGAAAGAGGTTTTGTGTAAGAAGTAATGTACCTACTGTCTGGCGAATGTAACTGTAACCCCTCTATACATTACCCTGACAATATAAATTAAAATTAAATAAAAACAATACCAGAAAAAAGCTGGATTTGGAGGCATAGCTCCAGTGGCAGAGTGCCAACTGAGCAAGCAAGCTGAATTAGTGTGGGAAATACTAGTTCAAACCCCAGTACTGGCAAAGGAATGAACGAGTGAATATGTATAAATTTAAATAATAGGAAAACATGAATCTATTCCTAATTGTTGATATAATGTCGCAAAAATACTACCTTAGTGCTTAGAAATGATTAGTATGGTAACTTTTTTTGTTATTGTCTGAACTGTATTTTAAAAATAGATTTTTTTTGTCAGTCCTGGGGCTTGAACTCAGGGCCTGCACATTATCCTTGGACATTTTTTTTTTGCTCAAGGCTAGTGCTCCTCCACTTGAGCTACAGCACCACTTCCAGCTTTTTCTGAGTATGTGGTACTGAGGAATAGAACCCAGGGCCAAACTCCTGGCCTGGCCCCAGCTTTTAACTTCTGTAAGGCCAATGTAGATGTCATATATCCTTTTTAATTTTTACTTTGTTTTCAAAAGCACAGTTCTTTATCTTAGTGTTTTTATTATTTTTTCTTTTTTATTGGTATTATAAAGGTGATATACAGAGGAGTTACAGTTACATAAATCAAATAAAGTATATACTTCTTGGGCCAGGAGTTGGCCTAATGGTATAGTGCTTCCCTAGCATGCACAAAGACCTGGGTTCGATGCCTTGGTACCATATGCATAGCAAAAGCTGGAAATGGTGCTGTGACTCAAGTGGTAAAGCTCTAGCTCTGAGAAAGCTCAAGGAAAATGCTCAGGCCCTGAGCTCAAGCCCAGGACTGGCAAAAAGAGAAGCATATTCTTTTTTTTATCCAGCTCCAACCCCGGACTTCTGGCTTTTTTTTCCCTCTGTATGTGGTACCGAGGAATCGAATGTGGAACTTTGAGCTAGGCAAGCACTCTACCACTAGGCCAAACTCCTGGCCCCAAGAATATACTTCTTTTTGAGTAATTTTATCCCTCCCCTTGCTCTCTCCAGTTTTCCTTCCATTCCCCACCCATAAGTTCTGCAGTTCATTTTCAACATAGTGTCTAATGAGTACCACAGCTGCACTTGCTCACCTTTTGTCCCTCCATTTTTCTGCTCCCTTGCCCTCCCAAGGACAAATAAACAAAAGGAAAAGAAAACAAGCACAGCAACAAAGACATAAAACCTCTCCTTTCCATTTTTTTGGAGTTCAACAAACTTTTTTTTTGCAGAAAAGTTACAAGAATAGTACAATTAACTCATTTTTTCCCTAGATTTTCCATTTTTTTGTGGTATTAGGGATGCAAAGGCTGCATTCTGGGGCAGAACCTAGGGATTTGTGCATACTAGACAAATACTCTACTGCTTATCTATTCTTTCCTTCTCATCTCTACACACACAGACACAGACAGACAGACAGACAGACAGACACACACACACACACACACACACACAGATACCCAGACACATATACCTTCTACTCCCCACATTGTGTTACACACATTTAAATTAATACATTTTATGTATTAGGGCTCTTTACCTTGTATACTCAAGTGTGTACATATGCCAGTAACAAAGAAAAAATTCACTTGGATAACTATTGGATAATAATTGAAATGGAAAAATTCAACAATTGATAAAAAGTCATTTAATAATATATAATGTACAAATTTCCCCAGTTGTCCCCAAATTTTCCTTTATGGAATTCTTCTAATTGAATCCAATCTATGATATGCATGAGATATAATTGCCATGTCTATTTAGTCTTCTTTAAACTGAAATGTTCTTAACTTATCTTTGTCATTTATAACAGTAAAGATTTGAAGAGACAGGTCAGTTGGTTGGTAGAATATTAATTGGTTTGGGGCTTTTTCCATACATTCTTTAGTTTCAGCATTTTTTGTCCCTGGTCATGTGGAGTGCTAGGGGCCTAAGACAAGTAATCAGGATCACAATTGTATCTTTGTGTCAGAGTGACCCAGACACAAATCACTGAGTTTTAATGTGGAAAAGATAAACACAAGTAGGATAACAGATAACTCTGGAGGGGGCAACAACAGGGTTTTTTTGGTTCAGTCCTGGGGCTTGAACTCTACAACTTGAGCCACAACACCACTTTCAGCTTTTTCTATACATGTGGTACCAAGGAATGAAACCTGGGTCTTTGTGCATGCCAGGCAAACATTCTACTACTAGGCCAAACTCCAGCTTCAACAACAATATTGAGACTTATTGTAGGAAAGGATTTGAACACCTTGCTTTCCAGAGATAGACTCCAATGCTTTTTGCTTTGGGGATTCTTCTTCTTCTTCTTCTTCTTCTTCTTCTTCTTCTTCTTCTTCTTCTTCTTCTTCTTCTTCTTCTTCTTCTTCTTCTTCTCCTTCTCCTTCTCCTTCTCCTCCTCCTCCTCCTCCTCCTCCTCCTCCTCCTCCTCCTCTTCTTCTTCTTCTTCCTCCTCTTCTTCTTCTTCCTCTTCTTCATAGTCTTCATTGTCTTCATCATGGGACTTGAACTCTGGGCCTGGGTGTTGTTCCTGAGCTCTTCAGCTCAAAGCTAGTGCTCTACCACTTGAGCCACAGCATCACTTCTGGTTCTCTGGTGGTTAATTGGCAATAAGAACCTCACAAACTTCCATGCCCAGGCTGGCTTTGAACCACAATCCTCAGATCTTAGCCTCCTGAGTAGCTGGGATTACAGACGTGAATGAGCCACCATTGCCTGGTTTGGGATTCTTCTTTAAAAGACTTTTTTGTTATTATACATATGATATCCTAGAGGGTTTACACAGTTACATGAGTCACCTCTTCCCACACCCTCTCCCTTCTTTTGGGATTCTCATGCATAACATTTGTTATGCATGGATGCCCATAGCTTTTGTTGTTTTATTAACACTGGGACACAAATATTATATCTCCTTATTTCCATTTTTCATTTGACTGTTTAAATTGATAAGCTTTTTATTTGCCAAGGGAATGAGCTGGAAGAAAATCTTCAGCAACTAGACCAACCAAAGACAGGACGTGAGAGAGGAGATGGTCCAGATGTGAAGTGGAAGCGTCGCCCAAGTCTTGACTATACTAGAATGCCGGAGTCTGGTAGGTTTTTGTTAAGCATGCAAATTACAGGGGTGGGGCTGCTTTCCACAGCAATGTATTTTGTGCACTGGTCCTGGGGATTGAGCTAAGGGCCTGGATGCTATCCCTGAGCTCTTTTTTTTTTTAAATCATTTATAGCACTTGAAATCTGGGCCTGGGCCCTGTCCCTGAGCTCTTCAGATCAAGGCTATCACCCTACACCTTGAGCCACAGCACCACTTCTGGTTTTCTGGTAGTTAATTGGTAATAAGGTTCTTAGGGATTTTAGTGCCTGGGCTAGATTTGAAACGAGATCCTCAGTTCTCAGCCTCATGAGTAGCTAGGATTACAGGCATGAGCCATACCAATACCAGGCTTATCCCTGAGCTTTTGTGCTCAAATATAGCTTTCTATCACTTTGAACCACAACTCCACTTTTGCATTTTGGTGATTAATTGGAGATAAGAGCTTGCCAATTTTCCTGTCTGGGCTGGCTTCCAACTGCAGTCCTCATATCTGAGCTTCCTGAGTAGCTGGGATTACAGATATGAACCACCAGCAGCTGGCTTTTAAATGACACTTCATTTGTTTCTCACATTCATAATTTAGTGGCCTTCTCCTTGACTTCTCCCTCATTTTAACTTCCTACATTACCTTTAATTGAGCTAATAGATTTATTCTGTTCTGTACTCCAATAGTTTCTGCTTCGTTGTACCACAAAAGAGAATGGTGTGTTTAACAAATATTGGTAATATGCCTGAAATTCTATACAAGGGTCTAACTGAATGTAAGCCATAGAGTTCTGCTTGTACTGGGCGGGGAGTTTGGCCTAGCAGTAGAGTGCTTGCCTAACACAAAGACCCGGGTCCAATTCTTCAGTACCACATACAAAGGAAAGCTGGAAATGGTGCTGTGGCTCAAGTGGTAGAGTGCTGCCCTTGAGGAACAAGCCCAGGGACAGTGCTCAGGCCCTGAGTTCAAGCCCCAGGACTGGCAAAAAAAGTTCTGCTTGTACTCCACTTTACAAAACCCAAAGTGCAGTATATTGTATGCCTTTAGGGTCATTTAAATAAAGTTTTTCTAAGTAATGTTCCTAATGTTTATGTTTATATTACAGGCGAAGGGCCAACTCAGGCTTAAAGAAGACAAGATGAAAACATGCAGACTGCTCTTACAATGAAAACTTGACAGGGTTTTCTCAATAAAGTTTTACAGTTTGTCCAAAGCAAACCAGAATGTATTTATGTTAATTTCTAGGTATTTGATGCAATTTCAAATATATACATCTTGTTTTGGAATTTTATATTTGAGACTATATATCTAGCAACACTGTTAAGTACACTTAGTAGGTCTAAAAGTTTATTTCCAGATTTGTTTTCAACATGAACAAATCATCTTTGAAAAGTTTTGTTAGCAGCAGGTATGAGTGTATTTTGAGATTACTTGTGTACTGTTAATTTTCATTTTTTTGACAGCCCTGGGGCTTGAACTCAAGGCCTGGGCACTGTCCTTGGACACTTTTGCTCAAGGCTAGTGCTTTGCCATTTGAGCCAAAGCGCCACTTCTGACTTTTTCTGTGTATGTGGTTCCTGGGAATCGAACCCAGGGCTTCGTGCATGCTAGGCAAACCCTCTATCAGTAGGCCATACTCCTGACCTGTGGAATTCTTTAATACCAGGTATTATAATAAATCTTATTTATTGGGTATGTACTATATGCTAACTACTTTTTAGTGCCAGATTACTCTCTCTTTCTTTCTCTCTGGCTCTCTCTCTCTGTCTCTCTCTCATGATGGAGTTTGGTACATATTCCTCATAAAATTGACTCTGACAATGTATGATTCCAGTTAAGTGGATTTGGCTTCCTGTAATCCCAGTTTACTTGGCAAGTAGAGATAGTGGTTGGTGACATCATTTCAACAAATAAACTGGGCATAGTGTTTCATGCCTGGCATTCTAACTATAGTGGGAAGCCATAGGTAGGATCTTGGTCTAGGCCAGGCTTGGGGGGGAATGGAGCATCCTACCTGACAAAGTAAAAGGAACTGGGAGCATAGCTTTAGTGGTAGACTACCTGTGTAGCAGGTACCAAGCTATAAGTTCAAACCCAAGTATCACAAAAAAAGCATTTGGGAGGGAAGGATTATATATGCCCAAAGTGAGAGCCTAAAGCCCATTCTTATTCCTCAAAAGTAAATGCTTCTGAAAGATGAATGCATAAGTGATATAATAATAAAATATAGCAATTACCCATCTAATAGAAAGAAAGAAAGAAAGAAAGAAAAAAGAGTGCCTCTTCTACTGTATGAGCCCAAGCTGAGGCCTTGATCACTCCCAAGAAGTTTCATTTACAGAAAGAAACTTTCCTTGGCCCTCAGCCTAGCTTCCTTAAGTTCTTATATACGCTCCATACTCTGGGACACACCTGCTTGGACATCCGATTTACTGTTATGAACCGTATGAACCCAGGCATGGGTGCTGTCCCTGAGCTTCTTTTCTTCAAGGCTAGCTGTCTACCACTTCAGTCAGAGTTCCATTTCTGGTTTTTGTTTTGTTTGAGTAAATCAATGGAGATGAGAGTCTCATGGATTTTCCTGTCCTGGTGCTATGGTTCAAGTAGTGCTGTGGTTCCAGTGGTGCTGTGGCTTAAATGGTACAGCACTAGCCTTGAGAAAGCTGGAGGACAGTATCCCAGAACAGGCAAAAAAGAGATTTGCTTTTTGATATCTGTTTTTCTAGGTCTGGGTGTGTTGGTGGTGTCACAGGCCTGTTGTAATCTTGTTCTCCACAGCCTGGAACAGCAAGATACCAGAAGTGAAGAAATGAGGACAGAGAATTAAGTAAAGACCAAGGGTACAAGACTCATCAGTACTTGAACCCTGAGCTACCATAAGCAAGCCTATTGATTTAGCTCAGCAGGAAAGGTTACTATAGATACGTGCAGAAAACAAGGTATCAAATTATCTTGTGGCTGCAAACATTAACATGAGATAGTTATGTACATAGTAATAATTGACTCCCTTATTGTTAGAGAGCTGAGGGAAGCAGTGAACATTTTTGAAATCCATATTCATAACATACATATTCATCTTAGTCCCATGTCTCAAGCTTTCTAGGGTCCAATGAACTCTAACTTAGACATCATAGGGTCCAGTCAACTGTGACTTAGACATCACAGGGTCCCGTTAATAATAACCTACACATTTGTTTCACCTTGCCTGTTTTGATCTTTCCAGGGTTCAGTTCTCAGCATTCTGAATACTGAGAAGTCAGCATTCCAACTGCTTAACCCTTTCTTGGTCTTACAGATTGGCCTCAGAGTTCCCTCCATAATCTAAGAGCTCAGGAGGTGGAAGTCAGAGTATTGTGAGCTCAAGGACAGCTTGGGCTACCTAGGGTGACTCTCTCCAAAATATTTTTTCCTACCTCAAATATTGTAGAATGTAGAGAAGGCAGAAATAGCAGGGCAAGTTTGTTCATGCCTGCAATTCCAGTCAGGAGGCTGAGAGGTGAGGAGTATGATTCAAAGCCAGCACAGGCAGAAAAGTTCTTAGGATTCTTATCTCCAATTAACCAGAAAAAGCTGGAAGCATGTGGCTCAAGTGGTGGAATTCTAGCCTTGAGTGAAAAAGATAAGGGATATCACCCTGGTCCTAAATCCAAGCCCTAATACCTACGTGCGCACGTACACACAAGCAATTAGAAGCTCTAGGTCATTGACCTTTTACAGGAGCTGAGTGGTTAGTCAAAAGCCTTATCAAAGATAGTTGCCAGCCATTTTCAAATAGGGATCATCATAAAAATCATCAAACAGATCGTCATCCGGCCAGGAGTTTGGCCTAGTGGTTAAAGTGCTTGCCTAGCATGCACGAAGACCTGGGTTTGATTCCTTGGTACCACATACATAGAAAAAAGCCGGAAGTGGTGCTGAGGCTCAATTGGTAGAGCTCTAGCCTTGAGAAAGTCCAAGGGCAGTGCTCAGGCCCTGAGCTCAAGCCCAGGACTGGCAAAAATAAATCATCAAGGGGCTGGGAGTTTGGCCTAGTGGCAGAGTGCTCACCTAATATGCACAAAATCCTGGGTTCATTTCCTCAGTACCACATACACAGAAAAAACTGGAAGTGGTGCTGTGGCATAAGTGATAGAGTGCTAGCTTTGAGAAAGCCCAAGGATAGTGCCCAGGCCCTGAGTTCAAACCCCAGGACTAGCAAAAAAAAAGTCATCATTAAAAAAGATATCTGGCCGGAAGTTTGGCCTAGTGGTAGAGTGCTTGTCCAGAATTCAACACGACTTGGGTTTGATTCCTCACTACCACACACATAGAAAAAAGCCAGAAGTGGTGCTGAGGCTCAGGTGGTAGAGCTCTAGCCTTGAGAATGCCCAAGGTTAGCACTGAGGCCCTGAGTGCAAGCCCAAGGACTGGCAAAAAACAACCAAACAACAAAAAAATTATCTGTCTGTCTATATCTGATGCTGCCATCTTTGTCCCAGGTAAGAAACGTAGTTACAAAGCCATTCACTGGGGGCCGGGAGTTTGGCCTAGTGGTTAAAGTGCTTGCCTAGCATGCATGAAGACCCGGATTCGATTCCTCGGTACCACATACATAGAAAAAAGCCAGAAGTGGTGCTGAGGCTCAAGTGGTAGAGCTCTAGCCTTGAGAAAGTCCAAGGACAGTGCTCAGGCCCTGAGCTCAAGCCCAGGACTGGCAAAAAAAAAAAGAACAAAGCCATTCACTGGTGGGTCAGGTATGTAATCCTAGCTACTCAGGAGGCTGAGATCTGAGGATCATGGTTTGAAGTTAGCCCAGGCTGGAAAGTTTGTGAGACTCTTTTCTCCAACTAACCACCAGAAAACTGGAAGTGAAGCTGTGCCTCAAAGTGGTAGAGCACTAGCCTTGAGCAAAAGACTTCAGAGACAGCGCCCAGGTCCTGAGTTCATGTCCAGTGGCCAACAAAAAAAATAGTTACACAAACTGATCTATTTCACAGGAAATGGCCTCAGGAAGACCAGCAACCCCTTTAGGTGTATGTGGGGACTGTGGTTTGACTTGGTTTCCTGTGACCAATTCCAAAGAAGGCTACTAGCTATACCAGTTTACTTGGTATACCAGGTTTCAAATCAGTGAGGAATTCACAGGACAGATGCGTGAAGCGGTTGTGGACAATGGGGCCTCTTCCTCCTTCACCGAAACAGTCTTCTTTGGTGTACTGGCAACTAACTGATTAGTTCTTTTCATTTAGTTTTTTTTTTTTGTTGTTGTTGTTCTGGTACTAGGCTTAAACTCAAGGACTGGGCTCTGTTCCTGAGCTTCATTTGTGCAAGGCTAACACTCTGCCACTTGAGCCTCAACTTAACTTCCTGATTTTTTGTGGTTAATGGGAGATAAGAGTCATGTGGACTTTCCTGCCAGGACTGGCTTTGATCCACAACCCTCAAATCTCAGCTTTGTGAGGGCAAGAGGTACCAATGCCCAACTTGATTAGTTTTTTTTTTCAAAAATTATTTATTAGAAAATTCAGTAAAATATATAAAATATTTATTATTTTAGCCATGTTAAAAATGCACAGTTTAGCCAAGTGCTGGTAGCTCATGCCTGCAATCCTAGCTACTCAGGAGGCTGAGATCTAAGGACCAAGATTCAAAGCCAACCCAGGCAATAAGGTCCACGAGACCTTTATCTCTAATTAGGCACTAAAAATCCACAAGGGGAGCTGTGGCTTAAGTGGTAGAGCAATATCCTTGAGAGAAAAGGACACCCCCTAGGCTCTGAGTTTAAGCTCTTATACTGGCACAAAAGAGAGGAAGGGAGGGATGGAAGGACATAGGGAAAAAGTGAGAGAGGAGGAAGAGAGAGAGAGGGAGAGAGACAGAGAATACGTAGTTAAGTAACCTTAAGTACATTCACATGGTTGGGCAATAAACACCATCATGACCTGTTTCCCAAACCTTTTCATGTTGCAAAACTGAAACTCTGTACCATGAGTCTCCATTTCATCCCCTCTTGCTCTTTCACTCTTGATATTGGTAATTTATGTCTACTCTTTGTTTTTTGTTTATATTTTTACACAGTCTAGCTAATTTGACCTTCTTTTTTAAAATCTTTTCAAGGAACTTAGCTTTGGTTTCACTGATATTTTCTAGTTATTCTGTTTTTGATTGTCTTGATTTCTTTCCCTACTTTTGTTCTTTCTACCTATCAGGATCCTTTAAGTTTGAGTTGTCTTTTTCTCATTTTGTAAGGTGGGAATTTAGGTTTGGAGTGAGGCCGTGTGTGTATGTGTGTGTGTGTGTGTGTGTGTGTGTGTGTGTGTGTGTGTGTGTGTGTGTGTGTGTATGGTGGTCCTGGAGCTTGAACACCAAGGGTACTATCCGTGAGCTTTTTTTTTTTTTAATTCCATGCTAGTGGGGCCGGGAGTTTGGCCTAGTGGTAGAGTGCTTGCCTAGCATGCACAAAGACCCGGGTTCAATTCCTTGGTACCATATACATAGAAAAAAAAGCCAGAAGTGGTGCTGAGGCTCAAGTGGTAGAGCTCTAGCCTTGAGAAAGCCCAAGCATCAACTGCTCCCCCCCAAAAAATCCATACTAGTGATCAAAAGCCATAGCTAGTGATCAAATTGGAGCCATAGCTCCACTTCTGGATTTTAGTGGTTAATTGGAGATGAGAGTCTGCCTGGGCTGGCTTTGAAGCCTAATCCTCAGATCTCAGCCTTTTTTAGTAGCTAGTTTTACAGGCATGAGTCACTGGCACTTTCTTTCTTTTCTTTCTTTTTGCCAGTTGTGGGGCTTGAACTCAGAGCCTGAGCACTGTCCTTGGACTTTCTCAAGGCTAGTGCTCTACCACTAGAGCCAAAGCACCACCTCCAGCTTTTTTCTATGTATGTGGTACCGAGGTATCGAACCTGGGTCTTCGTGCATGTTAGGCAAGCACTCTACCACTAGGCCAAACTCCTGGCCCTCTTTCTTTCTTTTCTTCCTTTCTTTCTACCTTTCTTCCTTCCTTCCTTCCTTCCTTCCTTCCTTCCTTCCTTCCTTCCTTTCTTTCTTTCTTTCTTTCTTTCTTTCTTTCTTTCTTTCTTTCTTTCTTTCTTTCTTTCTTTCTTGTGGGTCATGGGGCTTGAACTTGGCCTGGGTGCTGCCCCTGAGCTCTTCAGCTCAAGGCTACCACCCTACCCTTGAGCCAAGCCCCACTTCCCATTTTCTAGAGGTTAACTGGAGTCTCAGGTTCTTTTGTGCCTGGGCTGGCTTTGAACCTTGATCCTCAGATCTCAGCCTCCTGAGTAGCTAGGATTACAGGCATGAGCCACCATGCCCCGACTTCTTTCTCTTTCTCTTTCTCTTTCTCTTTCCCTCTCCCTCTCCCTTTCTCTCTCTTTGAGCTTTTGCTCAAGGCTAGTGTTCTACCATGTAAACCACAGCATAACTTCTGGCTCTTTCTGAGTAGTTTGTTGGCAACAAGAGTCTCACAGACTTTCCTGCCTGGGGTGGCTTCGAATCTCTCATGATCCTCAGATCTCAGCCTCCTGAGTAGCTAGGATTACAGGTGTTAGTCACCAGTGTTGAGCCTGCCTCCCCCCCCCTCTCTCTGCCAGTCCCGGGACTTTAATCAGGGTGTGGCCAATGTCCTTGAGCTTTCTTAAGGCTAGAGTTCTTTTTTTCTAACCTATCCATTTCATGTCATAATTTTTCCTATAAGCAAAGCTTTAGCTTCATGCTGCAACTTATAGTATGTTATTCAAGTGTCATTTAATTGAAAATGTTTTCCAACTTGCTTTTCAACTTACTCTTTGTCCTATAGGTTACATAAAAGCATGTTTTCTTTTTCCTAATTTTTTTTTGCCAGTCCTGGGCTTGAGCTCAGGGCCTGAGCACGGTCCTTGAACTTTCTCAAGGCTAGAGCTCTACCACTTGAGCCTCAGCATCACTCTGGATTTTTTTTAATCTATGTATGTAGTACCAAGGAATCAAACCCGGGCCTTTGTGCATGCTAGGCAAGCATTCTACCACTAGGCCAAACTCCCGGCCCCATTTTTTTTCCTAATTTTTATAAGTATCTTTAGGTATTTGTACAGAGGTGTTTTATTTCAAACATGTCAATTTGTGAGTACTATGCATTTTTCTTTTTCTTTTTCTTTTGCCAGCCTGGTCTTGATCTCAGGGCCTGAGCACTGTCTTTTGACTTTCTCAAGGCTAGAGCTCTACCACTTGAGCCACAGCACCACTTCCAGCTTTTCTGTGTGTGGGGTACCAAGGAATTGAACCCGGGCCTTCATGCATGCTAGGGAAGCACTATACCACTAGTCCAAACTCCTAGCCCCAGTACTATTTTTGAATTTGCTGGTGTGTGTGTGTGTGTGTGTGTGTGTGTGTGTGTGTGTGTGTGTGTGCGTGCGCGCGCGCGCGCCTGCCCATCCTGGGGCTTGAACCCGGGACCTAGCACATTACCACTTGAGCCACATATGTTTCTGGGTTTTTGGTAGTTAATTGGGCACAAGAGTCTCATGCGCTTTCCTGCCTGGGTTGGCTTTGAGCCATGATCTTTAGATCTCAGCCTTTTGAATAGGATTACAGGACTGAACCACCAGCACCCAGCTTCCAACTTTGTTTTGTACTTACTCTTTGACCTATAGGTTATGTACAAATGTTTTTCATGCCTAAGCATTTGGAGATTTCCTACAAATTTTTTTCTGTCATTGATTTTAGCCTAGCTCCATTATGGTCAGATAGCATTGCATGCATTATTTTAGTTCTTTTTAAAATTGTTAAGATTGTTTTGTTATGACCTAGAATGGTCATATGGATACGGATTCTTCTGTTCATTTTTCACTTATAAGGATCTTTGTGATTATATCTGGTCCACAAGATAACCTGAGATTATCTCTCTCAAGATGCTTATTTAGTCACATTGTCCCCTAACCTAACATTTCACACATTTTTGGAATTAGAACATGGATATTTGGGGGGGGGTATAGTCTGTGTACTTACACCCCCATTTGTTCCCAAACCTTTGTTATGACTGTTACTGTCCTACATTGAATCACAGAGGTAGGGCATTGTTCTGAAAGTATCAAGGGCTCTGATCCACAGAAGAGAAAAACATGCACAGTCAGTGATCAGTAGGAATAATATATCTGATAGTGTTGCTCACTGCAATTAGCATTTACCCCAGGCTCAACATGTGCCAGTACTCTGCATGGATTATAGGTTCTGCAACCCCATTTTTATAGTTATAAGTTTTGAAAACCAGACAGAAGACATGATTTTTGCCTTGACATAGTAAGCAGGAGAGCACCTAGGATTAGAATTTTGGCTTTATTTCCAGTGCAAGACTTTAAAAACGATCTCAAATCATGAACACTACTCCTGGGAGCTTAAGAGAAGCCTCCTCAGAGTGCACCCTTCATGGAACTGCAACTATAAGATGGATTTTTTTCTTTCTTTTTTTTTTGCCAGTCCTGGGCTTGAACATCGTCCTTGGGCTTTCTCAAGGCTAGTGCTCTACCGCTTGGGCCACAGCACTGGCTGGCTTTTTCTGTGTATGTGGTACTGAGGAATTGAAGCTGGGGCTTTGTGCATGCTAGGCAAACACTTACTACTAGACCACATTCTCAGCCCCTGGAAGATGGATTCTTTTTCTAGCCAGAGTATTTTATTGTCAAAGGTGATGTATAGAGGGGTTACATAAGTAAGGTAATGAGTATATTTCTTTTTGGACAATGCCATTTCTTCCCTCATTCTCTCCAAGGTTTTTAGCTCCATCACCACCCATAAGTTATATAGTTCACTTTCAACACAGTGTCCTCTGAAAACCACTGCTGAATTTTTTTCACCGTTTGTCCATCCATTTCAAAGACAATTAAGCAATCAAGACAGAAAGAAAGGAAAATAAAAACAACAAAGGAAAAAAACCCTCTTATTTTCATTTCCTGGAGTTCACTTCGGTAAATATTATGTGATCAGATGCACACAGGCATTACACCTTCGTGCTTTTCCTCTAAGTATATACTCCTTTGGCCTCATTGTGTGTGAACGCCTAGAGTCATGTCTCAGTGTTGTAGGATGGAATTTTAGGAATATAATAGTGGGTAAATCATGACCATTTCTGCCACGGAGAGGCTATTTGCTTCCATCTTTTCTGTGTATTTCTGATAGTCTCTTATTTCTCTCTCTCTCTCTCTCTCTCTCTCTCTCTCTCTCTCTCTCTCTCTCTCTCTCTCTCTCTCCCTCCAGTCCTTCTTTCTCTCTCCCTCTCTCCTCTTCCTTCTCCTCCTCCCTCTCTCCCCTCACTTCTCTGAGTGGGTGGGAATAATGACCCCCAATACATGCAAGTCCATGCTGCAGTGTAGAAATACCCTTAACAAATACCCCTGTTAAAGGAGCTTCAGTGTTGAAAGCTAGCCAGAAGCTGAGTGTGGGAGGGGGTCCACTTTCTTTGGGCAGCTTGGGGACTAGCAGATGGTGTGACTGATAAATGTTTCTGGATAGAGATGCCTAGGCATTTCTTCTAGACATTTTTTTGATCAGTCCTGGGGCTTGAGCTCAGGGTCTGGGCACTGTCCTTGGGCTTTCTCGAGGCTATCACTCTATCACTTGAACCACAGCAGCACTTCTGGCTTTTTTTGTGTATGCGGTACTGAGGAATAGAACCCAGGGCTTCGTGCACGCTAGGCAGGCACTCTACCACTCTCTCATTCCCAGCCCCTTCTAGGTTTTGCCAGTGTGGGGACTGGAACTCAGGGCCTGAGCACTATCCTTGGGCTTTCTCAAGGCTAGATCTTCAGCACTTGAGCCACACCACCACTTTCCTGCATTTTCTATGTATGTAGCACCGAGGAATCGAACTCCAGTCTTCATGCATGCTAGGCAAGCACTCTACAACTAGGACAAACTCCCGGTCCCCTTCTAGGCATTCTTATCTATTCTCATACAAATTTTTCAGGCCCCTAGGCTTCCCCCACCACCACAAGGACTCCTGTTTCCTTTCTTCAAGCGCTGGACAATAGGACTCAGAGGACCCTCTCCTCAGAATCTCCTTTCTCCCCCAAATGGCTAAGAACTGTGCTGGGAAAACACATTCTACCCTCTCGTAGGAATCTGTCAGAATGTCCCTGTTATAGAACAACTGAAAAATTCTCTGGGATCCTGATGAGACTCAAGACATTGCCTGAGAGTTTAAAGCAAGTGCCTGAGACTAAGGGAGAGGATTCTTTCTTTTCTTTAATTTTTTGCCAGTCCTGAGGCTTGAACTCAGGGCCTGAACACTGTCCTTGGGCTTTCCTCAAGACTAGCACTCTACCAGTTGAGCCACAGCACCACTTCCAGCTTTTTCTATGTATGTGGCACTGAGGAATTGAACCCAGGTCTTTGTGCATGCTAGGCAAGCACTCTACCACTAGGCCAAATTCCGGCCCTTTTTATTTTTTATAGTGGGACTTGAACTCTGGGCCTGGGTGCTGTCCCTGAACTCTTTAGCACAAGGCTATCGCCCCACCCCTTAAGCTACAGCACCATTTCCAGTTTTCTAGTGGTTAATTAGAAATAAGAGTCTCACCGTGCTCAGCATGGCTTTGAGCCACAGTCCTCAGATCTCAGCCTACTGAGTAGCTAGGTTTACAGGTATGAGCCACCGTGCCCATCTAGGGGAGAGGATTCCTGAGGAAGTGAGATGGTATTTCAGAGCTGGGTCTTCAGAATGACAGTTTTCTTCCAAGGGTCTTAATGAATTTTTTTTTCCAGTCCTGGGCTTGAGCTCAGGGCCTGAGCAGTGTCCTTGGACTTTCTCAAGGCTAGTGCTCTACCACTTGAGCCTCAGCACCACTTCTGGCTTTTTTCTATGTATGTGGTACCGAGGAATCGAACCCGGGTCTTCATGCATGCTAGGCAAGCACTTTAACCACTAGGCCAAACTCCCGGCCCGGTCTTAATGAATTTTAAACGGAATAGCACAGCCCTGTTGCTACTGTGGAGCAACACGGGTATGGGGAGGGACACCCAGGGCCAGCCTGAAGTCCCTCGGAGCCGAGCGAGATGGTAAGTATCGATGACCCAGCCCTCCCCCAATTATGGGGGAAGAAACCACACCAAGCCAGGAGCTGTGTCAACCATGAAAGCGCAGCAGATCTCAGGTTTATTGTGTCAGGCACTTAGTTATATACTGTTGGGGAAAGAGAAGGTGGGAACTGGAAAGCTAGCCAATAGGAAGAGGGCCACCATGAGATCACTAAGGTTCAGGGGCAAAGTTTTAGGTACTGGGCAGGACCAGTGGAGCAAAGCGTAGGGGCCCTGCGCTGCGGCGGGGAGGGGGGGGGGGTTCAGTCGAATCCCGAGCACAGAAATAAGAGAGGTATGCAAGGAACATGAGGAATGCCTGGCCAAAGCCCTTTCCTCTGAACCAGAATGATGAACAGGCCTCAGAGATGGAGATAAGGCCCCAACACAGCCCCATATTTGTGGCTCACACCTATAATCCTAGCTTCTCAGGAGACCAAGGTCTTGAGAATCTTGGTTCAAATCATACAGGGTAGACAAATCCTTGAGATTTTTTTTTTCCAGTCCTGGGCTTGAGCTCAGGCCTGAGCACTGTCCCTGGACTTTCTCAAGCCTAGAGCTCTACCACTCGAGCCTCAGCACCACTTTCTGCTTTTTTCTACATATGTGGTACCGAGGAATCAAACCCGGGCCTTCGGGCATGCTAGGCAAGCACTCTACCACAAGGACAAACTCCTGGCCCAAATCCTTGACATTATTATCTCCAGCAAAAAGCCAAAAGTGGACATGTGGCTCAAATAGTAAATTGCCATCCTTGATTGAAAAAGCCAGGTTTTGACTTCAAACAAAACAATACAACAACAAAGACCAGAATAGAACATAAGGAGTAAGCCAGATGTGATGCTCATGCCTGTAATTGTAGCCACTCAGGAGGCTGAGATCTGAGGATCTCAGTTCAAAGCCAGCCCAGGCACTAAACATAGTGAGACTCTTATCTCCAATTAACCACTAGAAAACCAGAAGTGGCACTGAGACCCAAGAGGAAGGGGAGGTAGCTTTGAGCTGAAGAGAACAGGGACAACGCCCAGACCCTAGGGTAGGGCAGTAGCCTTGAGCTGAAGAGCTCAGTGAGAGCCCAGTGTCCAAGCCCTACGATCGACACAAAAAAAGAACATGAGTATTTTGTAGTACTGAAGATCAGATCCAGTATTACACAATCATAATTATGTCTTTAAAACAGAAGGGTTCTCACATTTGTACCATAATTAATCAAATCACAAATGTTATAGATTGAATGTCATGCCAATTTTTCTAGAGAAATGCTAAGAAAGGATGCTGCTAATTAAACTATGATCCTTTACCTCATCTCGGTGACTGCATAATGATGAAATTTTCACATAAGTTGAAATTTATTTTTAAACCAGTTCATTTTCATTGTTTCATTTCACAGTTGCCTTCTGCCATGGTTTATTATTTATAATTTTGCATAATGACAGAATGTCTTCAAACTTACGTAAGAGTAGGAGGAAGCTGGATGCCAGGAGCCAATGTCTATAATCCTAGCCACTCAAGCGGCTAAGATCTGAGTATCTCAGTTCAAAGCCAGCCGAGGCAGAAAAGTCTGTGAGACTCTTATCTCCAATTAACCATTAGAAAAAATCACAAGTGGAGCTGTGGCTCAACGTGGTAGAGTGTTAGCCTTGTGAGAGGAAAAGTTCAGGGACAGTACTTAGGCCTGCGTTCAAGCCCCATCACTGACAAAAAAAAAAAAAAGGAATAGGAGAGGAGGATGTGTCGTCAGTGGTTCTTGCCTGTCATCCAAGTTACTTGGAAGGCAGGGAATGGAAGGGGGATTAAGATTTGAGGACATGATGCTGAAGGTGTGGCTTAGTAGAAATCCATCCAGTGAGTATCAGGTACCAAGTTTGAGTTCGGGTCTTGGAATAAAAAAGAAAGAAAGAAAGAAAGAGGTCTGAGAGTTTGGCCTAGTGGTAGAGTGCTTGCCTAGCATGAACAAAGACCTGGGTTCGATTACTTGGTACCACACATATAGAAAAAGCTGGAAGTGGTGCTGAGGCTCAAGTGGTAGAGCTCTAGCCTTGAGAAAGTCCAAGGACAGTGCTCAGGCCCTGAGCTCAAGTGCAGGATTGGCAAAAAGAAAGAAAGAAAGAAAGAAAGAAAGAAAGAAAGAAAGAAAGAAAGAAAGAAAGAAAGAAAGAAAGAAAGGAAGGAAGGAAGGAAGGAAGGAAGAAAGAAAGAAAGAAAGAGAAGATATTTGAGGATAGCCTTAGCAAGAAATCTGCAAGACAGATCTCAACAAATAGCTAGGTATAGTGGTGTGCACCTATCATCCCAGCTACATGTAAGGCAGAGATTGAGAAGATCGTGATTCCAGGCCAGTTCAAGGAAGAAAAAAAAAAAGCAAACCACCAATCTCCACAAGAAAATCTGGGTATGATGGTGGGTATCTCTAATCTCAATTGCAGTGGGAAATGTAAAAGGACGATTGAGGGTTGGGAGTTGGGCCTAGTGGTAGAGTGCTTGCCTAGCATGCACAAAAACCTGGGTTCAATTCCTTGGTACCACATACATAGAAAAAATTGGAAGTGGTGCTGTGGCTCAAATAGCAGTCCACTAGCTTTGAGAAAGCCCAAGGACAGTGCTCAGGCCTTGAGTTCAAGCTCCAGGACTGGCAAAAAGAAAGGTAGATTGAGGCTCAGGGTGGCCTGGTCTAAAATGAAAACACTATCTGAAACATATGCAGAGTAAAAAGGGCTGGAGTTGTAGCTGAAACAGTAGAAGAACTGCTTGCCTAGCAAGTGTGAAACTACAATCAAATGGTAGTACTATCAAAAACCAAGAGGAATTTGATTTTGGAGGAAAATCTCAGATGTGTGTATTAGTCTGAATGGAAGAATGATGGGCCATATACATCAGGTGAAGTGTGAGTGGCTGAAGGATTCAGAAATCTCTGCTGAAATTCTACTGGGAGCCAGGCCTCAGTCTTTCCTAGCTTCCCAGAAGGCTCTACTTGGAGTCAGGTACACAGTCACATCTAATAACACCCCGATGCCCACTCAGGATAGGAGGATAAGAGGCTTATCCTCCAAGTCAGTATCAGCCCAGTGCACGCCGGGAGCGAGTAAGTAGTCACATGATCCTCACACAAATTCCGCTGGGGAGTGTCTCTAACCAAAATTATAAACTCATTTCCGGGCACCAGTGGCTCATACCTATAATCCTAGCTACTCAGGAATCTGAGATGTGATGATCTTGGTTTGAATGTCTTTTTTTCTTTTACTGTGTGTGTGTGTGTGTGTGTGTGTGTGTGTGTGTGTGTGTGTATGTGCTTATATTGGGGCTTGAACTCAGGGCCTTGTGCGCTTGCATGGCTTTTTCAACCCACTTCTACAAGCATTTGTTTTTCTGTTAGTCTTGAGGCTTGAACTCAGGGCCTGGGTGCTGTCCCTGGCTCCAAGGCTAGCACTCTACAACTTGAGCCACAACTTCACTTTTGGATTTTTTTTTGTGCTTAATTGGAGATTAGAGTATCATGAGCTGGGCATCAATGGCTCATGCCTATAATCCTAGCTACTCAGGAATAGTTAGCCTTGGCTAAAAGAGCTCAGGGACAGTGCCTAGACCCTAAGTTCAAGCCCAGTGACTGACAAAAAAGTCTCCTAGACTTTCCTACCTAGTCTAGCTTTGAATCTCTATCCTCACATGTCAGCCTCCTGAATAGCAAGGATCACAGGTATGAGCCACCAGTTCCCAGCACTACAAGTGATTCTTGACAAGTGGCTTCCAGGAACTGGTGCTCCACACCTGATTAGCCACTACTCAGGAGGCTGAGATCTGAGGATCTCAGTTCAAAGTCAGCCCAGGCAGGAAAATCCATGAGACTCTTATCTCCAATTAACTACCAAAAAGCTGGAAGTAGAGCTGTGGCTCTAGTGATAAAGTGCTAGTTCAAAGCTAACCAGGACAGAAAGTCTGTGAGACACTTATCTTCAATTAACCACCAGAAAACTGGAAGGGTCCCTGTGGATCAAAGTGGTAATGTTAACCTTGAGCAGAAGAGCTCAAGGACAGTGCCCAGACCCTGAGTTCAAGCCCATGACCACCATCACCACTACCAAAACCAAAACCAAACACCTAAGTAGTATTACTTTGCAAAATTGTCATTCATTCAACAAACACCAACAAGTGCCTACTATCTGCCAGGCACTGTTCTAGAGACAATAGAGACATCAGGCACCTAGAAAGAAACATGTCCCTGCTATGGGGGAGATGACATTCTAGAGGATGTTTCAGGTTTTACGCTGATAGGTGCTGCCACGTTGCTGTTCCATTGACAGCATTCTCAGCGCTCCTTTTGAGTGAAGGGAATGGATTCTAAGGCCTTTGTTCTCTTCAACATCTTCCGGCTCAGGGCCTGGAACAGTCTATCTGGGGCTGTGGGTATGGAGTGGGAAAAGATGGGCACGGAAAAGTCTACTGGGGAGCGGGAGGAGGCAGAAATGGACTGATTCACGTGGTTGATAACATCAAAGCCTCCTTGATCACACCGCTAGAGCCACTAGAGGGCCTAAGGGAGGGAAGGATAAAGGATAAAGTACAGGATGGAAATGCCCAGGTTACACCACTGCGGCTGGCAGTTACCGTTGGGAATTATCACTAGGCAGAGTTGCCGGGGAGGGGTGGGGGGAGGAGAAAGATGGGGGGGGAGGCGTCTACTTTGGAAGAAACCATTATGTGGGCTGAGGAGGGGGCACTAAGGGCTGTTTCCATATAGTGCAGAGGGTATAAGCACGAGATCCGGATCGAGGCAGAAATGGCAGTATTTTGATTTTCCCATTCTTTCGGTTCCCTCTTGACTTCCAGGCAGGTATCCACTATCTGACCAAAGCCTCCAATTCTTCCGATCTTCGATTGCAATTTCGCAGGCTCCTTTCTTCTCGGTTGTCTTGGAAACAGTGGCTTGATCATGCGGCGATTTGCCATTGGTTACAAGGAGAGGGAGGCGGGCCTGAGGTGCGTTCTGGAGTCTGATTGGTCAACTTGAGCTTCCATCTTTCCTAAATTTTTTTCCTGTGCGCACTAAGAGACAAACCCAACCACCCGGCTGCGTGCTGAGCTCCCATAGGCTGCAGGTTCCACGCATGCGCGTTCAGTGGGTGCTTGGTCAGTGCTCATTAAGGTGGCAGACGTTTGGGATTGAAAGCGGGTTTACAAGGGTCACTGGATTGTAGTTATTTTTTTTTCCAAGGAGTGCATGAGTGATGGGGAAAGAACTCTTGTGGGTCCTCGTTTAGTACTAAACTCTGGAGGAAGCCCAGTAGGAGGCTCTGCCTTCACTCAGCCGCACTTTAAGTGCATTCATTTTTGTTAATTCGTTCCTTCATTCCCTCCATTGCTAACATTGCACTTTCAAATTTGGGGGTTAGGGCAACTTCATAGACTCATTTCATTAATCAGAAATTGTGCAGTCATGAGTTGGGTAGCCTCTGGCCTCAGGACCTTAGAATTGGACTTGCATCCAAATGTCCTGGCAGTTGGTACTATTGCAATTCTATCTTTCCCATGTTAATTCTAGAAATATGTTAAGAACCTGGAGCCAGTTTTAATTTTATAAATCGGTAGGTAGTCCAATCTGATTTTAAACCAGGGTAAATATTTATCTAAAGGTGATAACAACTTGGGAATGGAGGTACACACCTATAATCCCAGAGCTTATGAGGAAGACATGAGTGAGTTTGAGGAAAACCTGAACTACATATAAAACTCTGTCTTAAAACAAAGAAAACGGAAACAAAACACTTCTATGCTCACCAGCTATATTTGCAATAGTTCCTTTTGTGATGTGTAGGAAAGTGTGAAAAGCTACACAATATAATGAAATACAAAAGTAAATTTGAAAGTATGAGAGGAAATAAGCAAACCCTAAAATTGAGCACTGGCATACACAAATGAGCTCAATAAATTACACAGGGAAGTATTTTCCCCGGTAACTAGAACACAGATAATTGCTTATGTCAGCTTGGTCACTATGCAGAGAAAGGGCACTGGCCATGTGCAAAACCTTCATTATTCAATTTTATTTTCCCCCCACTCGCTCCCCCTTTTGGTATTGGGGCTTGAACTCAGGGCCTAGGTGCTGTCCCTGACATTCTATTGTTCAAGGCTAGCACTCTACCATTTGAGTCACAGCTTCAATTTCAGCTATTTGGTGATTAATTGAGATGAGAGTCTCACAAACATTACTGTTCTGGATATCTTGTGTGATCCTTAGATGTCAGCCTCCTGAGAATATTACAGGCATGAGCCACCCATGCTTGGCTATTCCCACCTTGCACGCCCTACCGTCTATGCAATTTTTTTTCATTGTGGGACTTGGATTCTGGGCCTGGGTGTTGTCCCTGAGCTCTTCAGCTCAAGGCTATCACCCTACCCCTTGAGCCACAGCCCCACTTCCCATTTTCTAGTGATTAGAGATAAGAGTCTCACAAACATTAGTGCCCGGCTGGCTTTGAAGCGTGATCCTCAGATCTCAGCTTCCTGAGTAGCTAGGACTACAGGCATGAGCCACCATGCCTGGCAAAAGTCTGGGAGACTCATCTCCAATTAAACACTAGAAAAGCTGGAAATGGCGCTATGGCTCAAGGGGTAGGGTGGTAGCCTTGAGCTCAGGGACAGTGCCCAGGCCCAGATTTCAAGCCCCACTACTGACAAAAAACAAACATTGCATATATCAATCATTTGTTTATTTTGTTTGGTTATACTAGTATCTTAATTTGCTTCTTTTTCTTTCTTTTTTTTTTTAATTTTCTGTCGGTCATGGGGCTTGAACTCTGGGCCTGGGTGCTGTTTCTGAGCTCAAGGCTCCCACCCTACCTCTTGAGCCATAGAGCCACTTATGATTTCTTGGTGGTTAACTGGATATAATTGTCTCATGGACTTGTGCGTCCGGGCTGGATCTGCACTGCAATTCTCAGATCTCAGCCTCCTGAGTAGCTAAGATTATAGGTGTGACCCCCCAGCACCTAGCTGTTTCTTTTTATTTGCTGAGTAATGTTTCATTGCATGGTTAAAGAAGTTGAGGGGCCGGGAGTTTGGCCTAGTGGTAGAGTGCCTGCCTAGCATTCACGTAGACTTGGTTCGATTCCTCGGTACCACATACATAGAAAAAGCCAGAAGTGGTGCTGTGGCTCTAGGTAGAGCTCTAACCTTGAGGCAAGCCCGAGAACAGTGTTCAGGCCCTGAGCTCAAGTCCAGGACTGGCAAGAAGGTGAAGGAGAAGGAGAAGGAGAAGGAGAAGAAGTAGTTGAATATCCCTTATTTGGAATACTTAGAAGCAGAAATGTTTCAGAATTCAGACTATTTTTTAGATTCTCGAATATTTGCATATACTTAATGAGATATTGTAGAGATAGTATTCACAAGCAAACATAAAATCTATTCATGTTCCATAAGCATCTTAACAGCTCATAATATATATATATATATGTATATATATATATATGATCATGGGAATTGAACTTTGGGCCTCGGCCCTGTCCTGAGCTTGTCAGCTCAAGGATACTGCCCTACCCCTGAGCCACAGCCCCATTTCCCCTTTTCAAGTGGTTAATTGGAGATAAGAGTCTCACGTTCTTCAGTGCCAGGGCTGGCTTGAATCGCAATCCTCAGATGTCAGCCTCCTAAGTAGCTAGGATTACAGGTGTGAGCTACTTTGCCCAGCTAAAAATAATTTTATACAGTATTTTTTTTTTGCCAGTCTTGGGCTTCAGCTCAGGGTCTGAGCACTGTCTGGATTTTCTCAAAGCTAGAGCTCTACCACTTGAGCCACAGCACCACTCCAGCTTTTTTCTATGTATGTGGTACCAAAGAATCTGAGCACTGTCTGGATTTTCTCAAAGCTAGAGCTCTACCACTTGAGCCACAGCACCACTTCCAGCTTTTTTCTATGTATGTGGTACCGAAGAATCGAACCCGGGTCTTCATGCATGCTAGGCAAGCACTCTACCAATAGGCCAAACTCCCAGCCCTTATACAGTATTTTTTTGCCAGTCCTGGGCTTAAGCTCAGGGCCTGAGCACTGTCCTTGGATTTTCTCAATGCTAGAGCTCTACCACTTGAGCCTCAGCACCACTTCCTGTTTTTTTTTTCTATGTATGTGGTACCGAGGAATCGAACCTGGGTCTTCATGCCTGCTAGGCAAGCACTCTACCACTAGGCCAAACTCACGGCCCATTATACAGTATTTTTAAGTGTCGTTGTGTTTTGTAGACTACATGGGACCAGGTATGGAATTTTCCACTTGAAGAATCTTGTTGGTGTTCCAAAATGCTTTAGATATTGGAGCAGTTTGGAGTTTAGGTGTTTGGATTAGGTAGGGATGGATGCTTTTTTTGCATTCATAATTTGTTTATCTGTTCACCTGCTTATGGATGTTTGAATCAATTCCAGTTTGGGGTGATGACAAATGCATGAGTACCATCATACAACTTTTTGTGTGAACATAAATCTTTTCAGTGTATTCTGAGCAAGTTCACACCCTCTATTATATTCTCATACCCCTCCTCTATGATTTTTTCTGTTTGGTGAATTCCATTTCCATTATGCTTTCTTCATATATGTATATGAACATGTATATATGTATGCACACACATCCATAATATATTTTTTGCCTCTCGGTATGCTTTCTTTTTTTTTCTTTTTTTTATTTCTTTTTTTTATTCTATTTAATAAAAGGGTAACATGATATTTGCCAGATAGAAGGTGCATTAATTCACATACATTGATACCCTTTCACATGTCTTGGTCTCATTACCCTCCTCCCCACCCCCCTCTTGGTTTTTCCCCCCCTTCCCTGTCCAATTTCAAGTAACCAAATACAAATGTATCCAATATATCAGATAACAAAGTGAGATATTGTGTCAATATGAGTTAACAAAGGAACAGCAAAAGAGATGAGATAACATAGCACATTAAGGACAGCAATCATTCATTATATGGCTTTTGTTTCAATATCCTGGAGGTCCTTTCAATTAGCTTTATACTATATGGCCTTATGTATCAAGTTTTTGCTCTATTGCAAATCTCTGCTAGTAGAGCCCAAGGTTTCTACAGGTTATGATGAATGAGGGAAACCATTGAGCCTAAGTTCCTTTGAGTCTGGCTTACTTCACTTAATATGATTTTTTCTAAGTCTTTCCATTTCCTAATAAAGGGGGCGATGTCGTTTTTTCTGACAGCAGCATAGAATTCCATTGTGTACAAATACCACATCTTGTGGATCCATTCAGATAAAATAGACTTCAAACTAAAATTAGTGAGAAAAGACAAAGAAGGTTACTACATACTACTAAAGGGATCTTTCCTCCAGGAAGACATAACGATCCTAAATATTTACACACCCAATCCCGGAGCTCCAAACTTCATCAAGCAAACTTTGCGTTCACTGAAACCATACATAGAACGAAACACAGTGATTGTTGGTGACTTTAACACACCACTCTCACCTATGGACAGATCAACAAGGCAAAAACTCAATAGAGAAACCTTAGAATTGAACAATTATATAGACCAACTAGATCTAACAGACATCTGCAGAATATTCCACCCAACAACAACACAATATATGTTTTTTTTCAGCAGCACATGGAACATTTTCCAAAATAGACCACATCTTAGGCCATAAAACAAGCCTGCACAGATTCAGAAACACTGAAATTATTCCCTGCACGCTCTCAGACTACAAAGGCATCAAATTGGAACTGAACACACATCTCCACCAACGAAAACCCTGTAACTCCTGGAGATTAAACAACACATTGTTGAATCACCAATGGGTCATCGAAGAGATCGGTATGCGTTCTTTTCCCCCTCCTCTTCCCACTGATTCTCCCAGACTCATTCTTGCCTTTTACATTATATCCCATCATCATCATCATCATCATCATCATCATTTTTAGCCTAGATCATACAGAAGATGGAAAATATATCACTTTTGGGGCATTTTGTGTGTGTGTGTGTGTGTGTGTGTGTGTGTGTGTGTAGGTATTAAGATTGAGGCTTGAACTCAGGGCATTGAGCTCTCATTCTGCTTTTTTGCTCAAAGCTGGAGCTCTACCACTTGAGCCACAGTTTCACTTCTGGCTATTTGCTGTTTAATTGAAGATGAGTCACAGAGACTTTTCTGCCAGGACTAGCTTGAACATTGATCCTCAGATTTCAGCCTCCTGAGTAGCTAGGATTACAGGTATAATCCACCATGATCCAACTGGTATTTAGCTTTTGGAGGTTGGCTTATCTCACTCAACATGATACTCTTTCCACTTCCATTCATTTTCCTGAAAATGATATAATCCATTTTTCTTTATAAATGTATATAGATCCATTATCATATTTTTAATTCATCAATTCTTACACCTTAGCAGATCCCATAGCTTAATCCTTGTGAATAGAGCAGCAATAAATATGGGTATCTTCCTTGTAGATTTCATTTGGTTCATACAATTTTGCATTTGAAGCATGCAAATTTTGTCTTTGATTGCAAAGGACGTTAGTTTAATGTTGTTTTGTCTTACAATATATTTGTATTTTTTGTAGTGGAATATCATAAACTGGTAGCTAACAGTGATTAATTTAGGTATTGGGTCA
This sequence comes from Megascapheus bottae, assembly GCF_031878675.1. NCBI lineage: Eukaryota > Metazoa > Chordata > Mammalia > Rodentia > Geomyidae > Megascapheus > Megascapheus bottae. The sequence goes on from NC_143547.1 coordinate 30,488,425, forward strand.
CAGTGACATAAATCTGAATAACAAGGCTATTTTGAGCTAAAGCATTTTAGAACCTGCAGAACAGGAAAAACTCTTTATCTCCTGCTAACTGACTAAAAATAGAGTACAGTTTTCTCACTTTGTAAAGGAAATTTCCATTTGTGACAGTGTCTCTTAACTAGGAAGAAATCTACTTCTAGTGACAATCCTTATTAACTGAGAGTTCTGTCTGCTCAACATTTTTTTTGCCAGTCCAGGGGCTTGAACTCAGGGCTTGAGCACTGTCCTTGGGCTTTTTCCTCAAGGCTAGCACTCTGCCACTTGAGCCACAGCACCATTTCTGGCTTTTTTCCTATGTATGTGGTATCGAGGAATCGAACCCGGGTCTTTGTGCATGCTAGGCAAGCACTCTACTACTAGGCCAAACTGCCAGCCCTGCTCAACATTTTTTGTGCCAATCTTGGGGCTTCAACTTAGGACCTAGGTGCTATCCCTGAGCCTTTTTTATTTTTACTCAAAGATAACATTCTGCCACTTTAGCTACAGCTCCATTTCTGGCTTTTCTGGTAGTTAATTGATGGTAAGAATATAATAGACCTTTCTACCCAGGCTGCTGCAATCAGATCTTACCTACCCGAGTAGCTAGAAATGCAGGTGTGAGCTACCAGCAGCCTGCTCAAGATGACTTCTTTTTAGTGGTCCTGGTATTTGAACTCAGGGCCTGGGCACTGTCCTTGATTTGCTTTGCTCAAGCTTAGTGCTCTACCACTTTGCCAGAGCTCTGCTTCCAGCTTTTTGGTAGGCTGGAGATAAGAGTCTCACAGACTTTCCTGCCTAGGCTGGCTTCAAACTGTGAGTCTCAGATCTCAGCCTCCTCAATAGCTAGGATTATAGGCATGTGCCATTGGTGTCTGTTGAGACAAAGTATTTACTTACATTCTTTTTTATTTATTTTTATTTTTTGCCAGTCCTGGGCCTCGAACTCAGGGCCTGGGCATGGTCCTTGGGCTTTCTCAAGGCTAGAGCTCTACCACTTGAACCTCAGCACCACTTCTGGCTTTTTTCTATTGTATGTGTTACCAAGGACTCGAATCTGGGTCTTCATGCATGCTAGGCAAGCACTGTACCACTACGCTAACCTCCTGGCCCTTACTTACCTTCTTCCATGCCTCTCCCCATCAGAAACCCAAGTCCAAACCCACTTTCCTTGCTTAGCCAAAGGTGGTTTCCAAGTTCCATCAATTGTCAATCTGAATTTTCCTTTCTTAGTGAGATTCCTATGCATAGATTTGGACATAGGGAAATTGTTTTTCTCCTTTGTAAATTTAATACCTAGGACTTTGATCAAGTAGTCTATGGTAGTTATAGAGAAAAAATATTTCTAGCTGAGTGCTGTTAACTCCTGGCTATAATCTTAGCTATTCAAGAGACTGATGTCTGCCTATTATGGCTTGATGCTAACCCTTGCACAACAGTCTATGAAAATCTTATCTTCAAGTAATCAGCAAAAAGCTGGGAGTAGAGCTGTGGTTGAAGTGGTAGAGCAGGAGCCTTGAGAGGAAAAGCAAAAGGACAATGCCCAGGATTTGAGTTTAAGCCCCAGTCCCAGTACAAAACAACATACAGACTTAGGTGAGTATAAGTCGCTCATTCCTATAATCCTAGCTACTGAGGAAACTGAGATCAAGCTCCACCACCACATCGTGTGTGTGTGTGTGTGTGTGTGTGTGTGTATGTGTGTGTGTGTGTGTATTATATATATATATATATATGCATGCTGCAGATGCATGTGAGGTTCTCCAAATTCCCCACCTTCGGTTGGAAAGCATAGTGAAGTTCAGAACCATGCATTTGCCCAGAAGTTCAGTTCAGTGGCCATAGGACATCACCTAAGTCTTACCCTGGTTTTGCTGAGCTTGAACACAGAGCCTCCAGATCTGGCGCAGCTCTGTCTGTGTGTGTGTGTGTGTGTGTGTGTGTGTGTGTGTGTGTGTGTGTGTGTGTGTGTGTGTGTGTGTGTGTACTGGTCTTGGGGCTTGAACTCGGGGCCTGGATACTGTCCTGAGCTTTTATATTCAAGGCTAGGACTCTGTCACTTAAGCCACAGCCGTACTTCCAGCTTTTTTCTGGTTAATTGGAGATAAGAGTCTCACTTTCTGGCACAGGCTAGCTTGGGGTCATGATTGTCAGAGTTCAGTCCCTGAATATCTGAGATTACAAGAGTGAGACACTGCTGCTTGAGTTGCTCAGCTTTTTCCCACTATACTACTTGATACAACCCTCCAGGGCTAGTTTTTTGCTCGTCAATTGGAGATCAGTGTCTGAAGGCTTTGTCGGCCCAATTTGGCTGAGCAAACCATACCTGGATAGCAATATTATTATTTTTGTAATGGTTGAATAATATTCAATTGCATGGCTAAGTCATACGCTGCTTAACTCCTTATCTTGTGCCCATTTGATTTGGGTCTTCCAATTGTCTATCCTGAAAATAATACTGCTTATGAATATTGAAATACAGGTTTTGTATGCACATCTGTTTTCAACCCCTTTGAATGAAAGCAATAGAACTACAGAGGTAAATACTTTTTTTGGTGCTGGAGATGGGACCCAGTCCTTGATAAGCAAGCACTCTGCCACTTAGGTTTATCCCCAGCTCTTAGAAAAAATCACTGGATGCAATGGTTCACACCTGTCTTCCTAGCTACTCAGGAGGTTGAGATCTGAGAATCACAGTTCAAAGCCACCCTGGGCTGTAAAGACCGTGACACTCTTATCTCCAATTCACCTCTAGAATTGTGGAAGTGGCGCTCAGGCTCAAGGGGTAGGGTGGTAGCCTTGAGCTGAAGAGCTCAGAGACAATGCCCAGGCCAGGAGTTCAAGCTCCAGGACTGACCAAAAAAAATAATGATAATTTTTATTTATTTATTTATTTTCATTTTATTTTTTGTGCCAATAACTAGGGATAGAACTCAGTTCCTGGACATTGTCACTTAGCATTTTCTCTCCAACTGGTGTTTTACCACTTGAGCCACACTTCTACTTCTGGCTTTTTAATGTTAATTGGAGATAAAACTTTTTTTTAAATTTTTTTGCCAGTGACGGCTTTAAATCACAGTTCTCAGACCTAAGGCTCCTGAATAGATAAGATTATAGATATGATTCACAAGTACCTGGCCTAGAAAACATTTATTGCCAGGCTTGAACTCAGGGCCTGGGCTTCTTTAGCTCAAGGCTGGCACTCTGCTTGAGCCACAGTGCCACTTCCAGAATTTTCTGTTTATGTGGTAGTGAGGAATCAGACCTGGGGCTTCATGCATGTTAGGCAAGCACTCTACAACTAAATCACTTTCCTAGCCTAGAAAACAACATTATGTTTCTTTCTTTCCTTTTTTTTGTCTGTCATGGGGCTTGAACTCTGGGCCTGGGTGCTGTCCCTGAGTTCTTCAGCTCAAGGCTACCGCCCTACCCCTGGGCCTGGGCGTTGTCCCTGAGTTCTTCATCTCAAGGCTACTGCCCTACCCCTTGAGCCACAACCCCACCTTCCTTTTTCTATGGTAAATTGGAGATAAGACTCTAAAGGTCTTAACAGGGCATGGTGGCTCTCGCCAATAATCCTAGCTATTCAGGAGGTTGAGATCTGAGGATCAAGGTTCAAAGCCAGCCGAGGCATAAAAGGACCTGAGACTCTTATCTCCAATTAACCTCTAGAAAATGGGAAGTGGAGCTTGCCTCCTGGGGTAGGGCAGTAGCCTTGAGCTGAAGAGCTCAGGGACAGCACCCAGGCTGAGTTCAAGCCCCATGACCCACACAAAAAAGAGAGTCTCAAGTTTTTTAGTGTCTGGGCTTTCTTAGAACTGTGATTTCAGCCTCCTCGGTAGCTAGAATTAAGACACGAGCCACCGCGCCTGGCAAAAACATTTCTGAGACTAAGAACTGAACTTGGTGTTTGATACTGTCTTTCATTACCTAGTGCTCTACTATTTGAGCCACACCTCCAACTATTAGGAAAAAAATTGCATGCCTGGTGCTGGACTTGAACTCAGGTGCTTGGTGCTGTCCCTGAGTGAGTGGGTTTTTTTTTGGCCAGTCCTGCTGCTTGAATTCAGGGCCTAAGCTTTGTCCCTGAGTCTCTCTGTGCTCAAAGCTAATGCTCTATCACTTGAGGCTAAGCACCATCTCCAGCATTTTCTGTTTATGTGGTGTAGGGCACATTGCATCAGGGAAATGGAAACCTAGGCTGTAGAAAAGAAGGCCTACCTTGTGGCCCAGTGCTCATTTCCTGGTTTTGGGACCCAACCTGCTTGTCGCCCGGTTGGAAGGCGTGGCTGTGGTTTGTGATGTAAAGTAAGGCTACCTCTGGCATTGGCCCTGAACACTTCTTCCCTCTCAGACAGCACCTGATTCCCCTTCTTTACCTACCTCCCCCCACCCTGCCCACCGTTGTGCTGACTGGCTCCTGCATCTTATATTAGCTGAATGTACTTCCTCAATAAATGAGTTCCTGCCTTGTCGGGTCTCTCTGACGTGTCTGATTGTCGACGAGGGAGGGCTGGGTGCAGGGAGGGCCAGGGTGTGTTCTCTCTATCCCTCTTGCAGGTTAGGAGGGATGGAGGACTGAAAACCCCGACAATGTGGTAATGAGGAATCAAACCCAGGGCTTCATGCATGCCAGGAAAGCACTCTACCAATAATCACATTCCAAGACCCCAGCCCCCCTTTTTTTCTTAAGGCTAGTGCTCTTTCACTTGAGCCACAGATCCTCTTCTGGCTTGCTTTGTAGTTTAGAGAAGAGGAGTCTCAATAACTTTCCTGCCTGGCTTGGCTTTGAAACTTGATCTTCAGATCTCAATCCCTTGAATAGCTAGGATTGCAAGCAGAAGCCACTGGTACACAGTTGAGGAAAGGTGTGTGTGTGTGTGTGTGTGTGTGTGTGTGTGTGTGTGTGTGTGTGTGTGTGTGTGTGTGTGTGTGTGTTACCAATCCTGAGGCTTGAACTTGGGGCCTGGGCATTATCCTTGAGCATGCTTTAGCTCATGGATAGTACTACCACTTTAAACAATTCTCTACTCCCTGCCTTTTGGTAGTTAATTAGTGATAAGTCTCTTGCCCAGGCTGGCTTTGAACGTTGATTCTCAGATCACAGCCTCCTGAGTAGCTAGGATTACAAGCATGAATCACCAGTGCCTGGCTCCTTGAAAACATTTTTAAACAGCAATTTCTTCTTTTTGTTGTTGCTGAAGGATACAGCTATAGCAATCCCCCACAAGTTCAATGCAGTGGAGTGTCTGAAGTGAAGTTAGCTGGTACTCAAAGCCCTACTTGTGCAATCTTGTTGGCTTTGAGCTGTCTCCAAAGAGCACTTTCAAACAGATTTTTAAAGTGATTTTCTATGTGAGACTTCAATCAAAAATAAGAAAAACACCAGGTTGACAAGTCCTCCTTGGTTCTTTGTGCCTAGGATGCTTCTGTGTTGAGTCTTGCAAGCTGGAATCTTATCTTTTATCTCCTTTGGGCCTTGTGTTTTGGCTTGAAATGTTTTTCAATTTCTTTCTTTCCCTTATGAGGCCAGTTTTATTGTCTGGATCTCTACTTTCATCTCCTTACTCAGTGGTAACTGCTGTGGTTTGGCTTTGGTTTACTCCCTAAAGTTTCATTTGCTGGAAGCTTGGCATAGTGCCATTGAGGCGATAGAATCTTTAAGAGGTGGAGCTTAGTGCAAGGGAGTTAGCTCATGGGACTATACATTTCTAAGGGATTTGCTAATAGCATAAGGTAAATAAACGTCTTTATAAGTATGCTGTCACAGGAAAGGGTACTCTGATTGATGCTTCTGAGAGCAGGTTGTTATAAAGTGAGGTCACCCTTCTTAGTCCCCTTCTGGCTATAGCAACTCCTTGTTCTATTTTCTGCCATATTGTGAAACAGTCATGCTTCCCCATTCTTACTCTCTCTTCCCTCATCCCCCCAGTCTCATAATTGCACACATACACACACACACACACACACACACACACACACACACACACTTATTACATAAGTGCCCTTTTATTTTTTCAGAATTTCACACGTGCAGTTACTTTGGTTTAAATGTAATGAGTAGCCAGGCACGGTAGCTCATGCCTATAATCCTAGCTACTCAGGAGGCTGAGATCTGAGGTTTGAGGTTCAAAGCCAGCCGGGGCACTAGTCTCTCATCTCCCGTTCACCACTAGAAAAGCGGAAGTGACGCTGTGGCTCAAGTGGTAGGGTGATATAGCCTTGAGCTGAAGAGCTCAGGGACAGTGCCCAAGCCCAGAGTCCATGACTGACAAAAAAATGTAATGAGTAATTCTTCATAGACCTTTTAGTTGTTTGCTCCAAGCAAACTCAGGGCCCCAAGCTCTGCCGTTGTTCTTATGAATCACAGCTAGCACTTTACCATTTGGGGCACACCTCCACTTGTGGCTTAAGCATCTCAAAGGTTTGTCTGTAAGTCAGGATGGCTTTGAATTGTGATCCTCAAATCTCAGCCCCTGCTTAGGTAGGATTACAGGCATGAGCCACTGGTGCCTAGCTGGTTATGTCAATCTAACATGATCACGAAATAGTTACTAAATCTTAATCATAGTGACTAAATAATCCACTTAAATTATCACCTAGCTTTCCTGTCATCACTTTGTGTACGTACCATGTTTTAGGATGAGACACTTGAGATTTATCCACATGGTATATTTTGAAATATACAAAACATTAGTATTGACTTCGTAACAGATTTCATAACATATTCCTTTCTTTTGGTCTTATACTGGAACCCAAAGTCTGTATCAGACATTTTCAGTCATTGGCTGGTGCTCTGCTACCTGAGCCATGCCACCAACCCTCAAAACTTTTTCCTCTTATCCTTCTGGAAAATTTTACTGTTGATCTACAACAACCCCGGTCCATCTTCCTTTTTGATTATGGCCATTCTAATTTGTATGAAGTATAGTAGATTGTGGTTTTGATTTGTGTTTCCCTAACAACTATGCCAAGCAGCATTCTATGTACTTGTTGGTCATTTGTATGTTTTCTTTGGAGAGAGCGCAACCCAGATCCTTTGCCCAGTCATCCATCACCTCTATTGTAACTCACCTTGCAGGCTATGCTACCACCTCTGCAGCAGCTGGCTTTAGGAATGCAGACCAGAATGTCTGGAAGAGTTGGCTCAGAACCATTCGGATATTGCATCAATAACTGCTGCCTTCTCTATTTCTTGTCCCAGCTTCCCACACAATACTAACTAAAGAAAGTGGAATTAGTCCCCCCAGCCAGTCACATAGGATTCTGGTTTCTAGTTAACTGCCTTCAACTTCTCCAGTAGCCTCCAATCAGGTCCCACTAGAACTTCCTTTATGAAGTTTCCTACTTTCTGCTTGCCTTGGAATCATTTGCTAAGTGTGAGTGATGGTAGCCGACTTGTTTGCTATCTAGAGTAAGTGCTGAATGAATAGCGTGTTGTTCTCATTTGGGTGGTCTTCATGAATGTCCATAACATATGGATTGCCATCTATTTAGTATAAATATAAGATAAATATATAAGAGTATACAATCATATAATATATAACTATATTACACATAATATATGTGTGTATACCATCCACTTAAATACAGTTCTCACTTAAACTAGAATTTCAGCTAAATGGCAAGTAATTTCTTAGTAGAATCCTATCCTGATTATTGCAGAATTGCAATGTGTTCAGTCTGTAGCCTGATGCCTATGCAAACATGTAGGCCTACACGGAATCCTCAAAGTAAATATATTGGCTTTTTTTTTTTTGGAGAGGTGCTCTCCCTTGGCTTTCTGATCAATCCTGCATACCTTTACTTCTGGTACTGGAGTTTTGAATTCAGAGCCTCATGCTTGCTAGGCAGGGCTCCTTCCTACACTGAATATTTTCATGTAGTGTCTAACATTTTATGTGGACCAGGATCCATCTATTTTACAGTTCCTGCATAGCTAGGATGAAACCACTATGCTTAGGCACCAGCATATGCCTAGCTTCTTCCACTGAGAGTCTTGTGAACTTTTTCTTGACTGCTCTGGAACTGCAATGCTCCTGATCACAGCCTCCCATCGAATTGTAACGACAGGTATATGCTACCGTGCCCCGCCACTAGTAAATGATGGGGTTTTCTGAACTTTTCTGCCTAGATTGCCCTTGAATGGAGTTCCTTCTGTTCTCAGCCTCCCCATGTATTTAGGATTATACTTATGGTGCCTGAGTAAGTATGCTGGCTTTCTTCACACAAGACAGCTGAATGATTTGGCTTAATTGAGCCCTCTGGCTTTTGAAGATCAATTCAGTGACATTTCTATTTTTGTTTTGTTTTATTGTGTTTCTCTACCAGGCTTACCAAGAGTATATCCACCAATCAATACGTGGTTTTGTTTGTCTTTAGAAAGCTGGGGGACTTTCAAATTATGACTTAAGTTTTAGTCCCAAACAATGTAAGGCATTTCTTCCCTAAAAGACCTCTACACCATGTGTGTTAATTAAAGTTGTTCCAATGATTGCTGCTGCCAGTTTTCTCTGCTCTTCAATCTGAGTCATGTTAATTCGGTTCCCAGGGTCTCTGGAGATTCATGCAGGCTTTATTTCTGATTTATTTTTATCTTGACCAGATGGCTCCAGGTTGCTGTGACTGCACCAGAGACTTTTGGATTATCTTGTTTATTTTTTTCCACTGCCCAAGGTAAGGGTTGGTTTTTATGAAGCACATTTGTCAACAGATAAGACATTTACCACCCATGTTGCTCGGATGCAAAAGCTGGTGGAAAGTTATTGGTTTGTTTTTCTACCTTTTAGAAGCTGTTTCCCATGAAAGGGCAGCAGCTAGCAGTGAGGGCACTTTCTAGGAGGCGCTGAACAGTCTGACTGAGCCCTACTTTGCTTTTAAGGATGTGGCCATGAAGAAGGGTTTTTTTTGTGGTTGTTGTCGGTCTGAAATTCTGGGCCTGGTCATTGCCAGTGCACCTGGCCTACATCCCTTTCTTAACATCTTGATGGTTTGTTGTTTGGAGCAAAGAGCAGGCCAGATGGCCTTTGGTCAGTTAGAGAAATGAAGTGATTTTTGCTTGAAGCAAGTATTATGAGCAATATACCAATTAAAATATTTTTGTTATTAGTAAGCTGTTATACAGAGTGGCTACCATTTCATAAAACAAGTAATGAGTGTGTTTCTTTTTTTTTCCCAACTATCCCATTCCTTCCTTTACTTCCTCCAGTTTCCCCCTTCCATCCCTGCCCACAAGTTCCATAGGTCAATTTCAACATAGTGTATACTGAGAAGCGTGATTGCACTTGTTCACTCCTTCCTTCCTTCCTTCCTTCCTTCCTTCCTTCCTTCCTTCCTTCCTTCCTCTCTTTTGGCAGCCCCCCCTTAACCTACCCCTTATTATCAATATACCAATTTGAGATGACTCCTTCACAAATGTATGTGTGCACATACACTTACATACAATCCAGGGATTCCAAATATGTGTATTGTTGAAAACACTACAAGGACACACAGTTAGCCCATGTTCAGGATAATGGTCCTGATTCCTAAGTCAGTTCCTCATTTGGCCTACCTCTGCTATGTACACCTAAACTGGCTTTTCTTTTGGAGAACTCAGACCAAGAACGTATGGCTCCTAGCCGGGCACAGTGGCTCACACCTGTAATCCCAGCTACTCAGGAGGCTAAGATCTGAGGAAGGTTCAGTGTCAGCCTGGACACTAAAGTCCCTGAGACTCTTATCTTCAATAAACCATCAGAGCACCCCAAGTGGTGCCGTGGCTGAAGTGATAGGTTGGTAGCCTTGAGCGGAAGAGTTCAGGGACAGTGCCCAGGCCCAGAGTTCAAGCCCCACCACCACAAAAAAAAGAATGTATGGGTCCTAGATGTAGCTCAGTGGTAGAGTGCTTACTTAGCAAACACAAGACCCTAGGTTCCTGCCTCAGTACTGAAAAAAGTTCTGATCCATGGGTTTTTTTTTAAGTGCCTTGTTGTGGAGGGCCCTGGGAATTCAAGTGTTAACAAATCAGTGTGCTTACCTTACAAGCCAACAAGAGGCTACTGCTACAGAAGCAATGGTAATCCACTGCTGTCTCCAGTGGTAAGCAAGCTAACCTGGGAATACTCTGTGGAATTAAGACCTTGAAAACTGAGAACTGCTTTTTACAGATGAATGTGTTTTTTTGTTTTGTTTTGTTTTAGGGAAGTAAGGTTTGGGGAGTTATGGTGCATTTGGCATAAACAAAGGTAAAATCTGACCGCAGTGGCTCATGCCTGTAATCCTAGCTACTCAGGAGGCTGATATCTGAGGATCAAGGTTCAAAGCCAGCCTGGGCACAAAAGGACCAGAGACTTTTATCTCCAATTAACCTCTGGAAAATGGGAAGTGGGACTTGGATCAACAGTAGGGTGGTAGCCTTGAGCTAAAGAGCTCAGGAACAATGCTCAGGCCAAGGGGTAGGGCAGTAGCCTTGAGCTGAAAAGCTCAGGTACAGCACCCAGGCCTAGTTCAAGCCCCACAACCCATTAAAAAAAAAGGTAAAATCCAGAAAGTTCAAGGAGTCCTTGTTTTGTAAGAGTGTGTGTGTGTGTGTGTGTGTGTGTGTGTGTCCACATTCACGCACGTGCACCCACACACACCAGTACTGGAGCTTGACCTCAGGTCTTTGCACTGTCCCTTAGCTGTAGTGTTAAGGCACAAGTGGATCTGTGGCTCATAGCGTAGTGCACCACAGCCTTGAGCAAAAGAACTAAGGGAAAGCACACAGGCCCTGAGTTCAAACCCCAGCATCATCATCCCTAGCCAAAAAGAAGAAAAAGAAAAAAGAATTATAATATTTGAACTCTCCTTGTGGTGACTAGAATGGGTATATAAATTTATAAGTAAACAGTGGGTATTATTCAAAAGGCTCCAGGTGAATTAACTACAGTAAGATAGACTATGAAGAGCTCAATTCTTTAGAAAGACTGAATCAAAGCCCAACAAAATATGCACCAGGAAATGAGTCCTTGCAAGAGGAGGATGGAGCCAAGAGGAGAGGGGAATGAAAGGTAGACGGAATGAAGGGCGTAGAGGAGATCATATAGTCAAGAATTCAAGGGGTTGGGAGTATGGCCTGGTGTTAGAGTCCTTGCCTAGCATGTACTAAGCCCTGAGTTCGATTCCTCACTGCCATATTCACAGAAAAAGCTGGAAGTGGTGCTGTGGTTCACGTGGTAAGAGTACTAGCCTTCACAAAGCTCAAAGACAGTGTTCAGGCTCTGAGTTCAAGCCCTGGGACTGGCAAAAAAGAGAGAGAGAGAGAGAGAGGGTCAGGTTTGGCCTAGTGGTAGAGTGCTTGCCTAGCACGCACGAAGACCCGGGTTCAATTCCTTGGTACCACATATATAGAAAAAAGCCGGAAGTGGTGCTGAGGCTCAAGTGATAGAGCTCTAGCCTTGAGAAAGTCCAAGGACAGTGCTCAGGCCCTGAGTTCAAGCCCAGGACTGGCAGAGAGAGAGAAAGAGGGGGGGGGAAGGGAGGGAGGGAGGGAATGAGAGAGAGAGAGAGAGAGAGAGAGAGAGAGAGAGAGAGAGAGAGATTTCATTGTTCATACTATGAAATGAAGGAAACTAAGGGAAGGGGGTGAAGATGTTGAAGAATGACACAGATCAAGATGCATTATATACATGCACTGCTTTGTTAAATGGCAAAAATATTCAATACTTACATACCCTAAAGGTTAAGAAAAGTGAGAAAGGGTGGTCTTGGGGGTTTGTGTAGAACATGGGTTGAGAATGTTGAAAGGGTTGATATTGCTCAAGAGGCACTGAGGCAGTGTGTTCATAAACTGCTTTTTTGAATGGGAGCAACTTAAAGGTAATAAAGTGTGTTTTTAAAAATAAGGTGCGCTGGGCTGGGAGTTTGGCCTAGTGGTAGAGTGCTTGCCTAGCATGCACAAAGACGCGGGTTCGATTCCTTGGTACCACATACTTAGAAAAAGCCAGAAGTGGTGCTGAGGCTCAAGTGGTAGAGCTCTAGCCTTGAGAAAAATCCAAAGACAGTGCTCAGGCCCTGAGCTTAAGACCAGGACTGGCAAAAAAATAAAATAAAATAAAAAAATAAGCTGCGCATGGTAGCATGAACCTGCTGTTCTAGTTACTCAAGTAGCAAAAATAGGAGAACCACAGTCCATGCTGATCCAGACATAAAATATAAGACTATTCTAAAAATTATAAAAGAAAAAAAATGGCTAGGAGCATGGCTCAAGTGGTAGAGAGACAGCCTAACAAGCTGAATTGAAAAGCAAGAACATAATCCAATATTGCCTATGTTTCTGACTTAGCTTACTCATAACACATGGGTCATTAGACAGGGAAAGCACGGCTCTTTCTTCAAATAATTCAAAAGAAACCAGAGATGGGACATGGTATTATTTGCTTCTCAGCTGCTTTATAGTGACTGTCTCTATATCCTGATCAAGTTGTCATAGGCAACAGTCCTTGATTATGTAGTTGGAGGGCGCAGAGGATTTGTGGGTAGAACAGAGGGACACAGGCAGAAGGGACAAATGAGAAGACGCTACTATCTGGGCTCAGCAGCATGAACCCTGGGTTAAGGCCACATCCCAGATTCCTGGATTTGGCCACGTGATGAGAGCAGAAGGACATGATTATTTGCATTTTTGCCATACAGAAACACTCCAGATCTTCTTTTGCATTATTTTTTGTAACATTTTAGCTGGGGGGATTGGGCGCAGGGCCTCATGTGTGCTAGACATATTCTATGTCACTGAGCTGCACCTCTGGCCCATTTCAGCTTTACAAATAATCTATGCTGCAATCATAGTTTCCTTTGTTGACTTAGCATACATTAGTTGTAAAAGTGGATTATGCATACATGTATTACATTCGCATACATGCATCCAATGTACACTAGTCAACCTGTCCATTTCTGTCACTCTTCCACATCTGTCTCCTTTCTTAAAACAAATTCCATAGAGTTCCTATTTCTGTTTTCTCTATGGACCGTATTCATCCGCATTTACCCTCTCCTTTAGCCCTGTTCCATTTCGCTGGCGCATCACCCATCCAAGCATCATGATTGCTTTTGGATGGTCTTCCAAAGTCACCTTGATGCCTAGTGATTTGCTGCGAGGACTCACAGAGCGCAGCAAAGCTATTAGATTCACACATGTGGTTTATCACAGTCAAAGGCTACAGATTAAAATCAGTAATGGAGAAAAGTGTGGAGTCTAGCAGGGAGCAGGCGTGAGCTTCCAGTGTTCTTCCCCAATGGGATCTTATGCACAGCACTTAATTCTCCCAGCAATCCTGTGTGTCAACAAGGGAAGCTGACCTGAGCCATAGTGTCAAGGGTTTTAAATGAGGGCCCATCACATAGGCAGAGGTGGCTTCTTTGTCTGACTTAGCTGCTTAGTTTCTAGTCCCCAGTGCCTCTGAAAGGTCCCCACATTTCTTTGATCTCCTACACTGATATGGCCAAGGTCTTAGATGAATGAGGACACTTTTAATAGGTAGGATATTTCAAGGATTTGGAGGTCTCAGGAGCCTGGAGGTGGGGGGGGCAGGAGGAGCATATCTTTCTTAGAAGTGTACAGTGTTTATGCAACTCAGATTTGTTGAGTTAATCCTTTACTGCACAATGTAGAAATACAGGACTGCTACTTCATCTGCTTCCTAGAGAACAGGATTGGTTTGGTATGTGGCTTGATTGTGTGTGTGTGTGTGTGTGTGTGTGTGTGTGTGTGTGTGTGTGTGTGTGTTGGGGGGAGTTGTGGGGTATGAACTCAGGGCCTAGGTTCTGACCCTGAGCTTTTTTGCTCGAGGCTAGTATTCTACCACTTCAGTTACGGCTCCACTTCCGGCTTTTACTGGTTAATTGAAGATAAGATTGTCAGTGGGCTGGTGATGTGGCTTAGTGGGAAAGCATCTGCATCGCATGCCTGAACTCCCTAGCACTACAAAACAGGGGGGAAATCAAAGTGTTTACCCTCCCCCCCCAAAAAAGTCTCACTGACTTTCCTGACTGTGTTGGCTTTGAACTGTGATCTTCAGATCTCAGTCTCCTAAGTAGGTAGGATTCAAGTGTGAGCCACAGGCAGTAGGCATGTGGCTTGGTATTCTGAAATGTGTATGCCTTTTTTTCCTACTGAACTGAAATCTCATTGGCATACTGTCTTTGGCAGTGACTAGAGGTAATGTTGTGAAGAGGAAAAAACACTGGGTTAGGAAGAGGGTATGTGGGTAAGTTAGTCAACTTTCACTGACAATGACAAAATATCTGAGATTATCAATTTATAAGGAGAAAAGGTTTATTTTGGCCTACAGTGTTGGAAGTTCCAGTTGATGGCCCCTTTGCTTAGGGCCTATGTCAGCACAGTTCACCATGAAAAGAACATGTGGTGGAAGAAGCTATTTACCTCAGGTTGGCTGTGAAATGAAAAAAGAGAAGAGGCCAGCTGCTGGTAGCTTATACCTGTAATGCTAACTACTCAGGAAGCTGAGATCTGAGGATCTCAGCTCTAAGCCAGCCAGGGCAGGAAAGTCGGTGAAAGTCTTAACTCCAATTAACCACAAAAAGCCAGAAGTAGAGGGCCGGGAGTTTGGCCTAGTGGTAGAGTGCTTGCCTAGGATGCACTAAGACCCAGGTTCGATTCCTCGGTACCACATACATAGAAAAAAAGCCAGAAGTGGTATGGTAGCTCAAGTGGTGGAGCTCTATCCTTGAGAAAGCCCAAGGACAGTACTCAGGCCCTGAGTTCAAGGCCCAAGACTGGCAAAAACAAAAAACAGAAGTAGAGCTATGGCTAATGTGGTTGAGTGCTAGCCTTGAGCACAATAGCCCATGGACAGTAACCAGGCCAGATTTCAAGCCTGAACCACCACCACCAAAAAAGAAAGAAAGAAAAAAAGAAAAGAGAGAAGGATCCAGAGTCACAATAGCCCTTTCAAAAACATACCTTTCCAATGATCTAACTTCCTTTCACTAGGCCCCTAACAGGTTCTTCCACCTCCCAATGACACCACAGGCTTGTGACTAAGCCTTTTTTCCCCCATAACATTTTCATATATTTGTATTTTCTTTAGGTAGTTGTACAAAGGAGTTGCCATTCAACAGAGCAATTTATGAACACAGTGCCTCTTAATCAATGTCACCTATTTCAACTTTCTCACCTACCACTCCCACCTATAAACCTAGAATCAAACACACTGGATGGCACCCAAGCAGTTATAAACTAATTAGCTGGAGTATAATGGAATCTATAAAGAATGCAAAGAGCATAAGACTAAGTCAAAGACTAACAAAATGAGTACGAGGAAATGGGTACTTGCAATCGGGGGGGGGGTGTCGAGAGGAGAGGACTAGAAGAATGAATGCAGGAAATGAGTAGAATGTAGGCAAAAATGCATCGTATATGTCACAGAACTGAGAAAAATAAGAGAAGGGGTGGGTGGAAGGGAGGTGAAAATGTTGCAGGAATGACACAAATCAAGATGCATTGCATATGTGTTGCTTTGATAAATGGCGAAACAATTCCATATTTAAGCTAAAAATTTAGAAAAATGAGTGACTAAACCTTTAACAATGGGCCTTGGGTGAAACACCTTAAGCAGTGGGTCATGCCGGGCTTTTATCTCAACTGACTGTGAATCATATACATCTGTCAGCATTCCAGACTGGCAACCTTAATCTACCTCCTATAAGTGTCACCCACTCTTAACAGGAGGATCGACTTAAATAATGAGTATGAAATAAATTGGAATATTGAACACTGTATACAAATAAGATACCTGTGATTATGATGGTGATTTACTATCCAATAAGATTTTATTTGTAGTACTAGAGATGGAACTCACGGCTTTGCTTGCTGGGTTGGTACTCTACAACTTGAGCCATACTCCCAAGTGTTCTTGTTTTAGTTATTTTTCAGATTGGGTGTCACATTTTGTGTGGGAATGACCTTGAACTTTAATTTTTCTAACTATGCTTTCTATGTAGCTACCATTACAAGTGAGTGGAACCTCATCCAGATTATTTTGTTGAGATGAAGATTTTGCTAAGTTCCCTCCCCACACACGGGCTTTAAATCATTATCCTTCCACTCTCTGCTATCTCCATGAGTAGCTGGGATTACAGGCAAGAAGCCACTGACCCTGGTCTCTCTATAAACGTTTGCTGTTGGAGGTGATGGTACTGGTAATAAACACAGAGCCTTGTATTCTGGCTTAGTTTTTTTTTTTCTGTGCAAGATTTGCACCCTACTGCGTGAGCCATGTCTCCACTTCTGGCTTTTTGCTGGTTCATTGGAGATAAGAGTTTCACAGACTTTTCTGCCCAGGCTGGCTTCAAACTGTGTTCAGATGTCATCCTCTTGAGTAATTGGGATTATAGACCTGGCTGGCTGCCTTTTCTTTTCCTTTCTTTTCCTTTCTGCCACTCCTGGGGGCTTGAACTCAGGGCCTGGGAACTTTCCTTGGGCTAGCTCAAGGCTAGAGCTCTACCACTTGAGCAACATCACTACTTCCAGCTTTTTCTGTGTAGGTGGTACTGAGGAATCAAACCCAAGGCTTTGTGCAAGCTAAGCAGGCACTCTACCACTAGGCCACACTCCCAGCCATTTCTTTTTTTTAAGTGCATATGCTAAGGCACATAAAATCTAGGTAAACAACCATTCCTTTGCCCCCCTTTTAGCCTGATTTCCTCTCTTCCACCTCTAAATACTCTCTCAGTTCCCACCATCACCAACAGTCTTTAAGGTATAAATAATCTTTAAGGTATAAGAAATAGAAGGAAGCAAGGAAGAACAGGGAATAGAAACTATACCAAAAAGGCATTGATGATCTGAGGCAGATTTTTTTCCCTTGGGAGAACTGGCTTTCTAGAGAAAACAAATGTAATTATCCTTTCTCTTCATCCTATGCTGTGATGTAATTAAGGCACTTTCTAACCCATACCCCTTGTTTGTATTTATAACCTTAAACCAAAATGAATCTGTTGTCACAGGGAATTAGCACTTTGCTTGCCGTGACTCATCAAAAGCCCAAATTGTTCAAGTAAAGCAATTTTGACACAAACAAGTAGGAAAATTACCTAGTGACCATGAATCATTGTTTTTCTGCGTGTAAATGTAGATGAGTAACCCTTGATACCTTTTATTTTTTCTTCCAGTAGTCCTCAGGGACTGAATGCTATTCCTGAGCTGTTTGTGGCCAAATCTACTGCTCTACTACTTGAGTCACAGCACCACATCCAGCTCTTCTTGATGGTTAATTAAAGATATGAGCCTCAGGCCTGTAGTTTGGCTAGTGGTAGCGTGCTTGCACGAAGACCTGGGTTCGATTCCGCGGTACCATATACATAGAAAAAGCTGGAAGTGGTGCTGAGGCTCGAGTGGTAGAGCTCTAGCCTTGAAAAAAGTCCAAGGACAGTGCTCAGGTGTCGGGAGCAAGAGTGGAAACAAACTGTACTTTGATTTGCATCAGATAATTGCTTGATTGTCTCATTGTTTTTTGGTCTTCTCCTGTTCAATTGATCTGAGATTTACCATATGAATGTAACCCTCAACAGCTCCCTGATTAACGATCTGGATGTAACACCTGGGAGGGCCCTGGTCTCGGGAGGGGATAAAAACTTTGTGTTAAGAATAAACGAGGCGGCAGTTTCTGCTTGGGCTGCAGACCTCCTGGACCCGATGTGTTTGTCTCTCTTCTAATTTTTCCAGTCCCTGCCCCTTATTTCAGGAACCCCAATTTGCTGCCGGGAGGCCCCGGCATCTGGCGCCCGAACAGGGACCCTGAAAATCTGGGACGAAGGTGAAGGACCCCTCCCTGTGGTAAGTAACACATCGTAGGACTATTAAGAGAGTATAGTCAGGAGTAATAATTATGGGTCAAGCTAATAGCCATGAGTTATTTCTACCGATCTTAACAGGCCTATTTGAAGCCCACGGAACGTGGGTGGAAGAGGGGGTGCTTCAGAGCTTCCTACAGTTTCTCGAGGAAGCATGCCCGAGGTCTGTAGAGGAGGCATTCCAAAAAGCCTGGCAGCGGATAGGAAAAAGAATTAAAGATTATTATGAGGTATATGGCCCCGAAAAGACCCCAATAGAGGCTACTACTGTATGGAATTTAGTAAGTAAATACATAGATCCTCTACATGAAGATGCTGAATTTAATCTTGAATTAAGGGAACTTTATGAGTTAAAGGACCCTTCTGAAGAACCTGAGGCTGAGCCATATGCCGCAGCCCAAGAGAGTCTAAGTGAGATCTTGCAAACGGAACAACAACCAGTAGATATTGAGTATCAGAATTCAGGTTTGAATACCAAGGAGGAAAGTTATGATGAGTCAATGGAGGGCCGAATGGCTACGATGGAGAAGAAGTTAGAAGAAATCCTACATTTTCTATCGAAAATGGGGACAGAGCAGAGAGCCCCCTCAGAAGTAGGAAAGAAATATGACCCTCAGGCCACTATGGTGTCTGATTCTAAACCTTACCCCTCACACCCACCGCCTCCGGCTGCAGCCTTACGGCCTCAATCCCTTTCTCAACCTTTAGGCAAGCCTAAAGGCCCTAGCAACAAGTCCCTTTTAACAGGCACTACAACCAGGCACAGTGCATCGCAATTAAACCTGACTCAGGCTGCTAGAGAGAGGGAAGGTATTTCAGGGCCTCGATGCTTCCCTAGTTCAGTTGATCATGATGAACAAGTACACCATCAGCCTGTTCCTGTTAAACTATTACAGGATTTAAAAAATGCCTGCTCCCAATATGGGCCAACTGCCCCTTTTACTCAAGTAATATTGGAGGCCGCGTGTGCTGGTATTGCATGCCCAAATGACTGGAAGCGGCTTGCCAGAGCATGCCTTAGTGCAGGAGAGTACTTATTATGGGAGACAGAGTTCACTGCACAGTGTCGGGCTAAAATTGAAACAAATAGGTCTAAGAACCTGCCTTACACTGTTGATCAGTTGTTAGGAGAGGGAACCTATAAAAACACCGAAGATCAATTGGGTTATGCAAAGGAGGCCTATTTACAAATAAATGCTGCGGCGAGAGAGGCTTGGAAAAAGTTACGCAATTCCAATCGTACAAAAAATCTAGTAGAAGTTAAACAGGGACCGAATGAACCTTATCTAGAATTTTTGTCTCGATTAATGGAGACTGCAGACTGCCTAGTACAAGATGAGAATGCAAGGGAGAATATAGTTAGACACATAGCCTATGAAAATGCCAACGCCGCCTGTCAGGCGGCTATCAGACCCCATAGGAATAAGGGAGGAATCACGGACTTTATTTCACTGTGTGCTGATATTGGACCCTCCCATGTACAAGGCCTTACTTTAGCCGCCGCTCCTCAAGGAAAGACTGTTACTGAGTCTCTAAAATATAGAGGTCAGCGGCATTCTCGGGATGCTAGACCCCCAGGGCGTTGCTTTTCTTGTGGACAAATAGGACATTGGATGACGCAATGCCCACGCCAGGCCAGGCAAAAGAGAGAAAAATCACCTGGCACATGTCCACGCTGTGGTAAAGGGAAGCACTGGGCTAAAGATTGCAGGTCAAGAACAGATCGCAATGGCCGCCCGCTTTCGGGAAACTGGAGGAGGGGCCAGCCCCTGGCCCCGCAAAACCATGGGGCAGTCCCTCCCTCTTCTCGGCCACAAGTGCATCTTCTAACAACCCCCCAAGATCAGTCTCCGGCCTCCTCCGTGCCACCCCAGGAAGTGCAGGATTGGACCTCTGTTCCTCCACCTGCTCAGTATTGACCCCAGAGATGGGGACACAAGCTCTCCCCACGGGGGTCTTCGGCCCCCTTCCCCCGGGAGTGGCTGGATTGCTGTTAGGGCGAAGTAGCTCAGCCCTTAAAGGGATACAGATTACACCTGGCAAAATTGACCAGGATTTTACTGGAGAAATCAAAGTTATGGCCTCTGCCCCGAAACACGTGGTATCGATCCCAGCCGGTCAAAAATTAGCACAATTAATACTTGTGCCTTTACCTCCCGGGGAGACTGCTAATTCCCCATGTGGACAGAGAGGATTTAGATCTTCTGATATCTATTGGGTACAAAGCATAAAACAAGAGAGGCCTGAGATGACTATATTTATACAAGAAAAGCCCTTTAAAGGAATATTAGACACTGGAGCAGATGTGTCTGTGATATCTAAAAAACATTGGCCAGCCCAATGGCCCCTGACAACCTCTATGACTTCCCTACAGGGGGTTGGGCAAGCAACTGACCCACAGCAGAGCAGTGCGATCCTTGTTTGGAGAGATGAGGAAGGGCACTCTGGTCATTTTCAGCCATTTGTCTTGGATCATCTGCCAATTAATTTATGGGGTCGTGATATCATGGAAAAAATGGGAGTGTATATGTTTAGTCCTAGTGCTGCGGTCACTAAGCAGTTACTTGATCAAGGCCTCCTCCCCTTTAGGGGACTAGGCCGAGCAGCACAGGGGGAGCTAGAGCCACTCCAACCCCAGTCTCACCCTACGAGACAAGGATTGGGGTATCCCTTGACGGGAGCTGTCGTTTGCCCTCCCCCTCATGCTGATCCCATAAATTGGCTCTCTGAACGACCGGTATGGGTTGAACAGTGGCCTCTTTCACTAGAAAAGATCATTGCAGTACAGCAGCTGGTACAGGAGCAGCTGGATTTGGGGCATGTGGCCCCTTCTAACTCTCCATGGAATTCTCCAATTTTTGTTATAAAGAAAAAGTCAGGTAAATGGAGGCTGTTACAGGATTTGAGAAAAATAAATGCCACAATGGAACTGATGGGGGCCCTACAGCCTGGCTTGCCTTCACCCATGGCAATCCCAAAGGATACTTATAAGATTATTATAGATTTGAAGGATTGTTTCTATACTATACCCCTGGCGCCTCAAGACTGTAAGCGCTTTGCCTTCAGTGTCCCCTCTGTTAATTTTAAAGAACCCATGAAGCGATATCACTGGCTTGTGCTCCCACAGGGCATGGCAAATAGCCCAACTTTATGTCAAAGTTTTGTGGCTAGAGCCATTTCTTCCACTCGTGAAAAATTTTCTTCTGTTTATATTGTTCATTATATGGATGACATCTTGTTGGCTTGTTCTGACCCTATCGTCGTACGACAAGCCTTTGGACAACTAAAGCAGGATCTGAGCCTCTTTGGCCTTGTAATAGCAGCTGAAAAGGTTCAGGAACACCCACCTTTTACATATCTAGGCCATATATTAGGCCCACACTATTTTAAAAGCCAAAAAATACAATTAAAAACTTCACACTTAAGAACTCTTCATGATTTTCAGCAATTCTTAGGAGATATAAATTGGCTTCGGCCTTATCTAAAGCTCTCCACAGGAGAGTTAAAACCCCTCTTTGATCTCTTAAAAGGAGATACCAACCCTACATCCTTGCGCGAATTAAATCCTGACGCCAGGAGGGCCATCCAAATTGTAGAAAAGGCAATTTCCCAGCAACAAATGACCTATTGTGACTATTCTAAACCCTGGGGAGTTTACATTTTAGCTACTTCTCACTCCCCAACTGCTGTATTGTGGCAGGATGGCCCACTTTTATGGCTTTATCTACCATCAACACCCGGCAAAGTGCTGACCCCCTACTACGAATTGGTAGCTAATCTGATACACATGTGCCGAGTGGATTCCCGTAAATATTTAGGTCAGGAACCTCATTTTATCTGTGTCCCATATAATTTACAACAACAAGATTGGCTATTCGCCCATTGCGATCCTTGGGCCATTGCTTGGGCCAATTATACGGGAAAAATTTTGCATCACTACCCGTCTAACAAACTTCTCCAATTTGCTGCGTGTCATACGTTTCTATTTCCTTCCATAGTACAGGCCTCGCCTTTATCTTCTGCCGCTTTGGTATTTACAGATGGATCCTCAAATGGAACGGCTGCTTTGACCATTAATGGGAAAACTCAATCTTGGGCTACAGGTTTTTCCTCCGCCCAAGAGGTGGAGTTAGAGGCTGTTTTACAGGCACTCGTCCTGTTACAAGACGAGCCCTTTAACTTATACTCAGACAGTCAATATGTAATTCGTGCTCTTCAAGTCATAGAAACTGTTCCCTTTATTGGAACTACTAACTCCAATATTCAGACCCAATTTCGCCAAATACAAACTCTGCTTTGTTCTCGCAACCACCCCTGTTTTTTTGGCTTTGTTCGAGCTCACACTAATCTTCCTGGCCCTTTAAGTGAAGGCAATGCGGTCACTGACTCTGCCACCAGAGTTTACTTAACTCAGGTTGAACTTGCTAAGCAGTCACATGCCATCCACCATCAAAACAGTCGAGCCTTGCGCCGACAGTTCAAATTATCTAGGGAGGCAGCGAGGCAAATAGTTAAGACTTGTTCCAACTGTGTCCCTTTTTCACCAGCCCCCCATTTAGGTATAAATCCACGAGGACTGCTTTCTAATCACATTTGGCAGATGGATGTCACGCATGTTCCATCATTTGGCCGATTAAAATATGTTCATGTTACTGTAGATACTTATTCTAATTTTATCTTGGCCACCCCCCTTGCTGGGGAAGCCACTAAACATTGTATTTCTCACTGCATTCGATGCTTTGCTGTGATGGGGATTCCCTCGCAAATAAAAACAGATAATGGCCCTGGCTATGCAAGCCGAGCATTTCAATCCTTCTGCCGTTCCTATAATATCACTCATATTACAGGCATTCCTTACAATCCTCAAGGTCAAGGCATCGTGGAGAGAGCTAATGGATTATTAAAACATCAAATTGCTAAAATACAGAAAGGGGAGTCGTATCCCGCTACCCCTGTGAATATACTTAATCATGCTTTATTTGTTTTAAATTTTTTGAATTTGGATTCAAATAATTTATCTGCTGCTCAGCGATTCTGGGAAAAAAGAGAGCAGCGTGCTTTTGCCTTAGTAAAGTGGAAGGATCCCCTAACTGGTGCTTGGCATGGACCCGATCCTGTTCTAACCTGGGGTCGAGGGCATGTATGTGTTTTTTCACAAGGAGAAAATGATGCCCGCTGGCTGCCTGAACGCTGCGTTCGGATCGTGGAGAGTGACAGTGGCCATCCAAGCAGCGACTCACTGGGCCTACACCCCCAACCCTCCAGTGGTGCATCCTGCGACGTGGAAAGGACCTGAGTTATTCGTGCATGTCTATTGGGACTGCTACTGATCCACTTGTTCCACACATTCATATGAGCTGTGTTTCTCCTCCTTTTACTATTATGTAGGGACCTTTTAACATATTCATTGACTCTACACAATTTAATATGTGACATTATTTTGTCTTTACCATCCCTCTTCTTAATAACCTTTTTTGTAAAAGATGCCCAGGTGAAAAGCAAAGGCCTCCAGAGGTAAGTAGAAGTCGGCTGACCCCCTGTATGTCTGTGTTTTGTTTTATTTTTTTTTTTTATTCCATTTTATTTTATTTTATTTAAAAAAAAAAAAAAAAAAAAAAAAAAAAAAAAAAAAAAAAAAAAAAAAAGGGTGCACTGTGGGCCTAAAATAGAGGCCTGGGTGGTCAAGGGACGCCTTGACCCCCCTTCCCCTTCTGAGTTTCTTGTCAATATCAAGGCATACCAGAGAGTCCCACCTGCAAGACATGTCTAAATCTAAAATTAGCTGTTAAGTGTATCTGATTGAGTCCAATTTTCTTGTTATATGTCAATGTCTGATTATTTAAAAGTCTCCGCTTCTCTGTCTTGTTCATGTTACATATTTTTCTTTGTCCAGTTTTTGTCTTTAAAATTGGTACCATTTCTAAGTGTGGGTCCTTATGGTTTTTCTGTGCGTACTCAAGCACACATCCTTGTTATTTATTTGAACATTTCTGGGCCTAGCATGGCCGCTCCCCCATGTCTGCAGTTGTAACAAGCCCTGGAAAAATAATTTCCAGCTAAGCTGCCTTGCAAAAAGTTTTGTTTCGAACCTGGTTCTCACCTGTAAGAGTAAAATTGGCAAAACTCTCTTGACACAAACTTCCGGAAATTGAACGGCCGATATTAATTTTGCGCGCTTTATGATCTTTGAGTATGAATGTGTGTGAATGAGTGAGTGAACATGTTCAAGGTTAAATTGTCAGCATGCTGAAAAAAAAAAAAAAAAAAAAAAAAAAAAAAAAAAAGGATAAATTTATACTTAAACACAAAGACAATTGGGTAAATCTAAGCTTAAAACTTCAAGAAAAATATTAGGTTTGGATGTTTTACAATGTCTCAAAGAATTATTGTGTTGTCTTAAAGAAAAACTGGTAAATATTTTTCTAGATCCTGAAATCTGCATTTTATTGCAGGGCATACAGCTGTTTACATTGTAAACATTGTATCCTGTTCAGCTCAGAGGTGTTAGGGAATTTGGGATTTATTACTTTAAGTTAAAGTTTGGAAACATGTATTAGAGATTTAAATGTAAAATTGTTCATTAACGTCAGAAACTTTGCCTGTCCTTTCTTGCAAACTGACACTAGAAATCTGATGGTAAAATGTGGATAATGTGATTAGTATTTTAAAGGAATGTTAAAAAGGAAGAAAACTAAGTCCAGATTTGGACTTTTGGTGCACTGATGTCTATAGTTCTTGCATTAGGGAAAAACTGTTATTTGAGTTTAAACTGTCGTTGGAGTTTTAGACAGTAATCTAAACTGCATAAGAGCCCCTTTTTTCGAAAAGGCAAGAGGAGTGCCTTGGGCCCTAGGGGGCCTGAGGGCAGGAGTTCTTTGTGCCCTTAAAGGTTTTTCAATTGCAAATAAAGGCTAAGGTGTTAATTGTTTAAGCCAGTATCAGTAAAAGTTATTAAGAACATTGGAAATGGGTTTCTATACAATATTTGAAAGTGAAGTTGTCTTATATGTTTAAAGAAAGAGAGAAAAGGAAAATCAGGACTACCAAAGTAATTGCTTAATTGCTATTTCAGCTTGCTCTTGTAACTTCCAGCTAGCCCATTGGAGAAGAACAGCAATCCTTATTCAGATGTAACTTTGGCCTTTTCCAGGTTCTAGGTAAGCTCATGCTTAGAGACTATTTCTGTGTCTACCACCTTGTTGCTCTATTGGAGATACATGGCCGTTCGTAGGACTCACTGATCTGAAAACTGCAGTTTTGAGCCAACCCCGGGCAAAGCAAAGTCCCTGTGAGATTGTGGTGTCTAATCTGGCAGCAGAGTGCTATTAAGGCAGGGTTGCTTTGGAGCTTGAAGCCGCAGAGTGCTAGCTCTGAGCTGAACAGCTGGGGGACAGCACTCAAGCACCAAGCTCAGGACTCACAGTGGCAGGGTGCTAGCCTTGAGCTGGAGAGCTGAGGGACAGTGCCCAAGCCCTGAGTTCAAGTCCAGCAACTAAGCAAGTGAATTGCCAATGGGACATTTATCCCTGTGTGGGGAAACTCTACTGGGACACGACGCAGAAAGCCTCTGCTTGGATGGCAGAGATGGTGTCAGATCTTAGTCACTTGTGCTTGGCCGATCAAATTAATCAGAGCCGGGAGGTCATAGAATAGTTTGTAAGCATGCCTTACTAATGCCCGTGCCTTTCATAACTGGGCAGGAACTTGTCAATCTTCTGTGATAGTGGATAGTTTAAAGCCCTAATTGAGCAAAATTTTTATTTATTTATTTATCTATTTATTTTTGACACCAGCCACAAATTCAGGAAAAGTTTGTGGATCTGAGACTTGTGTCTCTATTAATCTGTTTAGATCTGACAACTGAAGCATTGTTAAGGTTGCAGAAATTTAGTTCCCCAGACAATCAAGAAAAGGCTTTTGCAAATGGGTGCTATGTAACTACACTATTGTAGCCAAAGATGGTTTGTGCAGTTGTTAAATGTCAAATATGATCTCTAGTTTGGAGTAAATTATTATTCCTGATATCTAATCCTTGCAATCCCTAATAAACAGGCTAGGCTTTTTAAGGTCCCTGGTCAAGCACAGAGACAACGCCCCTGAGTCAGCTTGAAGAAGTCACAGAAGCCGAATCTCCGCCCATCTATCCCCTTTAGATGAAGGGATCAGTCATTTTTGGAAAGTGAGACAGGATAATGAGATATTAGAGATAGTGAAAAGAATAGAAATTGCACTTGTGTTTCTTTTAAAATAAAGGCGGGGGATATGTCGGGAGCAAGAGTGGAAACAAACTGTACTTTGATTTGCATCAGATAATTGCTTGATTGTCTCATTGTTTTTTGGTCTTCTCCTGTTCAATTGATCTGAGATTTACCATATGAATGTAACCCTCAACAGCTCCCTGATTAACGATCTGGATGTAACACCTGGGAGGGCCCTGGTCTCGGGAGGGGATAAAAACTTTGTGTTAAGAATAAACGAGGCGGCAGTTTCTGCTTGGGCTGCAGACCTCCTGGACCCGATGTGTTTGTCTCTCTTCTAATTTTTCCAGTCCCTGCCCCTTATTTCAGGAACCCCAATTTGCTGCCGGGAGGCCCCGGCACTCAGGCCCTGAGCTCAAGCCCAGGACTGGCAAAAAAAGATATGAGCCTCGCAGACTTTCTTCCCTTGGCTGGCTTTGAGCTACGATCCTCAGATCTCAGCCTCCTGAATAGCTAGGATGGCAGCTGTGAGCCACCAGAATCCGGCTGCAGAGTACTTGAAATGCTATCATTTTGCAGCCATCTACTCTGTTTCTGTCCACATTTCTCATCAGGACAGTGAATGATGCTGTGTAGTCATGTCATCAAGCCTGAACCTGCCCTAAAGATTGCTGAGTGACCTGAGTGGATTGCTTTGGGTTTCAGGAGTGTCATAGTTTGGCAGCAGTAATCCCTATGTTCCTGGACTGAGTGAAAGCAAGTGTAGAGTTTCCAACCTAGCAGATTTTCCAGGTCAGAGGACCTGCACATTCTCTTCCCTCTAGGCTTCGAAGTTAAACCCTACTCAGCATGGCTATGTCTGCATAGGTCAGTCTTTGGTTCTAGTCTATGAGGCATGAAGAAAAGGAAAAGAAAGTGATCTGGGATGTTTTCAATGTGGAACAAATCAATATCCTACAAGAAATCTTGAATATACTGCCTAGAGGGAGTTGCATTGTGTCCTCCCAGAAGATGAGTCTGAAGCTGGGAATGTGGCTTAGGGGTAGAGTGCTTGCCTAGCATGCATGAAGCCCTGAGTTCCATTTCTCAGTGCCACATAAACAGAAAAAAAGCCAAAGGTGGCTTAAGTGGTAGAGTGCTAGCCTTGAGCAATAGAAGCTCAGGGGCAGTGCCTAGGATTGGCTGAGCATTAGGACTGGATTTAAAACAAACAGAAAAAGTAAAGTCTGAGTTTGGATTCTCTCCTTCCCATACTTATGACTGTGACTTGATGTGGACACAGGGTCCTTGTAGAAGTAATTAATTTCTGATGCGATTATCCCAGATTTAGAGCTGGCCCTACATCCAATAACTGATCTGGGAGAAAGGGAAGGGAAGTTTAAGACACAGGAAAAAAGGGCTATGAGTCTGGTGCTGGTGTGGCTCACATGTGGCACCCTAGCTTCTCAGGAGGCTGAGATCTGAGGATCAAGGTTTGAAGCCAGCCCAGGCCAGAAATTCCATACGAGTCTAATTAACTACCCCAAAACTGGAAATGGAGCTGTGGCTCAAGTGGTAGAGTTCTAACCCCAAGCAAAAAAAGTCTTAGGGATAGTCCCCATACCCTGAGTTCAAGCTCCAGGACTGGTGTGCACATGTGCACACACACACACACACACACACACACACACACAGACACTCACACAAGAGGGCATGGAAGAAAGGAAGACACATGCACAATAGAGGCAGAGACTAGAGTGATGGTGCCTCAATGAAATAATGTCTAGAACCACTAGAAGCTGGAAGATTCTCTTCTAGAGTCTTCGGAGGAAACACAGCACTGCCCACAACCTGGACTTCTGGGTCCCAGAACTATGGGAGAATAAATATCTCTTGTTTAAAGCCACCAGTTTGGTGAATAATCCATTAGGGAAGCGACAGGAAACAAATAAAACAGCCTGAAGGAAAGGAAGTTTTTCAGCATTGGCATGTCTAGAGAAACTAGCATGCCTATTTGCTAGTAGCGTTCCATCTGGTGTGAGGACAGGCAGGAAGTTACTCAGTAGCCATCTGGTCACTGTCCCTGGCACTAGGTAGACCTGGCACCTGACCATCAGTGGGTTCAGCTCGTACATGTTGACGTTACCTACTGTGATGCCTTACATAGGAGAAATCTGTACACTGCTCCACACACAGGCAGAATGAACATGTGGCCCTATGAATGTTTGCCCAGAAAGGCTTGGCTCAAAGCAGTATGGCAGGCGTGGGAATGATGTCTCCCTAGGAACACAAATGACTGTGTTACCAGGGCATCAAGCAAAGCTGACAACTTTCTTCTATGGCTAACACATTTCTGGAAGTAAGGGCAACATGAATTCTATTCTTATGTCAAATAACAATGGAAGGAAGAAAGCCTTTATCAGCTTTCATTTACATTATACATATACATGTATTAATGCATATCTATGTGTATAGATATATGTATATGTATAGATAGAAACGCAAATGCATGTGTATATGTAGATATAAATACTTTTGACCCTCCACAGGTTCAAATAGAACAAACAAATTACAATGTGTGTGTGTGTGTGTGTGTGTGTTTGTTAGTCGTGGGACTTGAACTCTGGGCCTGGGTATTGTCCCTGAGCCCCTCAGCCTAAGGATAACACCCTATACCTTGAGCAATAGCCCCACTTCCAGTTTTCTAGTGCTTAATTGGAGATAAGAGTCTCACAGGCAGGATATAGTGCCGGGGCTGGTTTTGAACCATGATCCTCAAATCTCAGCCTCCTGAGTAGCTAGGATTACAGGCATGAGCCACCAGAGCTCGGCTAGAAATTGCAATGTTAATTGAACATATCTGTGTTTGTGGGGGGAGAATGTGCACAAATATATGTGCTCACACTGGAGGATACAGTAGGTATTTATATTGTTGTACTTATTGACGTAAAATGGTTTATAGAGCTGAAAAATATGTCATCTTCCTAAGTAATATGTGTTAAAATTGAATAAAGTAATGGAGAGCTCGTGATAATGGCTGGAAAGATTGACTTAAAGAATTTAGTATGGGGAGCTCACAGTTCCTGTTGCCAAGGAATGCTGAGAATCTGTTTGTTTCAAAGTTGTGAATTTCCAAAGAGGAATTGGTAACCTGGATAAAAGTGGACGTTTATGGGAACAGGAATGGAATTGCAGCCAGTGTTAGTTTCTTTCTTTCTTTTTTTTGCCAGTCCTGTGGCTTGAGCTCAGGGCCTGAGCCTTGTCCTTGGGCTTTTTCAAGGCTAGCACTCTACCACTTGAGCCACAGCACCACTTCTGGCTTTTTCTATGTATGTGGGGTGCTGAGGAATCGAACCCGGGTCTTCGTGAATGCTAGGCAAGCACTGTTACCACTAAGCCAAACTCCCAGCCCCAGCAGTGTTAGTTTCTGTATTAGCACTGCCATAACAAGGGATTACACACTGCATACCCTGGGAAACTCAATGGCAGTTGATTTCTCTGACTGTTCTGGAAGCTGGAATTTGAGGACTTGCTTCCTGGATTGCAGATGGCTGCTTTCTTAGTGTGTAGCTATATGACCTCGTGTGTGTGTGTGTGTGTGTGTGTGTGTGTGTGTGTGTGTGTGTGTGTGTGTGTGTGTGTGTGTTGGTACCAGATTTGAGCTCAGACTCTCTTACTCCTGGTTTAGCTCTCTGGCTCGTGGCTGATGCTGTACCACTTGAACTATGCCTGTAGTCCCTGCATTAGAGAAAGGCAGAAGGAGGAATGGATGGATGGATAGAAGAAAAGGGAGAAAGAGAGAGAGGGGCAAAAAGGAGAGACAAGAAGAGGAGAGAGAAGGAGGGAGGGAGGAAGACAGGAAAGGAGAGGGAGAGAGAAAGAGAGAGAAGAGAGAGAGAGAGAGAGAGAGAGAGAGAGAGAGAGAGAGAGAGAGAGAGAGAGAGAGAGAGAGAGAGAGAGAGAAAGAGAGATC
Organism: Megascapheus bottae; assembly: GCF_031878675.1. Lineage (NCBI taxonomy): Eukaryota > Metazoa > Chordata > Mammalia > Rodentia > Geomyidae > Megascapheus > Megascapheus bottae. The sequence continues at coordinate 30,518,422 of NC_143547.1, forward strand.
TAGTGTTTCTTCTTCAAAGGACACTAATCCATCAGATCAGGTCCCCACCCTCATAGCCTCTAAACACGAGAAGTCACTCTGAGTTGATTAGAGTTTTTACACATGAATGTGATTCATTCTAGGGCAAAGTGGAAGCTGCAGATAGTGCACCAAATTCTCTAAGGAAAATAAAAACTCACTGGGCTGGTTCAGTGCCACAATAATGTACTAGTAGGGAGAGCCTGCTCCTCTTCTGGGCCTTTTAAGATGGGCCAAAGGGAAGGGAGACTAGAAGGTCTAGATGTCTTGGTAAATGACATACTTTGATGATAATTTTTGGTCAGCTGCGGGGCTTAACTCAGGGCGTGAGTGCTGTCTTGTGCCCCTTTGCTCTACCTCTTTGAGCCCCAGCACCACTTCAGTTTTCTGGTGGTTAATTGGAGAAAAGCACCTCATGGACTTTCCTGCTTGGGCTGGCTTCATACCATGATCCTCAGACCTCAGCCTCCAGAGTAAGATTACAAGTGTGAGATATTGGTTTCCAGCTTGATGACAGTTTTAATTGGGTAATATCCCCCTCCTCAAATTTCTCCCTCTCCCTCCTAATGGAATAATATACAGACAGAATTAGATTAGGAGCTGGCTGTGGTGGTTCATACCTGTAAACCTAGCTACTCAGGAGGCTGAGATCTGAAGATCGAGGTTCAAAGCTAGTCCAGGCACTAAATAGTGTCGGTGAGACTCCAATTTACCACTAGAAAACCAGAAGTGGCACTGTTGCTCAAGGGGTAGAGCAGTAGCCTTGAGCTGAAGAGCTTGGGGATAGCACCCAGGCCCAGAGTTCAAGCCCCACAACCAACAACAAAAAAAAGAATTAGATTAGGGAGAAAGAGAGGGAGGGAGGGAGGGAGGGAGGGAGAGAAGAAAAAATAGGAGCTGGTAGGATTGTGAGGTCACAACCACAGTCTCCTAGGGGAAAGACAGGGAATAAGAGGCAGTCATTTCTCTAAGTCATGCAAGAAATTTGTTCTGGCCAGCAAAATTTCTAATGTAATAGATATTGAATGATTTATCATCAAAGTTATTGTGAAACCAGGTGACTGTGTAATAACTAACCTAAAAATAGTAAAACAATCTTTCTTTTTTCCTGTCATTTGAATTAAAGACTCAAGGCTGTTCACTATGTCCTTGAGAATTAGAAAACATTTATTAAATATTCCTTAAAGTGTTGAGTTGCTGGCATGGCATAGAGGATAGCTAGAGTAATTTAAATCACTGCCATCCCTATCTTAATGAGGTAAGATAAGATATATAACATTACAATGGTGCCAGGTGTCAGTGGCTCACACCTTTAATCCTGGCTATGTGGGAGGCTAAGAGTGGAAGGTTTGGGGTTCAAGGCTAGCCTAGACAGAAGAGTCTTTGTGATTCCTAGCAAGCACAAGATTCTGAGTTCGAATACTAACACTGCCCAAACTTGAATTATAGCAGCAGAGTCCTGTAGAAGCCACTACACTCAATAGTGTATACTCACAGGGCAACTACTACCTCCCTGGTGGCTTAATTGCAATCAATGACCAAGGGAAACACAAATAATGTTTCTCACTTACTATAGATGTGCATATATGATGGACATCTTTTGGCAGTCCTGGGGTTTGAACTCAGGGCTTTGTGCTTGCTAAGCTGGCACCCTGCCACTTGAGCTATGAGCTCTTGTTGTTTTTTGTTTGTTTTCTATATAGTGTCTCAGTAACTATTGCCTGGGCTTGCCTTGAACCATAATACTCCTGTCTGTAACTTTCAAATGCTTTGGAATCATGCCTGATCATTTGAGAGGCTAATCAAACTGGCGTGTATGGGCCAGGAGTTTGGCCTAGTGGTAGAGTGCTTGCCTAGCATGCACGAAGACCCAACCAGGTTCAATTCTTTGGTACCACGTACATAGAAAAAGGAAGAAGTGGTTCTGTGGCACAAGTGGTAGAGCTCTAGCCTTTGAGAAAGCCCAAGGACAGTGCTCAGGCCGTGAGTTCAAGCCCCGGGACTGGCAAAAAAACAAAAACAAAAAAGACTGGCCTGTGTGTCAGTGTCTCTCGTGAGGCCTGGGCTAGCACACTTTCCTAACATTTCTCTTTTTGTCTGAGACCAGGACTTGAACTTGTAATTGAGGCTATAGCTCATTCTACCAGTGGAGCCATGTCTCCACCCCCCTTTCTAGCATCTTAAGGGAAACAAATTCCAGACTGGACCAGGTGTTTGTGGCTCAGGACTCCAATCCTAGCTACTTGGGAGGCTGAGGCTTGAGGATTGATATTAAAAACCAGCCTGAGCAGCTCAACCAGTAGAGCAACAGCTAGGAGCAAACATTCTGAGTAAGACTAGGTGTAGCTCTGTTTTCAAGTTCTAATACTGGCATAAAGCCAAAATCAAAGAAACACTACAATCTCCCCAAATCCCCAAAACATCCTCTGCCCCTATATACCCCAACCAAGTTTAAGCTTTGGCTTTTTTACTTGAAAAATTCAAGGTCAAGGAACAGTCACATCCTTATCCTACTTTTATCTTGACCCTAACCAACAAATTGAGCCCAAAAGAAAACAGAACACTGTACTGTATCTGACTTTGTTACCTGGTATATTGTGTATACTTTTATTTGTTTATTTGGAATAGGGAAGGGAAGGGGGGACAAGATTATTGGGAGGGGTGGGTGGAGGGAAGGAAAGGGGGACCAAAACGTGAGAAAGGGTATCAATGTGTGAGAAGTAATGCGCCTGCTACCTGACTAATGTAACTGTAACCCCTCTGTACAATAGCCTGACAATAAAATTTAAAGAAGAAAAAGAAAACAGAACCCTGACACCTTGACCTCCCACTGTTAGGTAAGTACAAATCTCTACACAAAGACTACAGGATAAAGTCATTTTTTTCTAAACACTCAACAATGTTTCTCTAATCTTTTGTAGCATGGAAAGAAGCTCTCCATGCTTAGATCGCCACCTAGAGGCTACATTGTGCTTCCATCTCCCAATTCGGTGGAGAATTTGAAGTTGTGCATGGTTAGGAAAAGCTCTGAACAACCAGCAAGACCTTGTTTCCTAGCTACCTGTTGTATTCATTTAATGAAAACATAGTCTTTGGGGTGTATCTTAGCACAGTATTTTCCCATTTACAATGCCATTCTGAATGTTATCATTGGCTGGGCAAAAATGTTACATTACAACTAGCCCTGGAGCTTACCCACCTGTAATCCTAGCTACTCAAACAACCCAGGCAGGAAAATCCATAAGGTTCTTATCACCAATTATCCATCAAAAAGCCATAAATGGAAGGATGGCTCAAGTAGTACCAGCTGTGAGCAAAAAGCTAAGTGAGAATCTGAGGACTTGAATTCAAGCCAGAGTACTGGCCCACACACAAAAGAAATGTTACATTATTAAAATACTTTGCACAGACTCGTCAATGAGATCTATACTCAAGGGAGAAGAAATATTAGCAAACACTTAAAGTATTGTACTAGTGTTTTACTTAATGCCTGCCCATTACCAAAAGAAGTTTAAAGTATAAAAAGAAGCATTAGAGCTCTGGAGTTTAGCCTAATGGTACAGTGCTTGCCTAGTATGCATGAGAACCTGGGTTCAATTCCTTGGTACCACATACACAGAAAAGCCAGAAGTGGCTGGGCACAGTGGCTCATGTCTGTAATCCTAGCTACTCAGGAGGCAGAGATCTGAGGATTGCAGTTCAAAGCCAGCTCAGGCACTAAAGAGCATGAGACTCTTATCTCCAATTAATGAATTAAAAAAATGGAAAGTGGGGCTATGACTCAAAGGGTAGGGTGGTATTGAGCTGAAGAGCTCAGGGACAGAGCCCAGGTCCAGAGTTCAAGCCCCATGACCAACAAAAACAACCTCTCTCCCTTCTCTCTCCTCCCTCTCCATCCCTCTTCCTCCTCCCTCCTCTCTACCTCTCCCATTTCCCCCTCCCTCTTCCTTCCTCCCTCTCCCTCTCTTCCTCTCCAATTCTTTCTCTCTCCCTACCTCTCTCTGCCTTATTTTTGTTTGTGCTAGTCTTGATGCTTGAGCTGAGAGCATAGTCACTGTCCCTGCTTTTGTGCTCAAGATTAATGCTCTACCACTTGAGCCACATCTCCACCTCTAACTTTTTTGGTATAATTCAAGAAGAGTCTCCCAGACTTTCCTGCCTAGGTTAGCTTTGGATCATGATCCTCAAATCTCAGTCTCCTGAGTAGCTAGGATTATAGGCGTGAGCCACTCACATAGCCTCTACTTTCTTTTTTACTTCTTCCTCTATTTTTTCTTTCTATTTTTTGTGTGTTTGTCGGGTCATGGGGCTTGAATTCAGGGCCTGCACACTGTCCCTGAGCTTTTTCATTCAAGGTTAGGGCTCTACCAATTGTAATCCCAGCACCACTTCCAGTATTTTGGGGGTTAATTGGAGATGAGTCTCATGGACTTTCCTGCCTGGGCTGACTTCGAACCACTGTTTTCAGATCTCAGCCCCTTGAGTAGCTAGGATTACAGGTGTGAGGCACCAGTGCTTGGCTTGTAACAAGTTTTGTTTTGTATTAAGTAGTAACTCATTTGCATCCTCTTCTTTCTTTCCCATTTAGCTATCTGGTTTAGGACGAACAGAGCCAAGTTTGTGAAATCTGAGATATCTCATTTACTTTTCTTGGCAGATGGTTACATATGAACTATTATCTTTTCTCTTTACAGATGAATAATCTGAGGAAAGAAGAGTTGGAACTCACCTCAAATCAGACAAGTGATGGTTTCCGGTTTTATTCAAATCTGTTTGCTGGGTGCCAGTGATTCTTGCTGGTAATCTTAGCTGCTTAGGAGACTGAGATTTGGGGACCTCAGTTTGAAGCCAGCCGGTTAGGAAAGTCTGCAAGACTCGTGTGTGTGTGTGTGTGTGTGTGTGTGTGTGTGTGTGTGTGTGTGTGATGGGGCTTGTACTCTGGGCCTGGGTGCTGTCCCTGAGCTCTTCAGCTCAAGGCTACCAACCTACCCACTGAGCCACAGCACCACTTCCGGTTTTCTAGTGGTTAATTGGAGTTAAGAGTCTCAAGGACTTTTTAGTGCCCAGGCTGGCTTTGAACCATGATCCTCAGATCTCAGCCTCCTGAGTAGCTAGGAATTTAGGTGTGAGCCACTGCGCCTGGCTTAAGACTCTTATGTCCAATTAACCATTCAAAAGCTGGAAGTGGAGCTGTGGTTGAAGTGGTACAGTGCTAGCTGTTAGAAAAAAAAACTCAGGGACTGAACCTAGGCCCTGAGATAAAGTCTGTGTACCACTGTGTGCACTTGTAGGCATATGTGTGTATGCCCATTCACGTGTGTGCTCACGCACACACACAATAGTGTGAATCCAGTGGCTGGATTGTGAACTGCAATTATTTATCCTGGCAAGTATGGAAATCAAGGGTTTTGTTGTTGTTGTTGTGGTTTTGTTGTTGTTGTTTTTCTTGAGACCAGTACTCAAACTTGTTATCTAACGCTTTCGTTCATTGGCTCGTGCACTACGGGGCTGTTCCTCCAACCCCTGGTAGTCAGCTTTTAACCAGGTGTATTGACTGAGATCCCATTGATTTTATCATTAGACTTGGTTACCTATAATGAAAATGATGGTTATAATCATGATCATGAAAATAACAGTAATTTCATAGCTGCATTGTTTGAGCTTTTCTACTGTGCAAGCATCAATCTAAATATTTAAAAAATCAATTCACTACATTTTCACAAAACCTTATGAGATATGTAATACTATTACCACATTTTAGGGAAATGTTCATTTCTATGTCTATTTCTAAACCAGAAAGCATGTCACCTATTAAAATATTAATTAAATGTAACCCACCTAGCATAAGATTTGCCTTTTTAAAAGAAACAATTCAGTGATTTTTCTCTATGCCTTCTATATTATATAGCCATCATCACTCAGCAAATTTTAGAACATTTTCATCACTGTCTAAAGAAAAGCTATATCTATTAGCAATCAAATTCCATTCTGTCATTCCCTCCAGGCCCTGGCAACCACGAATCTACTTTCTGTCTCTATGGATTTACCTATTCTGGACATTTTATATAAATGGAATCATACAATATGTGACCTTTTGTGCCTGGCTTTTTTTCAAAGGGAACAGAGGGAGGAAAAAAAATGCTACCTTTTGTTGGTTGCCATGACAACCATGTCCTGAGCGCTGTTATTGGGAGCTTTGTGTGCATTATCTTTAATCTTCCCAATAACTCAGTGGCAGAATAGAACTATCATCTTCATTTTAACGAGGAGACGAACCCACAGAGCTGTTCCATAACTACCAGTACGTGCAACAGCTCATAAATGGCAGAATTATCATGCAATGCCATGTCTGTCTGGGTCTAACACCCATACCATTGGCACTCCATCCCTTAGCAGCAAGCTCATAAGGCTAGGGTTGGCAGTGCAGTATTACTGCAGTCAAGGTATGGTTTGAAGTGCAGCCCCAAGCTGTCTCGAACTTGGTGCTCCATAATGGAGATGGATGCTAGTGGCTCCCATCTGTGATCCTAGCTATTCAAGAGGCTGACATCTAAGGATCTTGGTTTGAAGCCTGGCCAGGCAGAATCTGTGAGGTTGATCTCCAATTAACCACCAGAAAACAGGAAGTGGCACTGTGGCTTTAGTGGTAGAGTGGTAGCCTTGAGCTGAACTGCTTAGAAATAGCGCTCAGGGCCTTAGCAAATATCCACGCTATCACTGAAGGTGTGTTTAAGATGTCAGAGACAGGATAGTACTTTTCTAGAAATAATACCTTCAGAAACACTTGCTTTCAATGATTTGGAAAAAGTGGTTCCAGCAGCTGCTTTCTTCAGCTCACTGCACACTGTTTTGCTGTTATTGCAGCTGCTGGCCTCGGAGAGTCACTGTTGAGTTTTGGAGGACTTGAGAAACTAGCAGGAAAGAAAGGGTCTAAGGAGAAATTTAGCCTTGGATGTTGGGAAACTGTGTGTCTGAAGTTCTCTCTCTCTCTCTCTCTCTCTCTCTCTCTCTCTCTCTCTCTCTCTCTCTCTCTCTCTCTCTCTCTTCCCCCCTCTCTCTCTCTTCCCCTCTCTCTCCCTCCCTCCCTCCCTCGCTCCCTCCCCCACACTCTTTTGGCCAGTCCTGGACTTGAGCTCAGGCCTGAGCACTGTCCCTGGACTTCCTCCAGATTAGAGCTCTACCACTTGAGCCTCAGCACCATTTCCAGGTTTTTTTTTTTTACGTATCTAGTACAGAGGAATTGAACCTGGGTCTTTGTGCATGCTAGGCAAGCACTCTACCACTAGGCCAAAGTTTCAGCCCCCCACCTCTCTTTTTAAACCGTTTGTTTTAAGATAATTTTAGTTTTACAAGCACGTTGGGGAGGGGAACATGGCCTAGTGGTAGAGTGCTTGCCCTAGCATGCACAAAGCCCTGGGTTCAATTCCTCAGTGCCACATATACAGAAAAAGCTGGAAATGGTGCTATAGCTCAAGTGAAAGAGCACTAGCCAAAGTTCAAGCCCCAAGACTAACACAAACAAACAAACAAAAATCCCATTAACGTCCCATTAGTAAAGTATTAAACCAGTGATGTTTGTACTGAATACTTGGGGTCATTCCTGAGGTTTTCTCTCCAGACGAGTAAGGTGGTTCTGATAGTTCTTAATCACCATGGATGAGGATTTTTTTTGCCAGTCCTGGCCTTGAACTCAGGGCCTGAGCACTGTCCTTGGACTTTCTCAAGGTTAGAGTTCTGGCCTGGGAGTTTGGCCTAGTGGTAGAGTGCTTGTCTAGCATGCACGAAGACCCGAGGTTTAATTCCTCAGTACCACATATATAGAAAAAAGCCAGAAGTGGTGCTGTGGCTCAAGTGGTAGAGCCCAGGACTGACAAAAAAAGAAAAAGATAAAGGTTAGAGTTCTACCACTTGAGCCTCAGCACTACTTCCGGCTTTTTTCTATGTATGTGGTACTGAGGAATCGAATCTGGGTCTTCATGCGTACTAGGCAAGTACTCTACCACTAGCCCAAACTCCCTGCCTGAGGAAATTATTTGAAGTATTGAAGGACAGTGCTCAGACCCTGAGTTTAAGCCCAATGACTGACAAAAACAACCCCCCCAAAAAAACTCGTCTGTTCAGAAACAGCAAAACCTCACCATCACAAATAGGCTAAGCACAGTCGTTCCTAGTTACAATCCCAGATATGTACGAGGCATAGGCAAGAAGATTTTATGGCCTACACAAGCTTTGGTCAAAAACCAAGTGTGGGGCTCAAGTGGTAGAGCACTTGCCTAGCAGGCAGGAGGCTCTAAGTTCAAATTCCACTGCAGCCAATATCAACAACCAAAAGGGTGAAAACAGCTCCCTTGTGCATCAAGGCTAGATGTTCATAGCTGTAGGATTTACAGATGGGATCACTGAGGACAGAGGGGAAAAGAATCAATAAAATTGATACTGCCTATTTTTTAGTTCTATACTAGCTAGAAGTGTGTATGTTACATACAGGACATGGGTCTGCCCTTAATAAAGCTTAAAGGTTTAGCATGAGACTATTTAGTATTGCATTTAAGCTGGGGAAGTAGCTCAGTGGTAGATGACTCAGCTAGCAGTCTTGAGGTCCTGGAATCCATCCTCAGCATTTCAAATAAAAGAAGACAGAAAGGAAGGGAGGCTGAAAGAAAAGAAAAGAAAGCGGAATGTAGCTCCGTGGCCAAGCTTTTGCTTTGTAAATGTAACATCCTGGGTTCAATCGCCAGTACCCCCCCACCCATAGAAAAGAAAAGAAAAGGTAAAAGTGCAGTTAAAAAGTTTCAAGAACAAGGCAAAATAGTACATTATGATATTATGGATCAATATTATGGTTTTATGGATTGCTGCTACGTATTAAAGCAAGAAGGAAGAGGGAAAGAAAGGAGAGAAGGAAAACAAAGAAAGAAAAGATACAAAGAGCAGGGCATGGTGGCTCATGCCTGTAATCCTAGCAACTCAGGCTGAGATTTGAGGATCCCAGTTCAAAGCCAGCCCGGGCACTAATGTCCAGGAGACTATCTCCAATTAACCACCAGAAAACCAGAAGTGGCACTGTGACTAAAGGGGTAGAGTAGTAGCCTTGAGCTGAAGAGCATAAGGACAGTACCCAGGCCCAGAGTTCAAGTTCCACGATAGACCCCCCCGCAAAAAAAGATACAAAGAGCAAGGCCAAAAAGTGTATTATAGTATTATGGATTACCACTAAGAAAAGAAAGAGAGCAAGAGAGAGAGAGAGAGAGAGAGAGAGAGAGAGAGAGAGAGAGAGAGAGAGAGAGAGAGAGAGAGAGAGAGAGAGAGAGAGAGAAGGAAGGAAGGAAGGAAGGAGAGAGGGAGAGAGAAGAAAAGGAAAAGGAAAAGGAAAGGAAGGGGGCAGGGAGTTTAGCCTAGTGGTAGAGTGCTTGTCTAGCATGCATTAAGACTCAGGTTCGGAATGGCTGTGTGTGTTCATTTTACCAATTCATAGCAAATATGTAACCTCCTGGCATGTTAGCAGAATGCAGTAAAATCCACTGCAAATTTGGCAGCACATTCAACAAGTGTTTGCCAAGCACAGATGGCATGTTCAGAAGGTAGAAACTCCAAGAGGAGTTGAAAAATCATTGTGACCTCTATTTTGTTGTAGGACCTAAGCAAGTTATACTATCTGCCACAGTTTCTTCCTTAAAATGCCTAGATTTGGCTGTACAACTGTGTGTGTGTGTGTGTGTGTGTGTGTGTGTGTGTGTGTGTGTGTGTGTGTGTGCGCGCGCGCTGGTTCTGGGGCTTGAACTGAGGACCTCGGTAGTGTCTCTGAGCTTTTTTGTTCAAGGCTACTATCTAAGCCAAAGCTCCATTTTTGGCTTTTTTTTTTTTGGTGTATGTGTGTGCTTACCTGGAGACAAGAGGCTCAGAGACTTTTCTGCCTGGGCTTTGTATCAAGATCTTCAAATCTCAGCCTCCTAACTAGCTAGAATTAGGAGTGTGAGGTACCAGTACTTATCTATATGACTGTTTTAAAACTCTGTGTGTGCGTGCGTGTGTGTGTGTGTGTGTGTGTGTGTGTACTGAGATTTGAACTCTTGGCCCACTTGTCTGTCCCTTAGCTTTTTTCCTTTTGGTTGGTGCTCTACCACTTGGAACACAGCTCCACTTCCAGCTTTTTGATGGTTACTTGGAGGTAAGGGGCCCACAGGCTTTCATGCCCAGTCTATCTTTAAACCTTAATCCTGAGGTCTCAGCCTCCTGAGTAGCATGAACCACCAGCACTATGCTTAAAATTCTTGCTGTCATTATTGTAATAAATACCGAAGTATCTAGAAAGATGTTTCTTAGAAAAAAGTCTGGTTGGGAGAGATGGGGAGAATGATGGAAGGGCTGACATTGAGCAAGATGTATTGTAGTCACAAATTGGCTTGTAGATATGAAATCTATTTGTACAACCACTTAAGATTTTAAAAAAGTTAAAATTCAACAGTGGTATTCACTAGACACTGTAGATGAAAATGAACTACACAACTTGTGGGTGGACATGGGAAGGAAAAATTGGGAGAGAGTAAAAGAAGAGGTGACACTGTCCAAAAAGAAATGTACTCATTATCTGACTTATGTAACCATAACTCCTCTGTACATCACTTCTATAATAAGAAGAAAAATAATTAGAAAAAGGAACATAAAGCATAGTTTTGTGCTGAAGATCTGGAAAACCAGATTGAAAACTCAACTGGAGATGGGCACAATGACTCACACCTGTAATCCCAGCTACCTAGGAGGCTGAGATCTGAGGGTCACAGTTCAAAGCCAGCCTGGGCACTAAAGACTGAGAGACACATATCTCCAAGTAATCACTAAAAAATGGGAAGTGGGGCTATACCTCAAGGAGTAGGGCGGTAGCCTTGAGCTGAAGAGCTCAGGGACAGCGCCCAGGCCCAGAGTTCAAAACCCAAGACCCAGAAAAAAAAAAGAAAAATCAATTGGGGCTAAAGATACTTGGATGTTGTCGCTGTGAAGAGTCACTGCCAAGTTTTAGATCAAGGAAGTACTATTGAGGGAAATGTTAAATGACATAAAAACTCCATCTCAAGAAAGAAAACATGAGAGGATAAGAACAGCAGCCTATGTGTCAGAATGAGTCAGACAGGCCTTGGCAGCCTCCAAAACATTCTCTTCTTGTGAGGCTCTTGCTTTGTAGCATTTGAATAATGCAATATTGAACATTATTATTTACAAGGTTTTTATTTAAAGAAAACCCAGCACAATATCCAAATTGATAAAAAGATCAGTTTTAGCCTTATGATATTGTGAAATATTTTTCTACTTGAGATATCTTCTCAGATATCTTCTAGTGGCAGAATGTTCCAGATTCTTTATGAAAGGCAATCAAGACTGAGATATAGAATAGTTATTTTCTTCACATTTGTTTAATATGACTCAGATTTCTATTCCTCTGTTCACTCATCTATAAGGGGGAACTCACAGGGTTATGAGGAGTACAGAATGAAATGTATTTATTTATTTATTTATTTATTTAGTGGATCATGGGGCTTGAACTCAGCTCTTCAGCCCCACCCTTGAACCAAGCCCCACTTTCCGTTTTCTAGGGGTTAATTGGAGATAAGAGTCCCAGGTCCTTTTGTGCCTGGGCTGGCTTTGAACCTTGATCCTCAGATCTCAGTCTCCTGAGTAGCTAGATTACAGATGTGAGCCATCATGCCTGGCTAAATTTATTTATTTATGTATTTATTGCCAGTCCTGGGCTTTAGCTCAGGGCCTGAGCGCTGTCCTTGGGCTTTCTCAATGCTAGAGCTCTACCTACCATTTGAGCCATAGCACCATTTCAGCTTTTTTTCTATGTGTGTGGTAAGGAGGAATTGAACCAGGGTATTTGTGCATTCTAGGCAAGCACTCTACCACTAGGGCAAAATTCCAGACCTTTTATTTTTGGCCAGTCTTGGGGCTTGAACTCATGGCCTGGGCACTGTCCTTGAGCTTTTTCAAGGCCAGTCCTCTGCCACTTGTGCCACAGCACCACTTCTGGCCTTTTCTGTGTATATGGTAACAAGGAATCGAACCTAAGGCTTTGTGCATGCTAGGCAAGCACTCAACCACTAAACCACTCTCCCAGTCTTTATGAAATGTTTTGAAAGTGGAAGTTTCCATTTTCACTAACAATAAATATACAAATTTTAGAGTTATGTTTCAAACTGCATATTAAAACTAATCCAAGATGAATTAAAATGAGTGAATCCTCGGGCTTTATGTCAGAGAACATTGTCCCTATAAGATTTTGCTCAAGACTAGAGCTTTGCAATATGAACCATAACTCCATTTTTAGCTTGTGTGTGTGTGTGTGTGTGTGTGTGTTAATTGGAAATAAGAGTTTCCTAGGCTTTCTTGTCCATGCTGCCTTCAAACTGTAATCCTCAGATTTCAGCCTCCTGAGTAGCTATTATTATAGGCAGGAGCCACTGCACCTGGCTCATACATGTTTTTTTTCTAGTCTTGGGGACTGAACTTAGGGGCCTTTCCTCAAGGCTAGAGCTCTACCACTTGAGCCATAGCACCTCTTCCAACTTTTTCTGTGAATGTGGTATCAAGGAATATAACCCAGGGTTTTGTCAATGCTAAAGGCAAGCACTTTACCACTAGGCCACACTCCCAGTCCACATATTTCTTTCTTTTTTTTTTTGGTCAGTCATGGGGCTTGAACTCTGACTGGGCACTGTCCTTGAGCTCTTCAGCTCAAGGTTACCACCCTCCCTTGGTGTCAAGCCCCACTTCCCATTTTCTAGTGGTTAATTTGAGATAAGAATCTCACGTTCTTTAGTGTCTTGGCTGGCTTTGAACCATGGTCCTCAGATCTCAGCCTCCTGAGTAGCTAGGATTGGAGGTGTGAGCCATTGTGCCCTGCTTGTAAAGTTATTTTTTTTTCTTTTGTCAGTCCTGAGCTTGGACTCAGGGCCTGAGCACTGTCCTTGTACTTTCTCAAGGCTACAGCTCTACCACTTGATCCATAGCACCCTCCTGGTTTTTTCTATGTATGTGCTACCGAGGAATTGAACCTGGGTCTTCATGCATGCTAGGCAAGCACTCTACCACTAGGCCAAAGTCCTGGCTCTGTAAAGTTATTTTTTAACAGAGAAAATTTGTCCTGGATAAAATAAAGTTTGGTTCACTTCATGAAATTAGGTTCGTTTCCCATACTAACCTATCCTCACTTGTCCAATTCCTCATGTGATTTCAAGATTTTGCTGGAACTCTTAGGCACACCTGGTTGCTAATGCAGGCTGTACTCCATTAATCCTCCGCCACTGTGATACCCCTGAACTTCCCCAGTGACTCCAATCATATATTGCTACTGACATACAAGAGTGGATGTAGGGCCAGGCGCGGCGGCTCACACCTGTAATCCTAGCTATTCAGGAGGCTGAAATCTGAGGATCAAGGTTCAAAGCCAGGTGGGCACAAAAGGACCTGAGATTCTTATCTCCAATTAACTTCTAGAAAATGGGAAGTGGGGCTTGGATCAAGAGTAGGGGGGCAGCCTTGAGCTGAAAAGTTCAAGGACAGTGTCCAGGCCCAGGGGTAGGAGGGTAGCCTTGAACTGAAGAGCTCAGGGACAGCGCCCAGGCAGAGTTCAAGCCCCAAACCCCATGATCCACAAAAAAAAGAGTGGAAGAGTGGAAGTAGGGAGTTAGAGCAATGACCATTATTCTACAGCAAATTTAGAATGGAGTCAGTTGTCGCATTTATTTTTCTCTTCTTCTTCTTCTTCTTTTTTTTTCTCCCCCGTTGGTCATGGGACTTGAACTCTGGGTCTGAGCACTGTCCCTGAGCTCTTCAGCTGAAGGCTCCTGGCCTACCTCTTGACCCACAGTGCCACTTCCAGTTTTCTAGTGATTAATTGGAGATAAGTTTCTGGGCTGGCTTTGAACCTTGATCTTCAGATCTCAGGCTCTTGAGTAGCTAGGATTACAGGCGTGAGCCAGTGGTGCCTGGCCAGTTGTTGCATTTCTGAATGGGAAAGATGACATGCATGTAAAGGGGCACATATGTTCTAGTAAATGCTGTGCTGCTGGAGGGAAGTGGAATGGACACCTGGCAGTTCTGTCCTGCATCCTCTTTGCCTATTCCCTTGGAAGATATCACATGATTATTTTAGCACTCATTCTCACCAGGCCCTCATTCAGCCACAGAATCCTCAGCCAGGACTCCCAAACATCCAATTTTCTAGCAACTCTAAATGTGGTCTTAGCATCATCTGACAGCTTTGTTAGAGCTACACATTCTCAGGCCCAATTCCAAATTGACTGAATCAGAAATCGGATTTTCTTGATCACACTTAGCACTCTAACACTTGAACCGTGCCTCCAAGTTAAGAAATCTGGTCTCCTGTCAATCATTCTTGTAATCTATCTATAGCTGTGACAGAGAGTCTCTTCATTACAACCTAACCACCCAATCAGCATTAATATACTGACGAGTGAGTGCAGTTTGTGGTCAGTTTGGATTAAATCACTTGGCAGATTTATTTACAAACACAAAATCATAGGTGCCTTATAAGAATATAAATATATAGCCAGTCCTGGGGCTTGAACACAGGGCCTGGGCACTGTCCTTGAACTTTCTCAAGACTAGCACTCTACCACTTGAGCCACAGCACCACTTTCAGGTTTTCCTGTGTATGTGGTACTGAGGAATCAAACCCAGAGCTTCATGTATGCTAGGCAAGCACTCTACCACTAGGCCACACTCCCAGCCCATAAATCTCTATATTTAACAAATGCCCCCAAAGGATTCATAAGAATACACTGATTAGGGAGAGAAGTCCAATTCAACTTGGTTATAGTCTACAGTGTTCTATACCGTTTCTGAGGTGCTTAGAAGTTCTGTATCCTGGGCTGATGTGTGTTTCCGGGGAGTTGTGCCATGGTGCCTTTGGCATCCTGGCAAGTCTGCATTCATACTATTCGGTGTCGGGTTAGTTGGAGCTCTGTTTGAGGTCTTGGCTATTTTGTATGGTCTGAATTCAAACTGAGATCTCTGGGCCTCGTTTTATTAGTGAGGCTTGAATCCAGGGTCTTGCACATGCTAGACAAGCATGCTATCACTGAAGTCTCTCCCCAGCTTCTTTCTTTGTGGGTTCTGTATAAAGGATATGTGGTGTCTAAATTCCGAATATGAGTCCTCTGAGCTGTTTCGGGGTCAGCGTTAATGTGTGAGATCTCTCAGCTGTTTGGAACCCTGGCTTCTTGAAGGCCAGGAACCACACGAGTGTTGTGCATGGTCTGAAATCTCTTGGGGAATACGTATTCTTGTTATATATACAGTCTTGGGTCTGTGTCTGAGACGTGTCTGTCTGTAGGTCTTTGCACTGTTTCTTTATCTATTTTCAGCTTGTGAGATCTCTGATGTGTCTGTGTGCAGATTGTGAAGTTTCTGAACACTTTGTGTATCTGTGTTTAGAGGGATAAATCTTCTGAATCATTTGAAGCTGTTTATAATGTCTTTGAGCTGTGAAGCATCTTTGTTTGCATTATGAGAAGTCTGAGAAAACTGAGAGTCTAAGTTCAAGCTGCAAGTTTTCTGGGCAAGTGGGGGACTCTCATCTTTGATTTTTGAATATTTAATATATGATTTCTATTAGGGAAAGTATACTCTGGAGTAATTTCTTCATGTTTTGAAGGTCTGTATTTAAAGCTGAAATCGGTGGCACAAATGGTATACAGCCTCTGAGCACATAAAGAGTTTGGCTCATGCCTGTAATCCTAGCTATTTAGGACGTTGAGATCTGAGGACTGTGGTACAAAGCCAGCCTGATCAGGCAAATCTGAGAGGCTCTTATCTCCAGTTAATCAGCAGAAAGGCAGAAGTAGAGGTATGGCTCCAGTTGTAGAGCACCAATCTTGAGCAAAGTAGCTAAGCAAGAGCACAAGTCTTCGGGTTCAAGACTCAGTACTGGCACAAAACAAAACAAAACCCAATGGAAACACAAAATAAGAATTCACAAAACTTTAACAAATGACAAAAACCTCCAAATAACTTATGCTCAAATTTCAGAATCTCTTAACATTTCTGACACCTTTTTCCCTGAACCTGGATCCCAAAATATCTCAGAGCCTTTATAAAATGGCAGATATACATAATTCATTTTCAAATCTCACTAAACAGATCGGTAAGACCTTCAGAGATGCTGCCAAAGAAACAAACATTCTCAATATATCAGATTTAAATCTTTGAACAGATTCTGAAAGAAATCAAAGTCAGCCAGGTACTGGTGGCTCACACCTGTAATCCTAGCTACTCAGAAGACTGAGATCTGAGGATTGCATTTTGAAGCAAGCCCAGTTAGACAAGTCCCGGTGAGACTCCTATATCCAATAAACCACTTAGAAAAAGCTGGATGTGATGCTGTGGCTCAAGTGGAAGAGTGCTAGTTGAGCAAAAAGAGGCCCATTTATAGCACCCAGGCCCTGAGTTCAAGCCCCATAACTGATCAAAAAAAAATGTTGGGCTGGGAGTTTGGCCTAATGGTAGAGTGCTTGCCTAGCATGCATGAAGACCTGGGTTCAATTCCTCGGTACCACGTACATAGAAAAGCCAGAAGTTGTGATGTGGCTCAAGTGATAGAGCAATAGCCTTGAGAAAGCCCAAGGACAGTGCTTAGGCCCGGAGTTCAAGCCCAGAACTGGCAAAAAAAAGATGGAGTAATTTCCACCTGTATTTTTGTACTCTCTCCCTCCTTCCCTCGTCCTCCCTCTCTCCCTCCCTCCCTCCCTCTCTCCCCCCCCCCTCTCTCTCTCTCTCTCTCTCTCTCTCTCTCTCTCTCTCTCTCTCTCTCTCTCTCTCGCTCGCTCGCTCGCTCGCTCTTTCCTTCCTTTTTTTTGGTACTGAAGTGGATTTCTGGAGTTTACTTTCTATGACATGTCCAAAGCAGCTGGCCTGCTATGATAACAGTCAGGCCTGTTGCCAAAAAGGAACTGCTTGGTTGAGAATACCTCCACTCCAGAAAGCTAGGCACAAGGGAAGGTCAAGGAGTCAGACTGCTGGCTCCAACTGCTTAGCTTATTTGAATAACATAAACATTAACTGCTGCTTATAAAAAAAAACATATTATAACATTCTCAGCAGTGTTTAACCCCCAGCCAAACACCCCCAAGGAGGGATGAGACCCTGTGTTCTTTCTCAGGCTCATGGAAATAAAACCATTTCTTTTCTTTTCTTTTTTTTTGCCAGTCCTGAGGCTTGAACTCAGGGTCTGAACATTGTCCTTGGGCTTTCTCAAGGCTGGCACTCTACCACTTGAGCCACAACACCCCTTCTGTCTTTTTCTATGTATGTGCTACCAAGGAATTTAACCCAGGTCTTTGTGCATGCTGGGTGAGATCTCTACCACTAGGCCACATTCCCAACCCCCCCCCCCCATTTTTTTTGGTGGGTCATGGGGCTTGAACTTTGGGCCTGGGAGCTGTTCCTGAGCTCTTCAGCTTACGGCTACCACCCTACCCCTGGGCCTAGGCATTGTCCCTGAACACTTCAGTCCAAGGCTACCAGCCTACCACTTGAGCCACAGCACCACTTTCCATTTTCTAGTGATTAATTAGCGATATAAGTTTCATGTTCTTTAGTGCCCAGGCTGGCTTTGAACTGAAATCCTCAGATCTCAGCCTCCTGAGTAGCTAGGATTAGAGCGGTGAGCCACTGGCCTGGCTTCTGCCCCGATATTTTTTAAAGAATTTTTTGGGAGATATTGGAGTTTGAATTCAGGACCTCTGGCTTGCTAGGCAGTCTTTCAAGTACTCGAGCCACATGCCTTAACCCCACACACACACTTTTTTTCTCAGATAGGACTTCATACTTTTTAGTCTTCCTCCCCTGCACCCTTCCAGTTCTACTGCTATGATACCTTGCCTGGCCTCAGAATTGGTTTTGATGGCAAGCCCTATTTCCTTTTCAAATGTGCCTTGAGTTGCTTACATAGCAAGTCCATACATATGTGTGTGTGGATGTGCCAGTCTAGAGCTTAAACATAGGGCCTGGACACTGTCTCTGAACATTTCAGTAAAGCTACCGCTCTAGGGCTGGGAGTTTAGCCTAGTGGTTCAAGTGCTTGCCTAGCATGCATGAAGACCCGGGTTCGATTCCTCAGTACCACATACATAGAAAAAAGCCGGAAGTGGTGCTGAGGCTCAAGTGGTAGAGCTCTAACCTTGAGAAAAAGTCCAAGGACAGTGATCAGGCCCTGAGCTCAAGCCCAGGACTGGCAAAAAAAAAAAAAGCTACAACTCTACCATTTGAGCCAGAGCTTCACTTCTGGCTTTTTGGTGTTTAATTAACGATAAGTTTGTCATGGACTTTTTTGCCTAGGCTTACTTTGAAAGGACATTCTCAGATCTCAGCTTCCTGACTAGCTAGGAACACCAGCATGAGCTACCAGTGTAGGCCTGGAAGAAATTCTGAATTTTATGATTAATTCAATTATTAATTGTTATTTTTATTTCTTTAATGCCAGTCCTCAGAGCTTGGGCACTGTCCCTGAACTTTTGTGCTTAAGGCTAGTGCTTTACCACTTAAGCGTCAACTCTACTTCCGATTGTGTTTTTCCGCGCGGGGGGTAGAGGGGGATATTTAATTGGAGTTGAGTCTAAGGGACATTGTTTCTTACCTAGGCTGGCTTCACACCGTGATCGTCAGATCTCAGTCTCTTGAGCAGTTAGGATTACAGGTGTGAGCGACTGGTACCCAGCGATTAATTCTGTTTTTAAGGGTCATTTATTGGTCAATATATCATTTTTTTTTACTTTTTTTCTGGAACCTACAATGCTCAATATGGTTGTCTAAAGTGTAAACATTTTCAGGTATTGGGCAGACCCTTGAGGGTCACTGAATAACAGCAAAACCGCAGTAAAGCAGAGCTGGAAGGCGTGGTTGAACGTTCGGTGGACAGGAGTTACACGTCATAGACGGTGTCATAGAAACTCTACACAAAGTAGCTGGAGAATCTCATTCCTGGCCAGTTGGAGCTCAAGCTTAGGAGCGGCTGGCTGGCTGTGGAGATTGGGGATCGCGAGTGGAGCGAAATCTCGGCGACTTGAAATTTCCGGATCGGTTTTACTGAGAAAAGGACTTTATTTGAAGGTAAGGAGCATCATTCATTCCCTTTTTGATTTTTCCTGCAATGAACAAGCGTCGAGCTAGTGGACGTTGGGTGGGTTGGGTAGGATAGTCCATATCCAGGAGTCGTATACCATAGACAGAGAAGGTCATGAGGTCCTTGTCCTGTGGTTCAAGGGTGGCGGAGCAGCCAAGGGCCTTGGTGGAGATGTGGCAGGATGAGAAAAAGGGAGAAAGGAAGAGAGGAATTCAAGGAAAAGGTAGGAAAAGTGGTAGCAGTGGCTTCAGAGAGAGAACTGAAAGGAAGGGGCCTGCCAAGGACAGACTCTGGCCCGGCTTACTGAAGATCAGCGCATGCTCACTGTAGGTCTTCAAATCGGCGAGATTGGGATTGGTGGGCCACTAGTGCCAGCCTAGCGTTTCCCCGCCCCCCTCTTCCCCTGGACCTGGGCCTGGATGCTTTCTCTGAACTTCTCTGTACTCAAGCCTAGCACTCCTACCACTTTAGACACAGTGCTCTTTTCAATTTTTCAGTGGTTCATTGGATATAAGAGTCTGCTTGGGCTGGCTTCAAATGGTGATCCTCAAATCTCAGCCTCCTGAGTAGTTAAGATTATAGGCCTGAGCCTGGCAAAGTTTGTTTATTTATGATTGATTTATTTTAACGTAGGACTTACTTTGGAAATACTATTGAGTGAAAAATTACAACCAAAAGTATGTGGAAATAACTTTAAAAATAACTTGTTTTATGCTGTAGTCGTCAGTTCATGTTTTTCTAATTT